>NC_077228.1:310160963-310760963 GCF_027887165.1 Monodelphis domestica
CAAACCAGAGCTTTGAGTCCGAGGCAGCAGCGGGAACCTCAGAGCCTGCAAAAGGACCTCAGGGCATCTATTCTGAAGGCCTCATCCTGAAAACAACCTGACTCAGACACAGGGGCATCCAACATAGACAGCAGAGAAACAGAGAAAGACGGGGGGGGACCTGTAGCCCCCTGGCTGGATCCTTCCATCCGAATCTCATGGAAGGTCCCTGCTTCAGGGCATACTCAGTCCAACCCAGCTTAAGTTAATCCTCTCAGGAGCCCTTGGATCTCCAGGAAGCCTCATTCCCTCCCCCCTCACAGTGCAGGCTCTTCTGGCCCACTTCTGGCCCTCAAAGGCACTGAGATACCTTGGGGAGAGTGCCAAACCAGGCTCAGAGCATGGAAGTAAGGCAACTGAGAAGCATCGGGAGGGAACTGAAGAGGGCAGTAAAACTGAAACACCATCAATTCCTGGCTTTCCCTGGAAGACAGAAAAACAACTTCTATTTGCCTAGGGCTAAAGCCTTTGAACACCAGACAAAGATTAGAAAAGCTAGTCCTCCCCATTCAGAGATGGAAAACAGCACAGAAAAGCCGAAAAACACCAAGAAAACAAGAAGAAGGGGCAAATTTGGACACATTTTATGGAGCAAAAATACAAAAAACTGAGGAGATAGAAGAAGAAACACAAGCAAATGCTCCAAAACCTTCCAAAGGAAATGGAAACTCTCCACAAACCCATGAAGATTTTGAATCAGAAATGATGAAAAAGATGGAAGCCTTCTGGGAGGAAAAGAGGAAATAATGCAAAAGAAATTCACACATCTACAAAACCAGTTTGACCAAAGTGAAAAGGAAAACCAGGCTTTAAAGGTCAGAATTATGCAACTGGAAGACAACGAGCATGTAAAAGAGCAAGAATTAATAAAGCAAAGCCAAAAGACCAAGAAATTAAAAGAGAACATAAAATACCTCTCTGACAAGGCATGGAACATGATTTTAAGAAAGGCAAGAGAGCTGGGCCTTCAACTAAGAATCAGCTATCCATCAAAACTGACTACCGAACAAAGGTAGAGAGAAGGGAAAACCAAGGGGGGTAGGGCAGAAAGAACACAAAAAAGGGAGAGAATAAGAAAGATGAGAGGGAGGGAACAAAAAGGAAGGGGCTAGAAAGGGAAACATATCAAGGGAGGGGACACGGGGGAATGATTTAAAGTAAATCACTGGATTAAATGGTTAGAGCTGAAGAAGAAAGGTTAGAATTAGAAAAGGATATCAAACTGCCAGGGAGTCCACAAGTGACAATCATAACTTAAAGTGAATGGGATGAACTCAGCCATAAAAAGTAGACGAATAGCAGAATGGATTAGAATCCAAAACCCTACCATATGTTGTCTTCAAGAAACACACACGAGGTGAGTAGACACCCACAAGGTCAGAATTAAATGATGGAGTAAGACCTTCTGGGCCTCAACTGACATAAAGAAGGCTGGAGTGGCAATCATGATATCTGATAAAGCCAAAGCAAAAATAGATCTGATTAAAAGGGATAGGGAAGGTAATTATATTTTGTTAAAAGGGACATTAGATAATGAGGAAATATCACTAAGCAACATGTATGCAACAAATAATATAGCACCCAAATTTCTAATGGAGAAATTAGGAGAATAGAAGGAAGAAATAGACAGTAAAACCATATTAGTGGGAGACTTGAACCAACTATTATCAAATTTAGATAAATCAAATCAAAAAAATTAATAAGAAAGAGGTAAAAGAAGTGAATGAAATCTTAGAAAAATTAGAATTAATAGACATATGGAGAAAAATAAATAGGGATAAAAAGGAATACACCTTCTTTTCAGCACCACATGGCACATTCACAAAGATTGACCATACACTAGGTCACCGAAACATGGCATACAAATGCAGAAAAGCAGAAATAATAATTGCAGCCTTTTCAGATCAGAAGGCAATAAAAATAATGATCAGTAATGGTTCATGGAAAACAAAATCACAAATTAATTGGAAATTAAACAATATGATGCTCCAAAATCCTTTAGTTAAAGAAGAAATCATAGAAACAATTAATAATTTCATCAAGGAAAATGACAATGGCGAGACATCCTTTCAAACCTTTTGGGATGCAGCCAAAGCAGTAATCAGAGGTAAATTCAGATCCCTTAGTGCATGTATTAAAAAACTAGGGAGAGCAGAGATCAATGAATTGGAAATGCAAATAAAAAATCTCAAAAGGGACCAAATTAAAAACCCGCAGAAGAAAATCAAACTTGAAATCTTAAAAATTAAGGGAGAAAATAATAAAATCAAAAGTGATAGAACTATTGATTTAATAAATAAGACAAGAAGCTGGTACTTTGAAAAAACAAACAAAATAGACAAAGTACTGGTCAATCTAATTAAAAAAAGGAAAGAAGAAATGCAACTTAACAGCATCAAAGACGAAAAGGGGGACATCACCTCCAATGAGGAGGAAATTAAGGCAATCATTAGAAATTACTTTACCCAATTACATTGCAATAAATACACCAATTTAGGAGATATGGATGAATACATACAAAAATACAAACTGCCTAGACTAACAGAAGAAGAAATAGAATTCTTAAATGATCCCATATCAGAAAATTAAATTGAACAGGCCATCAAAGAACTCCATAAGAAAAAGTCCCCAGGGCCAAATGGATTCACAGGTGAATTCTATCAAACATTCAGAGAACAGTTAATCCCAATAATATACAAACTATTTGATATAATAAGCAAAGAGGGAGTTCTATCAAACTCCTTTTATGACACAAACATGGTACTGATTCGAAAATCAGGCAGGTCAAAAACAGAGAAAGAAAACTATAGACCAATCTCCCTAATGAACATAGATGCAAAGATCTTAAATAGGATACTAGAAAAAAGACTCCAGCAAGTGATCAGAAGGGTCATCCACTATGATCAAGGAGGATTTATACCAGGGATGCAGGGCTGGTTCAATATTAGGAAAACCATCCACATAATCGGCCATATCAACAAGCAAACCAATAAAAATCACATGATTATTTCAATAGACACAGAAAAAGCCTTTGATAAAATTCAACATCCATTCTTACTAAAAACACTAGAAAGCATAGGACTAGGAGGGTAGTTCTTAAAAATAATAAAAAGTATATATCTAAAACCATCAGCTATTATCATCTTCAATGGGGATAAACTAGATGCATTCCCAATAAGATAAGGAGTGAAACAAGGATGCCCATTATCACCTCTACTATTTGACATTGTACTAGAAACACTAGCAGTAGCAATTAGAGAAGAAAAAGAAATTGAGGGCATCAAAATAGGCAAGGAGGAGACCAAGTAATCACTCTTTGCAGATGACATGATGGTCTACTTAAAGAATCCTAGAGATTCAACCAAAAAGCTAATTGAAATAATCAACAACTTTAGCAAAGTTGCAGGATACAAAATAAACCCACATTAATCATCAGCTTTTCTATATATCTCCAACACAGCTCAGCAGCAAGAACTAGAAAGAGAAATCCCATTCAAAATCACCTTAGACAAAATAAAATACCTAGGAATCTATCTCCCAAGACAAACACAGGAACTATATGAACACAACTACAAAACACTCGCCACACAACTAAAACTAGACTTGAGCAATTGGAAAAACATTAACTGCTCATGGATAGGACGAGCCAATATAATAAAAAATGGGGCTTTGCAGCCCCAGATCTCAAACTATATTACAAAGCAGCAGTCATCAAAGCAATTTGGTACTGGTAAGAGACAGAAAGGAGGATCAGTGGAATAGACTTGGCTTAAATGATCTCAGCAAGACAGTTTATGACAAACCCAAAGACCCCAGCTTTTGGGACAAAAATCCATTATTTGATAAAAACTGCTGGGAAAATCGGAAGACAGTGTGGGAGAGATTAGGTTTGGATCAACACCTCACACCCTACACCAAGATAAATTCAATATGGGTGACTGACATGAGCATAAAAAGGAAACTATAAGTAAATTAGGTAAACACAGAATAGTATACATGTCAGACCTTTGGGAAGGAAAAGACTTTAAAACCCAGCAAGACATAGAAAGAGTCACAAAATGTAAAATAAATAATTTAGACTACATCAAATTAAAAAACTTTTGCACAAACAAAACCAATATAACTAAAATCAGAAGGAAAGCAACAAATTGGGAAGCAATCTTCATAAAAACCTCTGACAATTTTTAATTACTCAAATTTACAAAGAACTAAATCAATTGTACAAAAAATCAAGCCATTCTCCAATTGATAAATGTGCAAGGGACATGAACAGGCAGTTCTCAGCCAAAGAAATCAAAACTATTAATAAGCACATGAAAAAGTGCTCCATGTCACTTATAATCAGAGAGATGCAATTCAAAACATTTCTGAGGCATCACCTCACACCTAGCTGATTGGCTAACATGATAGCTATGGAAAGTAATGAATGCTGGAGGGGATGTGGAAAAGTAGGGACACTAATTCATTGTTGGTGGAGTTGTGAATTGATCCAACCATTCTGGAAGGTAATTTGGAAATATGTCCAAAGGGCGATAAAAGACTGTCTGCCCGTTGACCCATACATAGCACTGCTGGGTTTGTACCCCAAAGAGATAATAAGGAAAAAGACTTGTACAAGAATATTCATAGCTCAGCTCTTTGTGGTGGCCAAAACTTGGAAAATGAGGGGATGCCCTTCAATTGAGGAATGGCTGAACATATTGTGGTATATGTTGTTGATGGAATATTATTGTGCTAAAAGGAATAATAAAGTGGAGGAATTCCATGGAGACTAGAACAACCTCCAGGAAGTGATGCAGAGCAAAAGGAGCAGAACCAGGGATACATTGTACACAGAGACCAATACACTGTGGTACAATCGCAGGTAATTAGGGTCAATGCAATGTCCCAGAACAACTTGCAGGGATCTAAAAAACACTATCCACAAGCAGAGGATAAACTATGGGAGTAAAAACACCCATGAAAAGCAACTGCTTGACTACAGGGGCTGAGGGGAAATGACTGAGGAGAGACTCTAAATGAACACTCTAGTGCAAATACCAACAACATGGAAATGGGTTCGAATCAAGAACACATGTGAAACCCAGTGGAATCACATGTCGGCTATGAGGGGGAGGAAAAGAAAATGATATTTGTCTCTAATGAATAATGCTTGGAAATGATCAAATAAAAATTATTAAAAAATAAAAATAAAATAAAATAGACCACTTGGAGAACAAAATCATAAAAAACACCCCCTTCCCCAACTAATGGTAAAGTAGTGATACTTTGCTTTTCTGTAGATTCAGAAGCAAGAGACAAAATGGTGAGGGATATTGAAGCTACTGAACATAAAGATATAATCACTAAATACCTAGGTATCTTGTACCATTTGTTACACTAGATTTCTACCATTAATTCTTACTGATTCCTCATTGAGATTTTTGTCCTAGCCATCAGAGATTCAAGTTTAGATTTATAACATATCACAGAAGTCTTGAGATCCTGTCAGGAAATGCTTTTGTTAAGATCTGTGTGTGCTCTTTGCTCCTCTTATCTCAATGGAAGGGCTAAGTTTCCCTCCTCCTGAATACATCTAGATCTATTTACTTAGTGATTGATTACTACTTAGACTAAAGGAGAAGTAAAGCATCTAGAAAAAAATATCATAGACAAGTTGGTTCTGCCTCTCCTTTTGTATATTTTTCATTCTATTTCATAGTGTTTCCTTGACTGAATAGAACCTGGGTCTCCCTGTACACTTGCCATCTGGAATGAGTGCCTTTCTTTTTCCTCTAATGTTTATTCAGCTTTTTATACACAGCTTGTGACTTCACTCTGAATATACTATAACCTGAACTAATTTCTCTTCCCTTAAGATTTATTCTCACTTTCCTGGATGCGGTTTTTTTACTCCTTCTTGACAACAAGAATTGATAGACATCATAGATTTAACATTTGAAAGGACATCAGAGTCATCTAGTCTGTCTCTTTTTCAACCCTTGCCTAAGAAGGAAATTTAGAGTGGAGTCAAGTGAATTCCTTGCTCAAAATAGCAGTACTAGTTGCTGTCAGTGGTGGAATTTTAACCCAGAGCTTTTGATTCCCAAAATGGTGGTTTTTCTATTGTAATGAAGTTGTTTCTTGCTAACAGTCTATTTTCAGGTGGATCAATTCTATAGAACGATTTTAAAAAATATATGTGTATTTAAAGATTTATGAGGAGAGGCTTTTATCAAATGTTCACTTCAAATACAAACTTATAGAAACATTTACATCATGAAAGGCACCTGTAGACTTTTTAAAAGTTCCATAACATCCTCATTAAAAAATTAAAGCTAACAATATAGAAGAGAGAGGATAGATAAAGTTAAATATTTGTTTTTATTTAGGGTGAAATTGTTTTATATTCAGTACATTGATGTTTGTGGTAGAAATTAAATTCAATCTCTCCAACTGCTAATACACTGTTCTATTTCATTAACTACTTCCTTCCTCAATTTCAGTCCAACAATTTATGAACCAATGTAACCTCTTTTGCAGTTAGTAAAACCCCAAAAGCTTTAACCATTTGAGGTAAACCACATGTTCACATATGTATGCATTTTAAGGAATTTGGTTTCTGAATGGCACTTATTAGAAACAAATGAACAATGCCCAAATCAGCAATGTTTCAAACAGTATACCAAGTGTCCTTTTAAAAAGAAATAAAGAATAATGAGAACTATTTAATCCATAACCTATTTACTAGTGGTTCATTGAAATTTTTTAGCCATTAGACTGATCAGAATACCTTTTGAAAGTTTTATGAATTATCAAGTCCTGCTGTTACTTTCAGTCCTCAGACCAATCAAAATATCTCAATGAGTTTAGAGTACTTAGATAATCATGTTTGTCTATCACATGGTCAATGGTTACCTTCCAAATTCAAATCTAATATCTTACAACCCCATTATTTTGTTTTCTATTTTATCTCTTTTATTGATACTTTTCACAATTATTTCACATTCATATCTAATCTAATACCTTTCTTCTCCATCTAATAAATCATATAACAGATTTTTTATTCTTTTTTAAATTTATTTAAATTTATTTTATTTGATCATTTCCAAGCATTATTCATTAAAGACATAGATCATTTTCTTTTCCTCCCCCCCACCCCCCATAGCCGACACGTAAATCCACTGGACATTACAAGATTTCTTGATTTGAACCCATTGCTATGTTGATAATATTTGCATTAGAGTGTTCATTTAGAGTCTCTCCTCTGTCATGTCCCCTCAACCACTGTATTCAGGCAGTTCCTTTTCCTTGGTGTTTCTACTCCCATAGTTTATCCTATGTTATGAATAGTGTTTTTTTCTCCTAGATCCCTGCAAATTGTTCAGGGACATTACACAACCACTAATGGAGAAGTCCATTACTTTCGATTATACCACAGTGTATTAGTCTCTGTGTACAATGTTCTCCTGGTTGTGCTCCTCTCGCTCTGCATCACTTCCTGGAGGTTGTTCCAGTCTCCATGGAATTCCTCCACTTTATTATTCCTTTCAGCACAATAGTATTCCATCACCAACATATACCACAATTTGCTCAGCCATTCCCCAATTGATGGGCAACCCCTCATTTTCCAGTTTTTGGCTACCACAAAGAGCGCAGCTATGAATATTTTTGTACAAGTCTTTTTGTCCATTATCTATTTGGGGTACAGATTCAGCAGTGCTATGGCTGGATGAAAGGGTAGATATTCTTTTGTCGCCCTTTGGGCATAGTTCCAAATTGCCTTCCAGAATGGTTGGATAAGTTCACAACTCCACCAGCAATGAATTAATGTCCCTACATTGCCACATCCCCTCCATCATTCATTATCTTCCTATACTGTTATGTTAGCCAATCTGCTAGGTGTGAGGTGATACCTCAGAGTTGTTTTGATTTGCATCTCTCTGATTATAAGAGATTTAGAACACTTCTTCATATGCTTATTAATAGTTTTGATTTCTTTATCTGAGAACTGCCTATCCATGTCCCTTGCCCATTTATCAAATGGAGAATGGCTTGATTTTTTGTACAGTTGATTTAGCACTTTATAAATTTGAGTAATTAAACCTTTGTCAGAGCTTTCTATGAAGATTTTTTCCCAGTTTGTTGTTTCCCTTCTGATTTTAGTTACATTGGTTTTGTTTGTGCAAAAGCTTTTTAATTTGATGTAGTCGAATTTATTTAATTTACATTTTGTGATTCTTTCTATGTCTTGCTTGGTTTTAAAATCTTTCCCCTCACAAAGGTCTGACATGTATACTATTCTGTGTTTACCTAATTTACTTATGGTTTCCTTCTTTATGTTTAAGTCACTCACCCATTTTGAATTTATCTTGGTGTAGGGTGTGAGGTGTTGATCTATTCCTAGTCTCTCCCACACTGTCTTCCAATTTTCCCAGCAGTTTTTATCGAATAGTGGATTTTTGTCACAAAAGCTGGGATCTTTGGGTTTATCATATATTGTCTTGCTGAGGTCACTTTCCCACAGTCTATTCCATTGACCTTCCTTTATGTTTCTTAGCCAGTACCAAATTGTTTTGATGACTGCTGCTTTGTGATATAGTTTGAGATATGGGGCTGCAAGGCCCCTACCTTTGTATTTTTTTTTTCATTATTTCCCTGGATATCCTTGATCCTTTGTTGTTCCAAATGAACTTTCTTACTGTTTTCTCTAAATCAGTAAAGAAATTTTTTGGAAGTTCCATGGGTATGGCACTAAATAGATAAATAAGTTTGGGTAGGATGGTCATTTTTATTATATTGGCTCGTCCTACCCATGAGCAGTTAATGTTTTTCCATTTGCTCAAGTCTAGTTTTAGTTGTGTGGAGAATGTTTTGTAATTGTTTTCATATAGTTCCTGTGTTTGTCTCGGGAGATATATTCCTAGGTATTTTATTTTGTCTAAGTTGATTTTGAATGGGATTTCTCTTTTTAGTTCTTGCTGCTGAGCTGTGTTGGAGATATATAGAAAACCTGATGATTTATGAGGGCTTATTTTGTATCCTGCAACTTTGCTAAAGTTGTTGATTATTTCAATTAGCTTTTTGGTTGAATCTCTAGGATTCTTTAAGTAGACCATCATGTCATCTGCAAAGAATGATAACTTGGTCTCCTCCTTGCCTATTTTGATGCCTTTAATTTCTTTTTCTTCTCTAATTGCTACTGCTAGTGTTTCTAGTACAATGTCAAATAGTAGAAGTGATAATGGGCATCCTTGTTTCACTCCTGATCTTATTGGGAATACATCTAGTTTATCCACATTGCAGATGATATTAGCTGATGGTTTTAGATATATACTGTTTATTATTTTTAGAAACGAAACTTCTATTCCTATGCTTTTTAGTGTTTTTAATAGGAATGGGTGTTGTATTTTATCAAAGTTTTTTTCTGTGTCTATTGAGATAATCATGTGGTTCTTGCTGGTTTGCTTGTTGATGTGGTCAATTATGTGGATGGTTTTCCTAATATTGAACCAGCCCTGCATCCCTGGTATAAATCCTACTTGATCATGGTGAATGATCCTTCTGATCACTGCTGGAGTCTTTTTGCTATTATCCTATTTATGGTTTTGCATCTATATTCATTAGGGAGATTGGTCTATAGTTTTCTTTCACTGTTTTTGACCTGCCTGGTTTTGGAATCAGTACCATATTTGTGTCATAAAAGGAGTTTGGTAGAACTCCCTCTTTGCTTATTATGTCAAATAGTTTGTATAGTATTGGGATTAACTGTTCTCTGAATGTTTGATAGAATTCACTGGTGAATCCATCAGGCCCTGGGGATTTTTTCTTAGGAAGTTCTTTGATGGCCTGTTGGATTTCTTTTTCTGATATGGGATTATTTAAGAATTCTATTTCCTCTTCTGTTAGTCTAGGCAGTTTGTATTTTTGTATATATTCATCCATATATCCTAAATTGGTGTATTATTTGCCATATAATTGGGCAAAGTAATTTCTAACGATTGCCTTAATTTCCTCTTCATTGGAAGTGCTGTCCCCCTTTTCATTTTTAATGCTGTTAATTTGCTATTCTTCCTTCCTTTTTTTAATTTGATTGACCAGTACTTTGTCTATTTTGTTTGTTTTATCAAAGTACCAGCTTCTTGTCTTATTTATTAAATCAATACTTCTATCACTTTCGATTTTATTAATTTCTCCCTTAATTTTTATGATTTCTAGTTTGGTTTTCTGCTGGGGGGTGTTAATTTGATCCCTTTTGAGTTTTTTCATTTGCATTTCCAATTGATTGATCTCTGGTCTCCCTTGTTTGTTAATATAAGCATTCAGGGATATGAATTTACCTCTGATTAAAGCTTTGGCTGCATCCCAAAAGGTTTGAAAGAATGTCTCACCATTGTCATTTTCCTTGATGAAATTATTAATTGTTTCTATGATTTCTTCTTTAACTAAACGATTTTGGAGTATCATATTGTTTAATTTCCAATTAATTTGTGATTTGGTTTTCCATGTACCATTACTAATCATTATTTTTATTGCCTTGTGATCTTTTCTTCTTTTCTGCTTTTGTGTGCTATGTTTCTGTGACCTATGGTCACATATATGGTCAATTTTTGTGAATGTGCCATGTGGTGCTGAGAAGAAGGTGTATTCCTTTTTATCACTATTTATTTTGCTCCATATGTCTATTAATTCTAATTTTTCTAAGATTTCATTTACTTCTTTTACCTCTTTCGTATTTATTTTTTGATTTGATTTATCTAAATTTGATAATGGTTGGTTTAAGTCTCCCACTAATATGGTTTTACTGTCTATTTCTTCCTTCAATTCTCCTAGTCTCTCGATTAGAAATTTGGGTGCTATATTATTTGGTGCATACATGTTGATTAATGATATTTCCTCATTGTCTAAAGTCCATTTTAACAAAATATAAATACCTTCCCTATCCCTTTTGATCAGGTCTGTTTTTGCTTTGGCTTTATCAGATAACATGATTACCACTCCTGCCTTCTTTCTATCAATTGAGGCCCAGAAGGTCTTACTCCATCCTTTAATTCTGACCTTGTGGGTGTCAACCCAACTCATCTGTGTTTCTTGAAGACAACATATGGTAGGGTTTTGGATTCTAATCCATTCTGCTATTCATCTACATTTTATGGGTTAGTTCATCCCATTCACATTCAAATTTATGATTGTCATTTGTGGACTCCCTGGCATTTTGATATCCTTCCGTACTTCTAACCTTTTCTTCTTTGGCTCTACCTCTTAGTCCAGTGATTTACTTTGAATCAGTCCCCCTTGTCCCCTCCCTTGATGTTTCCCTTTTTAGTCCCTCCCTTTTTGTTCCCTCCCCCTCCCCCCTCTCTTTCCCTCCCTTTTTGTTTTCCCTCTCCCCCTCCCCCCCTTGGTTTTCCCTTCTCCCTACCCTTGTTGGGTAAGATAGAATTCAAGATCCTAATGGATCTGGATGTTTTTTCCCTCTCAGAGTTGATTTCCCTGAGATTAAGGTTTAAGTAAAAAACCCTCTCTTTCTCTCCTTCTTATCAGAGTTTTCTTCCCCTCCCCTTCCCATGTGAATCTTTGTGTGAGAACGATTATTCTATTTGGTCTTTCTTTACCCCCTATTTATACATTACATTTTCCCCACATGTTAGTATACATAGATTGATATAAATGTAGTCCTTATAGAAGAGAGTTTGAGTAAAAGAAGAAGATAACATTTTTCTCCTTTCCCATTTCCTTAATATTTACCTTTTCAGGTATTCCTTGCTCTTTGTTTTTCAGTATCAAACTTTACAAAGAGTTCTGGTCTTTTCTTTGCAAAAAGTTGGAAATCTTCTATTTTGTTAAATGCCCATACTTTCCCTTGGAAGTATATAGTCAGTTTTGCTGGGTAGCTGATTCTTGGTTGAAGACCCAGCTCTCTTGCCTTTCTGAAGTTCATGTTCCATGCCTTACGATCAATCAGAGTAGAACTTGCAAGGTCTTGCGTGACCCTGATTGCCATTCCTTTATATCTAAATTGTCTTTTTCTGGCTTCCTGTAGGATTTTTTTCTTTTGTTTGAGAGCTTTGGAATTTGGCAATTACATTCCTGGGAGTTGTCTTTTGGGAGTTTAGTGTAGAAGGTGTTCTGTGAGCTCTGTCCGTGGCTGTATTACCCACTTGTTCTAGAATCTCTGGGCAATTTTCTTTGATTATCTCTTGTATTACAATGTTGAGTTTGCTGTTTATTTCTGGCTTTTCTGGAAGTCCAATTATTCTTAAATTATCTCTTCTCCCCCTATTTTTCAGATCTGTCACCTTGTTGGTGAGATATTTTATGTTCTCTTCTAATTTTTGGTATTATGGCTTTGCTTATTAATTCTTGCCCTTTTACATGATCGTTGTCTTCCAATTGCCTGATTCTGGCCTTTAAAGACTCGTTTTCCTTTTCAGTTTGGTCACACCGATTTTGTAGATGCATGAATTTCTTTTGCATTATTTCCCACTTTTCCTCCCAGAAGGCTTCCATCTTTTTGGTCATTTCTGATTCAAATTCTTCATGGGTTTGTGGAGAGTTTCCATTTCCTTTGGAAGTTTTCGGAGCATTTTCTTGTGTATTGTATTCTATCTCCTCTTTATTTTGTATTTTGGCTCTTTAGAATGTGTCCAAAGTTGCCCCTTTCTTCTTATTTTTCTTGGGATTTTTGGGCTTCTGTGCTTCTGTGGAGTTTGCCATCTCTGAATGGGTAGGATTAGCTTTTCTTATCTCTGTCTGGTGTTCAGAGGCTTTAGTCATGGGCAGATTGTCTGTTCTATGAGCTTTCCCTGGGTTAAACTGAATATGCCTTAAGGCAATGACTTTCACTGGAACTGGAATGGAAGGCTCGGACCAGGGGGCCACACTCTCCCCCAGCTCTCTCTGTTTCCCTGCTTCTAAGGTGCCCCCTCAACAGGACTGGGTCGGGTTGGTTTCCGGATGTTGCCTTCAGAATAGCTGGCCGTGAGGCTGTTTTGTTGGCCCTGAGGGTTGCTGTTGTTTCAGAGGACCCTGCTCTCTGAGGGGGGCGGGGCTGTGGCTTCCTGGAGCCTTGGACTCTGCACTCCTACTCTTTTGGTCCGAGTGATCTCGGGTTCTGGCTTTTGAGGGGGGCCATACCTTTTGATCCACATCCAGTTCCAGGAGGAGGATTCCCAGGGTCTATGCTGTTGATTGTTTTGAATTTCGGCACCTTAGGAGCTTATAGTTTGAGATCGGTCGGAAAGGGTTTCCAGAGATCTGAACATTAGCTTTCTCTAAGCCACCATCTTGACAGGAAGTCCTCATATAACAGAGATTTTAAGACAGAACAAAAGCAGCAAAACTAACATGATGACTCCACATAACATTATTTTGAAGTTGTCCACATTTATGCTATCCCACAACTGCAATTAAGGGAAGGAAAAAGATTTTCTCAATTCTGTTTCTGGGGCCAAATATGAGCATTTTAATATTAGGGCTTACAGTTTTTTAAAATTATTTTGTAATTCTTTCTATGTCCTTTTCGTTGTTCTTCTTTCTTCAATGCATAAGTTGATGTACATGTACCAAACTCTGAGTTCCTCCTATTCATTGTTTCTTATGTTACAATAATATTCCATTATATTCATGTGCTACAATTTATTTAGCTTTTTTTATGTAATCATTGTATATTTACTTCATTTCAAATTCTTTGCAATCTCAAAAGGTGTTACAATGTACATTTTTGTGTACTGTAAAGAGGATTTTTCTCACTTTAAAAGAACTACTTGGGAAAATATATAGGCATATATATGAAGGACACTATCATTTTAATTAGAATATTTTTAGAAAATTTTGAAATTTTTCATATAGAAATATATAGAAAAAATGTCTATATGCCAAATATGTATCATGTTGGTAGAAATATTTATCATTTATTGTTTGTGTGTATATAATGTGTATGTTAATGGAGAAGAACAAAGTTTTACAAAGCTTAAAACTATGTACATGGTCAGAATTATCTATGTATAATTTTAGGGGGAAATGGTTCATCTTCCCTCTTTCCACTCTGTCTAAAGTAATGTTTCAGTTGTCTAGAAAATCTACTTAAATGTAACACCTCATTCCCAACCAATATCACGTAAATTCAGTATTGTAATACATCTAATTGAATGGTATTAGTTCAATTATTTGGGATTTCAATTCATTTCACTTTTCAAAAAAACCATATTGCCTGATAGGAGACCTAGGTTTTTTAATGCTAACCAAGAAGGATAGGTATTAATGGAAATAATTTCCTTGATCTTCATTCAGTGGATGGGGCTACAATTAACCAATACTGCAAAGGCAAAGACTTTCCATAATTTTATTTGTGATGAGCTGCAAATAACAATTCTATTTTAAAGGATGAATATTTACTAATTATATGGTGAGAATTGTGTGGCTCCCTTCTTGTGTGATAGACCTCAGAGCAGTCTTATTAATTTCTTTCAGTTATATCAAAATCTTTCTGACTTCATCTGGGTTTTATGAGAGTATTTTGTCACCCTTATTCAGTTCATTTTACAGATGCGGAACTGAGACTAATTGGGTTAAGTGACTTTCCTAGTGACATACATCTAAGTTAGTATCTGCAGCCAGTTTGATCTCATAAATCTTCTTGATTGCAAGCCCAACACTATCCACTTAACCACCACCTTGCTATTGACAATGTTATTGATTCAGTTGTGTCTGACTCTTTTTGATATCAAGGACCATTTAACACCAATATTACCCATGAGGTTTTCTTGGTAAAGATCCTGGAGTGGTTTACTATTTCCTTCTCTGGGGGATTAAAATAAACAGAAGTTAAAAGACTTGCTCAGGGTCTTTTGTTAGTAAGTGTGTGAGAATAGATTTGAATTCAAGTATTCCTGACTCCAAGCCCAACTCTTTATCCATTGAACCACCCAGCTACATTGGAACACTGAGTATGAAATAAATAATGTCATGAAAATGTAGCACTCCAAATGTATTTAGTATGTACTTCATTAGTCAGTGATAAATATGGTGTAATAGAACTCCTATTGCCCCTTATTTTGGAGGAAGGATACTTTTTACTTATCATGACCACCACAACCCAATTCACATACTTAATCAAGTTCACAACCAACCTATTCTATAGCATGAGAAAACTACAGTTTATAGATGGTTATAATAATCCATACTTATAATCTCCTGTTAATCATTGCACTGGAAATCCGTTTCAGTCATTAAAACAAGGCCTTAGAGGCATTGTCTGCCATCATAGCAAACATAATAAAGTAACCTAGCATATAGAGCATTAAGGTTTGCAAAGAGTTTTAAACATATCATCTCATTTCATGTTCCTAACAACCTTGTATGATTGGTGCTGCTACTATTATCATTTTAAAGAAGAGGATATTGAAACTAAAAGCAATTTAAGTGACTATCCTATGTTCACATATATGTTAAGTATCTGAAGAAAAATTAAATCCCAGGTCTTTCTAACAACAATATCCAAAATATGCAACTAGAATCGAGGAAATCGATTAAGTGTCAACATATATTTTGTGTCTAGAAATAATAATTACATCAATAGGATAAATGCTGATGAGATAACCAAGGGACAGAATATATAAAGAAAAGTGAGATCAGTACAGTACTTTTGTCAATACCCAGGACAAGTATTGGAATATGAATGATGAACAAGTAAGGGACATTGAAAAGAAATGTTCAGAGATATAAGAAAAACCATACAGAATAGTGCCATGGAAGTCAAGAATGGGGTGAGTATCCAAGAAAAGAGAATAATGAGCATTGCTAGTGACTACATGATATTATTTGTTTATGAAGACTCCCAGAAAAAATAAGTCCAAATTCAGAAGAAATTACATATTGATTATATTTATTCATTAAATGTATTCTTTCTAGAAACAATGTCAACATCAGTGACACAATTTTGAACAAAACTTTGTCAATTTAGATTGAGGAAAAATAATTTGAAAATCATGTAGTCACTAAAACTTTTTAAATTTCTATTTAAATATCCATCCCCCTAAAGTGAATGTCTGAACAGCTCCAAAATAGAATTAAACCATAATAATGACAAAATACAAAAAATAATATTTCTATTTGTATAGTATGTTAAAGTTGACAAATATCTTGACCTAAAATTTGGTCTCAACAACCATGCAAATAAAATGCATGGCACTGTTACACCTACTTTATGGATAAGAAAAATGAGTCTCAGAGAGGTTAAAAGGACTTGTCCATTTTTACTCAAGTGTTTAAATGATAAGAGTAAGAGTTCAAGTTAAGAAAAAAAAGTGGCTGACTTCTGACTGCAGGTCCTGAGTTTTCTCCATTTATTCCATCCTGCCCTATATAGGCATCTATGTGTGTCACAGCAACATGAAAAATAGAGAGTGCAGTTTGTAATGAAGAACAGTAGTTACCTAGTAAGTAGATTGATATTTTTTTCCAGATTAATTAAGTGGCAGAAATGTTTACTTTGGTCTCTTCTGTAAACAACTTGTAGTAGACCTTTGATCTCCCAATTGCTTCAATGTTTCTATTAAAACAACTTTATATACTATATCCTCTGTTCAAATTCACATAAAGAAACACATCTGTAATTGAGTTATGACTTAGAATTGATCATCAAATAAGGAGGGGAATAGGGGAAGAATAAAGGAAAGGGAGGAAAGAGGGGGTAAGAAAGAGTGAGATAGAAATAGAGGAACAGAGATAGAGTCAGAGAAAGATTAAGAGAGCAAGAGACAGAAAGGAATCAACAGAGAGGGAAATTACCAGGTTATACTGTGTAATATTGTTTCATGACCAGAAGATTTTTATGACACTAAACTAGCTTTAGCTTTATGGTGAAAAGTGGAATCTTGGTTTACACAAAAACATTTTGAAGTGTCATGCATTATTACATTTGAAATACATATACTTAATAGGTATAATTTAGAACACAATTGTAATCATGCAAATGATATTCTAATATTTTAAAAGGATTCATTCTTCTCAAATCTCCTAAAGATAATAATTTACCTACTGTTTAAGAAGTAGCACTATATTGGAGAACTGGATTTGGAGTAAAAAATACTTCAAAACCTTAGTACCTGCAAAACCTTAAGAAAATGTGGCAAAGTAGGGACATTAATTCATTACTGGTGGAGTTGTAAACTGATCCAGCCATTCTGGAGGGCAATTTGGAACTATGCACAAAGTGCGTTAAAAGAATGTCTACCCTTTGATCCAGACATAGCACTGCTGGGTTTGTACCCCAAAGAGATAATGGACAAAAAGACTTGTACAAAAATATTCATAGCTGCGCTCTCTGTGGTGGCCAAAAATTGGAAAACGAGGGGATGCCCATCAAATGGGGAATGGCTGAACAAAATTGTGGTATATGTTGGTGATGGAATATTATTGTGCAAAAAGGAATAATAAAGTGGAGGAATTCCATGGAGACTGGAACGACCTCCAGGAAGTGATGCAGAGCGAGAGGAGCAGAACCAGGAGAACATTGTATACAGAGACAAACACACTGTGGTATAATTGAACGTAATGGACTTCTCCATTAGTGGCAGTGCAATGTCCCTGAACAATCTGCAGGGATCTAGGAGAAAAAACACTATCCATAAGCAGAGGACAAACTGAGGGAGTAGAAACACCGATGAAAAGAAACTGCCTGACTACAGTGGCTGAGGGGACATGATGGAGGAGAGACTCTAAACGAACCCTCTAATGCAAACATTAACAACATGGCAATGGGTTTGATTCAAGAACATGTGATACCCAGTGGAATCACGCGTCGGCTACGGGGGGTGGGAGGGAGGAAAAGAAAATGATCTTTGTCTTTAATGAATAATGCATGGAAATGATCAAATAAAATACTATAAAATTAAAAAAAAGAAAATGAATTCATCTCTCTGAGGCTCAGTTGCCTACTCTGTAAAATGGGCATAAAAACAACACCAATTTCTCAAGGTTCTTGGGAATATTAAGATACTGTACAAGACACCTTTTTTGGTTTAAATTTTAAATTTTTTATATTTTTCAGATTACATGTAGATACAATTTTAATGTTCATTTTTCTCACATTTTTCAATCCAATTTTTCTCTCCCCATTCTACCCATCCTTCCAGAGACAGTAGGTATCATGATATAGATTGTATATGTTCTGTCATTGCATACATATTTATGTCCTTCATGTTATGAAATATGTGAAGATATATAGCTAAAGTTAGAAAAAAAGTTAAAAAGAAAGTAAAGTGATGAATACTTCAATCAGGATTCTAATTCTATCGACTTCTATGGTGGTAGATATCTTTTTTCATCATTAGTGCCTTGGAGATGTCTTGCATCTTACATTGCTGATAATAGTTAAGTTATTGACAGTAGATCAGCATACATTATTGCTCTTCCTGGGCACAGTATTCTCTTGGTCCTGCTAACTTCACTTCACATCATTTCATATGTCTTCCTAAATTTTTTTATCATTCTGTTTGTCATTTCTAACTCAATAGTATTCCATTCCAATCATAAAACATGACATTCAGCCATTACCCAAATAATGGACATCTTTTTTGTTTCTAGTTCTTTTCCACCACAAAAAAAGCATCTGTAAATATTTTTGAACAAGAAGGTCATTTTCCCCTATCATTGAAGTCTTTAGGATACAGATCTAATAATGGTATTGCTGAGTCAAAGGATATGACACAGTTTGTGTGAAAAAAATTTCCAAATTTCAATGTGCTATTTAAATGTCTGTCATTATACCTGATAATAAATTAGAGAATGTACTTTAAAAGCATATAGAGGAAGGACTGTGGTAAATTGGTGAAATAGAGTCTAAAAGTTTCTTCTCTTCCTAAAATCCTCCACAAACAACCAAAAGTAACTCCATAAAAATCTATACTAAAACAACAAAAGCAGATAGAAGTCTGGAGTGAAAGTGAACAGCTAAAGACAACTAGGGAGCAAGGATTCTAACCTACCCCTTTTCAGTCCTACCTCTGTAGGCTCTGGGATTAGGAACAGAACAGATTAGGAGGAAATCCACAAAACAGCCTGAGAGGGAAGAGTTCACAAATTCACCTTATTTGTTGAGCCTGGGGGAGCATGCATCTCTGGATTCCAATGAATCTGAATTCTCAGACAAAAGGACATGGTGGTGTAGCTGATTTCTGTGGCCTCAGCTTCATAAACCCCAGCTGGCCCATGGCTGGGATTGAAGGAATTGACATCTCTGAGTCAACAAGCACCATACCCTAAGGGCAGGAACTGAAGTCTCATAGTTAACAAAGGAGGGACTATGGAAGCAGGAAAAACATGGACTGGACCCTGCCTCTGTCCAGGTCAGTGGCAGTAGGAGAGGAGAGAAGGACATCCCATTCCATGAGTACGTTAAAGGACTAGAGCCTATCAGCTATGGTCGGTCACTCCTATGACTGTGGAGTTCCTGATTGTTGCCACAGTAGGAAACAAACTGGCTCCTCTTAGAGTACCTGATGTCAATCAGCAACTGGGGTTTGAGCCAGAATCTGAGTACATTCAGCTCTGAACTATAAAAACCACATAACTTATTAGGACCCAGTGGGGAAAAAAACAAACACAGAGAAATTTCTGAAACTTGAGATAATATACATAAAATACAGTAGGAACACTGGGAGTCTAGGGAGGAAAAACCAATAAGTAAGTCAATTGGCCTGGCCATTAAAATTTAAATAAGTAAATAAAAATGAATAAGCCAAGGAGAAAAAAAAGCAACTATTGGTAGCTCTTATAAGGACAAAGAATACCTTAGTTCATACTCAAAGGACAGTGAATTAAAAATTAATTCAAGAACAGTAAAGAAATACAGTAAATGGCCACAATCTTAAACACAACTCAAAAGATTTCAAAAACAAAATGAGAGAAGTTGAGGGAAAATTAGAATAAAAAATAAGATCAATGCAAGAAAATCTTGAAAAAAAAAAGATCAAATAAAAAAGAGATCCAGAAACTTATAGAAGAAAATAATGTATTTTTTCTTTTTCATTTCTTTTCTTTTCTTTTTAATTTTTAAACATTATTTTATTTGGTTGTTTTCATACATTATTCACTGGAAACAAAGATCATTTTCTTTTCCTCCCCTTCCCCCTCTCCCTCCCCCGCCTTTCCCTCTCCCATAGCCAATGCATGATTCCACTGGTTATCACATGTGTTCTTGACTGGAACCCATTTCCCTGTTGTTGGAATTTGCATTAGAGTGTTCATTTAGTCTCTCCTCAGTCTTATCTCCTCCAACCCTGTAGTCAAACAGTTGCTTTTCATAGGTGTTTCCACTCCCACAGTTCATCCTCTGCTTGTGGGTAGTATTTTTTAGATCCCTGCAGATTGTTCAGGGACATTGCATTGATACTAATGGAGAAGTCCATCACCATTGACTGTACAACAATGTATCAGTCTCTGTGTACAATGTTTTCCTGGTTCTGCTCCTTTCGCTCTGCATCACTTCCTGGAGGTTGTTCCAGTCTCCATGGAATTCCTCCACTTTATTTTTCCTTTTGGCACAATAGTACTCAATCAACAACATATACCACAATTTGTTCAGCCATTCCCCAATTGAAGGGCATCCCCTCATTTTCCAATTTTTGGCCACTACAAAGAGCACAGTTATGAATATTTTTGTACAAGTCTTTTTGTCCATTATCTCTTTGGGGTACAGACCCAGCAGTGCTATGGCTGGATCAAAGGGCAGACATTCTTTTATCGCCCTTTGGGCATAGTTCCAAATTGCCCTCCAGAATGGTTAGATCAATTAACAACTCCACCAGCAATGAATTAATGTCCCCACTTTGCCACATCCCCTCCAGCATTCATTACTTTCCATAGCTGTCATGTTAGCCAATCTGCTAGGTGTGAGGTAATACCTCAGAGTTGTTTTGATTTGCATCTCTCTGATTATCAGAGAAGTAGAGCACTTTTTCATGTGCTTATTAATAGTTTTGATTTCTTTGGCTGCGAACTGCCTGTTCATGTCCCTTGCCCATTTGTCAATTGGAGAATGGCTTGATTTTTTGTACAATTGATTTAGTTCTTTATAAATTTGAGTAATTAAACCTTTGTCAGAGGTTTTTATGAAGATTGTTTCCTAATTTGTTGCTACCCTACTGATTTTGGTTACATTGGTTTTGTTTGTACAAAAACTTTTTAATTTAATATAATCTAGATTATTTATTTTGCATTTTGTAACTCTTTCTAATTCTTGCTTGGTTTTGAAGTATTTCCCTTCCCAAAGGTCTGACATATATACTATTCTGTGTTCGCCTAATTTTCTTATAGTTTCCTTCTTTATGTTCAAGTCATTCACCCATTTTGAATTTATCTTGGTGTAGGGTATGAGGTATTGATCTAAGCCTAAACTTTCCCACACTGTCCTCCAATTTTCCCAGCAGTTTTTATGAAAAAGTGGATTTTTGTCCCAAAAGCTGGGATCTTTGGGTTTGTCATATACTGTCTTGCTGAGGTTGCTTGCCCCCAGTCTATTCCACTGATCTTCCTTTCTGTCTCTTAGCCAGTACCAAATTGTTTTGATGACCACTGCTTTGTAATATAATCTGAGATCTGAGACTGCAAGACCCCCTTCCTTTGTATTTTTTTTTCATTATTTCCCTGGATATCCTTGATCTTTTGTTCTTCCAAATGAATTTTGTTATGGTTTTTTCTAAATCAGTAAAAAAAATTTTTGGAAGTTCCATGGGTATGGCACTAAATAGATAAATAAGTTTGGGTAGGATGGTCATTTTTATTATATTGGCTCGTCCTACCCATGAGCAGTTAATGTTCTTCCAATTGTTCAGGTCTAGTTTTATTTGTGTGGAAAGTGTTTTGTAGTTGTGTTCATATAGATCCGGTGTTTGTCTCGGGAGATAGATTCCTAAGTATTTTATTTTGTCTAAGGTAATTTTGAATGGATTTCTCTTTCTAGTTCTTGCTGCTGAGCTGTGTTGGAATTATATCGAAATGCTTATGACTTATGTGGGTTTATTTTGTATCCTGCAACTTTGCTAAAGTTGTTGATTATTTCAATTAGCTTTTTGGTTGAATCTCTAGGATTCTTTAAGTAGACCATCATGTCATCTGCAAAGAGTGATAATTTGGTCTCCTCCTTGCCTATTTTAATGCCTTCAATTTCTTTTTCTTCTCTGATTGCTACTGCTAGTGTTTCTACTACAATGTCAAATAGTAGAGGTGATAATTGGCATCCTTGCTTCACTCCTGATCTTAATGGGAATGGATTTAGTTTATCCCCATTGCAGATGATATTAGCTGATGGTTTTAGATATATACTGTTTATTATTGTTAGGAATGACCCTTCTATTCCTATGCTTTCTAGTGTTTTTAGTAGGAATGGGTGTTGTATTTTATCAAAGGCTTTTTCTGCATCTATTGAGATAATCATGTGGTTCTTGTTGGTTTGCTTGTGGATGTGGTCAATTATGTGGATAGTTTTCCTAATGTTGAACCAGCCCTGCATCCCTGGTATAAATCCTACTTGATCATGATGGATGACCCTTCTGATCACTTGCTGGAGTCTTTTTGCTAGTATCCTATTTAAGATTTTTGCATCTATATTCATTAGGGAGATTGGTCTATAATTTTCTTTCTCTGTTTTTGGCCTGCCTGGCTTTGGAATTAGTACCATGTTTGTGTCATTAAAGGAGTTTGGTAGAACTCCCTCTTTGCTTATTATGTTAAATAGTTTGTATAGTATTGGGATTAACTGTTCTCTGAATGTTTGATAGAATTCCCTGGTGGATCCATCAGGCCCTGGGGATTTTTTCTTAGGAAGTTCTTTGATGGCCTGTTGGATTTCTTTTTCTGATATGGGATTATTTAAGAAAACTATTTCTTCTTCTGTTAGTCTAGGTAATTTATATTTTTGTAAATATTCATCCATATCACCTAGGTTGGTATATTTATTGCCATATAGATGAGCATAGTAGTTTTTAATGATTGCCTTAATTTCCTTTTCATTGGAGGTGAGATCCCCCTTTTCATCCTTGATGCTGTTAATTTGCCTTTCTTCTTTCCTTTTTTTAATTAGATTGACCAGTACTTTGTCTATTTTGTCTGTTTTTTCAAAGTACCAGCTTCTAGTCTTGTTTATTAGCTTAATAGTTCTGTCACTTTTGATTTTATTAATTTCTCCCTTAATTTTTAGGATCTCAAGTATGGTTTTCTTCTGGGGGTTTTTAATTTGTTCATTCTCAAGTTTTTAATTTGCATTTCCAATTCCTTGATCTCTGTCCTCCCTAATTTTTTAATATATGCACTCAGGGATATGAATTTTCCTCTAAGTACTGCCTTGGCTGCATCCCATAAAGTTTGAAAGGATGTCTCGCCATTGTCATTTTCTTCAACTAAATTATTAATTGTTTCTATGATTTCTTCTCTATATATTCGAATTTGGAGTATATTATTTAATTTCCAATTAATTTTTGATTTGGCTCTCCATGTACCCTTGCCGATCAATATTTTTATTGCCTTGTGATCTGAAAGGGCTGCAGTTATTATTTCTGCTTTTCTGCATTTGAGTGCCATGTTTCTATGACCTAGTGTATGATCTATTTTTGTGAATATTCCATGTGGAGCTGAAAAGAAGGTGTATTCTTTTTTGTCCCTATTTATTTTTCTCCATATGGCTATTAACTCTAATTTTTCTAAGATTTCATTCACCTCTTTTACCTCTTTCTTGTTTATTTTTTGGTTTGATTCATCTAAATTTGATAGTGGTTGGTTCAAGTCTCCCACTAATATGGTTTTACTGTCTGTTTCCTCCTTCAATTCTCCTAGTATCTCTATTAAAAATTTGGATGATATACCATTTGGTGCATACATGTTGATTAGTGATATTTCCTCATTGTCTATACTCTCTTTTAGCAGAATATATTTACCTTCCCTATCCCTTTTGATCAGGTCTATTTGTGCTTTGGCTTTGTCAGATATCATAATTGCAACTCCTGCCTTCTTTCTATCAGTTGAGGCCCAAAAGGTCTTACTCCAACCTTTAATTCTAACATTGTGAGTGTCAACCCGTCTCATATGTGTTTCTTGAATACAACATATAGTAGGGTTTTGGGTTCTAATCCAATCTGCTATTTGTCTACATTTTATGGGTGAGTTCATCCCATTCACGTTCAAAGTTATGTTTGTCATTTGTGGATTCGCTGACATTTTGATATCTTCCCCTAGTTCTGTCCTTTCTTCTTTAGCTTTCTCCTTTTGAACCAGTGATTTACTTTAGGTCAGTCCCCCTAGTCCCCTCCCTTGAGATGCTTTCCTTTCTAGCCCCTCCCTTTTTATGCTCCCTTCCCCCCCCCTCTCCTTCTCTCACTTTTTATACTCCCTTCCCCCACCCCCTCCTTACTTTTCCTTTCTTTCTTTCCCTAATGGATAAGATAGAATTCAGGATCCCACTGGATCTAGATGTTCTTCCCTCTCAGATTTGCTTTCACTGAGAGTAAAGTTAAATAATTCCACTTCACTTTCTCTTCCTCTCCTTCTTATATGAGAGTTCTTGCCCTCCCCTTCCTGTGTGTATCTTTATATGGGAATGATTATTCTATTGAGTCCCCCCCCCTATTTCTTGAAGTTAATCTTAGTATTATCAACAATTCCCCCCTCCCTTTTCCTTTCTTTTCCCCCACTTTCCCCAAATCTTCTTGATGCCCCAATCTTTCCCTATGCATGTTTCTTCTAACTACTCTTATGATGCTACAATTTATGAGAGTTACACAAAACATTTTCCCCACATATTAATATATATAATTTGATGTAAATGTAGTCCTTATAGAAGAGAGTTTGACTTAAAGAAAAAGATAAGATTTATCTCCTTTCCCCTTTCTTTCATATTAACCTTTTCATGTTTCTCTTGCTTTCTGTGCTTGGATATCGAACTTTCCACAGAGCTCTGGTCTTTTCTTAGCAAATGCTTGGAAGTCTTCTGTTTTGTTGAATGCCCATACTTTCCCCTGAAGTATATAGTCAGTTTTGCTGGGTAGTTGATTCTTGGTTGGAGACCCAGTTCTCTTGCCTTTCTAAATATTGTGTTCCATGCTTTGCAGTCTCTTAGTGTGTTAGCCTCTAAGTCGTGTGTGATCCTTATGGGAGCCCCCTTATATCTGAAGCTCCTCTTTTTGGCTTCTTGTAGGATTTTCTCCTTTTCTTGGAAGCTATTGAATTTGGCAATTACATTCCTAGGGGTTGTCTTTTGGGGATTTAGTATAGAAGTTGTTCTATGAATCCTTTCTATTTCTATTTTGCCCCCTTGCTCCAGAACGTGAGGGCAATTTTCTTTCATAATCTCCTGTAGAATAATATCGAGTTTATTGTTTATCTCTGGTTTTTCTGGGAGACCGATAGTTTGGAGGTTTTCTCTTCTCCCTCTGTTTTCGAGATCTATGACCTTCTCAGTGAGATATTTTATGTTTTCTTCTAATTCATTAATTTTTTGGGTTTGCTTTATTGATTCTTGCTGTTTTATCATCTCGCTTTCTTCGAGGTGCTTAATTCTGGTCATTAGGGACTGGTTTTGCTTTTCAGCCTTGTCTGCCCTTCTATTGGATGCTTCGAGTTCTTTTTCCAATTGAGCAGTCTTATCTGTCAGACTGCTGATCTCTTTCTCCCATTTTTCTTTCCAGAAGGTTTCCATCTTTTGGATAAGTTCCAGTTTGAGATCTTCCAGAGCTTGTTGATAGTTTCCATTTTGGGAGTCATGTTCTGATTTTTTTTGGATTTCCTCCTCATTCTCCTCTTTTCTTTGGGTACTTCCACCATAAAAGTTTTCAATAGTCACTTTTTCCCCTTTCTTCCTGGAGGCTTGATTTTGGGACATGTGAGCCATCCCTTTGGTGGTTTTATTCCCCTTTCATTTTTTGTCTGGGGTCTGGGTGATATGGGCGGTTTTTCTGTGAATTTAGGTTGCCTCAGACTAGTTCTTCCCAGCCTCTGAGGTTTCTTAGAGCACTTGGTCCCTGATCACAGCCACACTGCCCAGGTGTTCAGCTCCACCCAGATAATCAGAGCGTGGTCCACCCCTGGTGTTTAGCTCAGCGGGGATGTTCAGCACAGCTGCCCCAAGTAGAGCTCCGCTGACCGCGGTAATCAGCACTGGATTCTCCAGTGAAACCGCCCGAGATGTTTTTTCTTGGCAGTCCCCAGATCCCAAGGACCCTGGAGTGCCCCCCCCCCCCAGACAGAGACCTTCCCCACTCACTTGCTGTCCCGGTGAGCGCTCAGGTAGCTCACTCTGGCTTGGTGGGGGAGGTGGGGTGGGGAAAGGGAGGCTCAGTTCACTTTTCTGTGCTAGCTTTTCCTCCTTATTATAGTGTGGAAATGTTCAAGCCCCACGTACCTTTGCCTCTGTGGAGTACTGGGAGTACTGGGGTGTCCTTCTGTTCCTCCAAAGGTGATTTTTATGCTCCTTTGATGTAGTCTCTTTCTTTTGGTGCCGGGGAGAGGAAGTGTGTGGCGTCTAGATTGCAGCCATGATTACCTGGAAGTCTCAAGAAAATAATGTATTAAGAATCAGAATTGGACAAAGGGAAAAGAATGATTTCCTAAAACAAAAAAAAAAATAATAATAAAGCAAAATCAAAAGAATGAAATAGTAGAAGGAAAATATGAAACATTTTATCACAAAAACACGTGACCTGGAAAATAAATCACTGAATGGCAATATAAGAATACTTGGATTCCCATAAAGTTATGATTTAAAAAAAAGAGTTTAGACACCATAACCCAAGAAACCATCAAGGAAAACTGCCCATAAATTTCTAAAGAACAGGGTAAAATAGAATGTAAACTATCTAAATTATTAGATTTATTACTTCAAAGAGTCCCCAAAATTAAAATGCATAAGGACTTCATTACCAAGTACCATAGCTCTCAGATAAGGAGAACTATTAGAATCAACAAGAATAATAAGCAACTTAAATACTGTGGAGCTATAGCCAGAATCATACAAGACTTAATAGCCACAACATCAAAAGACTGCAAGACATGAAATAAAGCATTTCACAGACCAAAATAACCTGTCTTTCAACCAAGAATAATATATCCATCACAGATGAACATAAGTATAAAAGGTTAAAAAATGTATATTTAATGAAGTAAAGGAGTTTACATAGGAAAAAAAGAGATTTGCAGAAAAGTTTATTTAAAACACATTCAAAGGCAATGAAAGACTAATCTTAACCCAAAAGTTCAAATTGTTTCATTCTAATATGGAAACATGTCATTTATGAGCTCTGGGAATTGCATCATTGCCTGGCTGTTTTGAAGGGAGGATATGGATGGAAAACTTAATATCAAGGGAATGTAATGAATAAATTGAAATGGTAGTGAAATAGATCAGGAGGAAGCAGGGTGAAATGGCTATCTCAGGGGGAGGAGGATTCAGTAGAAGTTCTCCAGAGAAAGTGCTGGGTGGGAGAAGGGATGGGAGTACTAGAACCTAACTTTCATCAGACCTGGGATAAAGAGAGAACAACTTTGCCCAATTAGAAGGGTTACATTTTTTTTTATCATATGGAGAAACAGGAGGGAAGGGGAAAAGGAAAAGAGAAGAAATAGGAGTTCTCTTGGGGGGCTGAGGGAATAAGAGAAGGAAGGATAGGTCAAGAGAAAACAGGGATTAGAAAAGGGAGGGAATGAAGGAATACCTAGAGGGGACTACATATCAAGATATGCAGGGGGGTAAGGTGAGGAAATTTTGGATAATGGATAAAGGAATTAAGAAGTAGGAATCACAGTTGGGAGTGAAGAGAATAATAATTAAAAAGTAAGGGGGAAAGGGATTAGTGAGTGACCTTTGGAAATGTGTGCAAATTGAAAGGAGGGCAAGGAAAGAGGATGAGGAAGAATTTGGACATCTGAGGAGGAATATGAAAAAAGGAAGAGGAGGACAAACAGTATGGATAAAAAGAATATATGGAAATATACAACTAGTAATTGTTTTATTTAGTGTAATGAGATGAATTCACACCTAGTAAGAACATAGATAGCAGAAAAGATCAAAACATAGGGTCTGGCAATACATGGTCTCCTAGAAACACACAGAAAATGAGAGGCAAGCATAGAGTGAAGATTAAGGGCTAAAGCAGAATATGCTGTGCCTCAGCTAATCCAAAGAAGGAATGGGTAGCAGTCATGATCTCTAACAAAACTGAGGTTAAAATATGTATAATTGGAAGAGATGAACAAGGTAACTATAATATATTGTGGGTGAAGTACTATTGATAATGAAGTATGATAATTCTGAACTTTCATTCACCAAAAAGGTTATAGCACCTAGATTTTTAAAGGAAAAGCTAAATGAAATACAGATGGAAAGAGATAGCAAAATAACATTAGTAGGAGACTTTAATTTAACTATTTCAGAACTAGACACATCTAACAATAAATAAGAATTAGAAGAGAGGAATAAAACCTTAGATAATTTAGATTAAATAGATATCTGTAGAGCCACTACAAGCTTGCATAGTATTAGATCTAAGTCTTAGCATGCACATAATCCAAATATAGTTTCTCGTAAAACATTGGCTTAGGGAGCATAATTATTTTTTTAAAAGTCTTATTTCAGGACTCATCATACTATGGAGATAATTCTACATCTCTGAGGGGTAATGGCACAATAAAAAAAGTTCCATTGTGTATAACCAAGCTGGAAAGACTTGTTTTGGAAAGAGTATGGTCCCAACAACAGATTTCCTCTGATACCTAAGGATCAATCTAACAAAATATGGTCCTGGTAATTTACCTTAACTGAGAAAAGAATAACATGATTAAATTAAATATTGAGAGGAACATGTAGAAACAGGCTTAATACTACATTGCTAGAGCAACTCTGACTGAAAATATATATTTAGAGTTATAAAGCTGTTCATGCTCATTGTCCTAGAGATCCCATTAATAAGGTTATACCCAGGCAGAGAGCAGGGTCCTCTGAAACAACAGCAACCCTCAGGGCGGGTAAGACAGCCTCACGGGCTGGATCCTTCTATCCGAGTCCCAGTGAAAGTCACTGCCCTCAGAGTTCCGGTAAGCCACAGCCCATACCCGGGCAGAGAGCAGGGTCCTCTGAAACAACAGCAAACCTCAGGGCCAACAAAACAGCCTCACGGCCAGCTATTCTGAAGGCAACTGCTAGAAAACAACCCGACCCCTGCAGGGAAGCAGATAGAGCCGGGGAGAGTGTGACCTCCTGGTCCGACCCTTCCATTCCAGTTCCAGTGAAAGTCATTGCCCATACTCAATTTAACCCAGGGAAAGCTCATAGAACCAACAATCTGCTGTCTTGCCTGCCCTGAGGGTTGCTGTTGTTTCAGAGGACCCTGCTCTCTGACCGGGTATAACCTTATTAATGGGATCTCTAGGACAATGAGCATGAACAGCTTTATAACTCTAAATATATATTTTCAGTCAGAGTTGCTCTAAAGCCTCTGAACACCAGAGATAAGAAAAGCTAATCCTCCCCATTCAGAGATGGCAAACTCCACAGAAGCACAGAAGCCCAAAAGTACCAAGAAAAATAAGAAGAAAGGGGTGACTTTGGACACATTCTATGGAACCAAAATACAAAATACAGAGGAGATAAAAGATGATATACAAGAAAATGCCCCAAAACATTACAAAGGAAATGGAAACTCTCCACAAACCCATGAAGAATTTGAATCAGAAATGACCAAAAAGATGGAAGCCTTCTGCGAGGAAAAGTGGGAAATAATGCAAAAGAAATTCACGCATCTACAAAACTGGTGTGACAAAACTGAAAAGGAAAACCAGGCTTTAAAGGCCAGAATCAGGCAGCTGGAAGACAACAATCGTGTAAAAGGGCAAGAATTAATAAAACAAAGCCAAAATAATCAAGAAATTAGAAGAGAACATAAAATATCTCACTGACAAGGTGACAGATCTGGAAAATAGAGGAAGAAGAGATAATTTAAGAATAATTGGACTCCCAGAAAAGCCAGAAATAAACAACAAACTCGACATCGTGATACAAGATATAATCAAAGAAAATTGCCCAGAGATTCTAGAACAAGGGGGCAATACAGCCACTGACAGAGCTCACAGAACACCTTCTACACTAAATCCCCAAAAGACAACTCCCAGGAATGTAATTGCCAAATTCCAAAGCTCTCAAACAAAAGAAAAAATCCTACAGGAAACCAGAAAAAGACAATTTAGATATAAAGGAATGCCAATCAGGGTCACACAAGACCTTGCAAGTTCTACTCTGAATGATTGTAAGGCATGGAACATGATCTTCAGAAAGGCAAGAGAGCTGGGTCTTCAACCAAGAATCAGCTACCCAGCAAAACTGACTATATACTTCCAAGGGAAAGTATGGGCATTCAACAAAATAGAAGACTTCCAACTTTTTGCAAAGAAAAGACCAGAGCTCTGTGGAAAGTTTGATACTGAAAAACAAAGAGCAAGGAATACCTGAAAAGGTAAATATTAAGGAAAGGGGAAAAATTTTATCTTCTTCTTTTAACATGTGGGGGAAATGAAATGTATAAATAGGGGGTAAAGAAAGACCAAATAGAATAATTGTTCTCACACAAAGATTGACACGGGAAGGGGAGGGGAAGAAAACTCCAATAAGAAGGAGAGGAAGAGAGGGTTTTTTTTACTTAAGCCTCAATCTCAGGGAAATCAACTCTGAGAGGGAAAAACATCCAGATCTATTGGGATCTTGAATTCTATCTTACCCAACAAGTGTAGGGAGAAGTGAAAACCAAGGGGGGGAAAGGGGAGAGGGAAAATAAAAAGGGAAGGAAAGAGAGGGGGAAGGGGGAGGGAACAAAAAGGGAGGGACTAAAAAGGGAAACATCAAGGAAGGGGACAAGGGGGACTGACTCAAAGTAAATCACTGGACTAAAAGATAGAGCTGAAAAAGAAAAGGTTAAAATTAGGGAAGGATATCAAAATGCCAGGGAGTCCACAAATGACAATCATAACTTTGAATGTGAATGGGATGAACTCACCCATAAAACATAGACGAATAGCGGAATGGATTAAAATCCAAAACCCTACCATACATTGTCTTCAGGAAACACACATGAGGCGGGTTGACACCCACAAGGTCAGAGTTAAAGGATGGAGTAAGAACTTCTGGGCCTCAACTGACAGAAAGAAGGCAGGAGTGGTAATCATGATATCTGATAAAGCCAAAGCAAAAATAGACCTGATCAAAAGGGATAGGGAAGGTAATTATATTTTGTTAAAAGGGACTTTAGACAATGAGGAAATATCATTAATCAACATGTATGCACCAAATAATATAGCACCCAAATTTCTAATGGAGAAAGTAGGAGAATTGAAGGAAGAAATAGACAATAAAACCATACTAGTGGGAGACTTAAACCAACCATTATCAAATTTAGATAAATCAAATCAAAAAATAAATAAGAAAGAGGTAAAAGAAGTGAATGAAATCTTAGAAAAATTAGAATTAATAGACATATGGAGAAAAATAAATAGGGATAAAAAGGAATACACCTTCTTCTCAGCACCACATGGCACATTCACAAAAATTGACCATACATTAGGTCACAGAAACATAGCACACAAATGCAGAAAAGCAGAAATAATGAATGCAGCCTTCTCAGATCACAAGGCAATAAAAATAATGATTAGTAATGGTACATGGAAAACCAAATCTAAAACCAATTGGAAATTAAACAATATGATACTCCAAAACCGTTTAGTTAAAGAAGAAATCATAGAAACAATTAATAATTTCATCAAGGAAAATGACAATGGTGAAACATCCTTTCAAACCTTTTGGGATGCAGCCAAAGCGGTAATCAGAGGTAAATTCATATCCCTGAATGCTTATATTAACAAACAAGGGAGAGCAGAGATCAATCAATTGGAAATGCAAATGAAAAAACTGAAAAGCGATCAAATTAAAAACCCCCAGCAGAAAACCAAACTAGAAAACCTAAAAATTAAGGGAGAAATTAATAAAATCGAAAGTGATAGAACTATTGATTTAATAAATGAGACAAGAAGCTGGTACTTTGAAAAAACAAACAAAATAGACAAAGTACTGGTCAATCTAATTAAAAAAGGAAGGAAGAAAAGCAAATTCACAGCATTAAAGATGAAAAGGGGGACAGCACCTCCGATGAAGAGGAAATTAAGGCAATCATTAGAAATTACTTTGCCCAATTATATGGCAATAAATACACCAATTTAGGAGAAATGGATGAATATATACAAAAATACAAACTGCCTAGACTAACAGAAGAGGAAATAGAATTCCTAAATAATCCCATATCAGAAATTGAAATCCAACAAGCCATCAAAGAACTTCCTAAGAAAAAATCCCCAGGGCCTGATGGATTCACCTGTGAATTCTATCAAACATTCAGAGAACAGTTAATCCCAATGCTATACAAGCTATTTGACATAATAAGCAAAGAGGGAGTTCTACCAAACTCCTTTTACGACACAAACATGGTACTGATTCCAAAACCAGGCAGGCCAAAAACAGAGAAAGAAAACTAAAGGCCAATCTCCCTAATGAATATAGATGTAAAAATCTTGAATAGGATACTGGCAAAAAGACTCCAGCAAGTGATCAGAAGGATCATTCACCATGATCAAGTAGGATTCATACCAGGGATGCAGGGCTGGTTCAACATTAGGAAAACAATCCACATAATTGACCACATCAACAAGCAAACTAGCAAGAACCACATGATTATTTCAATAGATGCAGAAAAAGCCTTTGATAAAATACAACACCCATTCCTATTAAAAACACTAGAAAGCATAGGAATAGAAGGGTCATTCCTAAAAATAATAAACAGTATATATCTAAAACCAACAGCTAATATCATCTTCAATGGGGATAAACTAGATGCATTCCCAATAAGATCAGGAGTGAAACAAGGATGCTCATTATCACCTCTACTATTTGACATTGTACTAGAAACACTAGCAGTAGCAATTAGAGAAGATAAAGGAATTGAAGGCATCAAAATAGGCAAGGAGGAGACCAAGTTATCACTCTTTGCGGATGACATGATGGTCTACTTAAAGAATCCTAGAGATTCAACCAAAAAGCTAATTGAAATAATCAACAACTTTAGCAAAGTTGCAGGATACAAAATAAACCCACATAAATCATCAGCTTTTCTATATATCTCCAACACAGCTCAGCAGCAAGAACTAGAAAGAGAAATCCCATTCAAAATCACCTTAGACAAAATAAAATACCTAGGAATCTACCTCCCAAGACAAACACAGGAACTATATGAACACAACTACAAAACACTCGCCACACAACTAAAACTAGGCTTGAACAAATGGAAAAACATTAACTGCTCATGGATAGGACGAGCCAATATAATAAAAATGACCATCCTACCCAAACTTATTTATCTATTTAGTGCCATACCCATTGAACTACCAAAATACTTCTTCACTGATTTAGAAAAAACATAACAAAGTTCATTTGGAAGAACAAAAGATCAAGGATATCCAGGGAAATAATGAAAAAAAAAACACATATGATGGGGGCCTTGCAGTCCCTGACCTAAAACTATATTACAAAGCAGCAGTCATCAAAACAATTTGGTACTGGCTAAGAAACAGAAAGGAAAATCAGTGGAATAGACTGGGGGAAAGCGACCTCAGCAAGACAGTATACGATAAACCCAAAGATCCCAGCTTTTGGGACAAAAATCCACTATTCGATAAAAACTGTTGGGAAAATTGGAAGAGAGTGTGGGAGAGACTAGGAATAGATCAACACCTCATACCCTACACCAAGATAAATTCAAAATGGGTGAGTGACTTAAACATAAAGAAGGAAACCATAAGTAAATTGGGTCAACACAGAATAGAATACATGTCAGACCTTTGGGAGGGGAAAGGCTTTAAAACCAAGCAAGATATAGAAAGAATCACAAAATGTAAAATAAATAATTTAGACTACATCAAACTAAAAAGCTTTTGTACAAACAAAACCAATATAACTAAAATCAGAAGGGAAACAACAAATTGGGAAAAAATCTTCATAGAAAGCTCTGACAAAGGTTTAATTACTCATATTTGTAATGAGCTAAATCAATTGTACAAAAAATCAAGCCATTCTCCAATTGATAAATGGGCAAGGGAAATGGATAGGCAGTTCTCAGATAAAGAAATCAAAACTATTAACAAGCACATGAAGAAGTGTTCTACATCTCTTATAATCAGAGAGATGCAAATCAAAACAACTCTGAGGTATCACCTCACACCTAGCAGATTGGCTAACATAACAGCAAAGGAAAGTAATGAATGCTGGAGGGGATGTGGCAAAATAGGGACATTAATTCATTGCTGGTGGAGCTGTGAACTGATCCAACCATTCTGGAGGGCAATTTGGAACTATGCCCAAAGGGCGACAAAAGAATATCTACCCTTTGACCCAGCCATAGCACTGCTGGGTCTGTACCCCAAAGAGATAATGGACAAAAAGACTTGTACAAAAATATTCATAGCTGCGCTCTTTGTGGTGGCCCAAAACTGGAAAACGAGGGGATGCCCATCAATTGGGGAATGGCTGAACAAACTGTGGTATATGTTGGTGATGGAATACTATTGTGCTAAAAGGAATAATAAAGTGGAGGAATTCCATGGAGACTGGAACAACCTCCAGGAAGTGATGCAGAGCGAGAGGAGCAGAACCAGGAGAACATTCTACACAGAGACTAATACACTGTGGTATAATCGAACGTAATGGACTTCTCCATTAGTGGCGGTGTAATGTCCCTGAACAACTTGCAGGGATCCAGGAGAAAAAAACACCATTCATAAGCAAAGGATAAACTATGGGAGTGGAAACACCGAGAAAAAGCAACTGCCTGAATACAGAGGTTGAGGGGACATGACAGAGGATAGACTCTAAATGAACACTCTAATGCAAATACTATCAACAAATCAATGGGTTCAAATCAAGAAAACATCTAATGCCCAGTGGACTTACGCATCGGCTATGGGGGGTGGGGCGGGGGGAGGAAAAGAAAATGATCTATGTCTTTAACGAATAATGCTTGGAAATGATCAAATAAAATATATTTAAAAAAAAAAAGAAGGCAGCAGTCACAATCATGATATCTGACAAAGCCAAAGTAAAAATACATCTAGTTAAAAGAGATAGGGAAGCCAATTACATTCTGATAAAAGGCAGTATAGACAGTGAGAAAATATCTATACTCAATATGTATGCAACAAATGGCATAGCATCCAAATTTCTAAGGGAAAAACTAATGGAGTTGAGTGAGGAAATAGAGAGGAAAACTATACTAGTGGGAGATCTGAAACTTCTTCTATCCAAAATAGATAAATCAAACCAAAAAAAAAATAAAAAAGAGGTGAGAGAAGGGAATGGAGAGAAATGAATCTTTGAAAAATTAGTTAGTAGATATGTGGAGAAAAATTAATAGGGACAAAAAGGAATACACCTTCTTTTCAGCAGCTCAGGGTGCATTCACAAAAATTGACCATGTATTAGGGCCCAAAAACATTGCAAACAAGTAAAAAAGGGCAGAAATAATAAATGCAACCTTCTCAGACCACAATGCAATGAAAATAATAATTAGTAAGGGTACATGGAGAGATAAATCAAAAATTAATTGGAAATTAAGCAATATGATTCTCCAAAACTGGCTAGTTAAAAAAAAAATCGTAGAAACAATAAATAACTTCATTGAAGAAAATGACAATGATGAGACATCCTTTCAAAACCTATGAGATGAAGCCAAAGCAGTGTTCAGGGGAAATTTATAGCCTTTAGCTCATATATTGACAAATAAAGAAGGACAGAGATCAATGAAATGGGCATTCAAATTTAAAAAAAAGGGAAAGTAAACAAATTAAAAATCCTTAGAAGACTAAATTTGAGATCCTAAAAATCAAAGGAGAAATCAATAAAATTGAAAGTCAAATAAATATTGATTTAATAAATAAGATTAGAAGTTGGTACTTTGAAAAAACAAATAAAAAAGACAAATTACTAGTCAGTCTTATTAAAAAAGGACAGAAATAAACCAAATTGACAGTATCCAAGTTGAAAAGGCAGACCTCCCATGTAATGAAGAGGAAATTAAGGCAATAATTAAAAACTACTATGCCCAATTATATGGCAACAAATATGGCAATCTAGGTGATATGGATGAATACTTACAAAAATATAAATTGCCTAGACTAAAAGAGGAAGAAATAAATTACCTAAACAACCCCATATCAGAAAAAAAATTGAACAAGCCATCAAAGAACTCCCTAAGAAAAAATCCTCAGGTCCAGATGGATTCACAAATCAATTCTATCCAACTTTCAAAGAAAAAATAATGCCAATATTATACAAACTATTTGACAGAATAAGCCAAGAAGAGGTTCTACCAACTTATTTTTATAACACAAACATGGTACTCATCCCAAAGCCAGGCAGATTAAAAACAGAGAAAGAAAACTATAGGCCAATCTCACAAATGAATATAGATGCAAAAATCTTGAATACGATACTAGTAAAAACACTCCAGCAAGTCCTCACAAGGGTTATCAACTATGATCAGGTAGGATTCATACCAGGAATGCAAGGATCACTCAATATTAGGAAAACCATCCACATAATTGACCATATTAACAAGCAAATATACAAAAATCACATGATTATCTCAATAGATGTAGAAAAAGCCTTTGATAAAATACAACACCCATTCCTATTGAAAACACTAGAAAGTATTGGAATAAAAGAGCCTTTCCTAAAAATAATAAACAGTATATATCTAAAACAATCAGCAAATATCATATGCAATGGGGATAAACTTGAAGCCTTCCCAATAAGATCAGGAGTAAAATAAGGATTCCCATTATCACCTTTATTATTTAATATTGTACCAGAAACACTAGCAGTAGCAATTAGAGAAGAAAAAGAAATTGAAGGTATTAAAATTGGCAATGAGGAGACCAAGCTGTCACTCTTTGCAGATGATACGATTGTCTACTTAAAAATGTCCTAGAGAATCAACCAAAAAGCTAGTCAAAATAAGCAACTACTTTAGCAAAGTTGCAGGATACAAAATAAACCCGCATAAGTCATCAGCATTTCTATATATCTCCAACCCAGTTCAGCAACAAGAATTAGAAAGAGAAATTCCATTTAAAGTCATTCGTGACAATATAAAATACTTAGGAATGTATCTGCCAAGACAAACATTGGAACTATATGAACTTAATTACAAAACACTCTCCACACTATTAAAACTAGATCTAAACAATTGGAAAAACATTGATTGCTCATGGGTGAGACTAACTAACATAATAAAAATGACCATCCTACCCAAACTTATCTATGTATTTAGTGACATACCCATTGAACTTCCAAAAACTTTTTTACTGAATTAGAGAAAACCATAACAAAGTTCATTTGAAGAACAAAAGATTAAGGATATCCAGGGAAATCTTGAAAAAAAAATACAAAGGAAGGTGGCCTTGCAGTCCCAGATCTCAAACTATACTATAAATCAGTGGTCATCAAAACAATTTGGTGCTGCCTAAGAGACAGAAAGGAAGATTAGTGGAATAGACTTGGGGTAAATGACCTCATCAAGTTAGTCTATGACAAACCCAAAAACCTCAGCTTTTTGGACAAAAATCCACTATTTGATAAAAATTGATTGGGAATATCTGAAGACAGTGTGGTTAAGATTAGGTTTGGATCAACAAGTCACACCCTACACCAAGGTAAAGTCAGGATGGGTGAATGACCTGAACATAAAGAAGGAAACTATAAGTAAAGTAGGTGAACACAGAATAGTATACATGTCAGACCTTTGGGAAGGAAAAGATTTTAAAACCAAGCAAGACATAGAAAGTGTCACAAAATGTAAAATGAATAATTTTGACTACATAAAATTAAAAAGTTTTTTTTACAAACTAAACCAATATAACTAAAATAGAAGGGAGGCAACAAATTGGGAAACAATCTTCATAACAAAAACCTCTGACAAAGGTTTAATTATTCAAATTTATAAAGAGCTAAACCAATTGTACAAAAAATCAAGCCATTCTCCATTTGAAAAATGGGAAGGGACATGAATAGGCAGTTTTCAATTAAATAAATCAAAATTATTAAGCACATGAAAAATTTTTCTAAATCTCTTATAATCAGAGAGATGCATATCAAAACAACTCTGAGGTATCACCGCATACCTAGCAGATTGGCCAACATGACAGCAAAGGAAAGTATTGAATGCTGGAGGGGATGTGGCAAAGTTGGGACATTAATTCATTGTTGGTGGAGTTGTGAATTAATCCAACCATTCTGGAGGGCAATCTGGAACTATGCCTAAAGGGTGATAAAAGACTGTCTGTCCTTTGATCCAGACATAGCACTGCTGGGTTTGTACCCCAAAGAGATGATAAGGAAAAAGACTTGTACAAGAATATTCATAGCTGAGCTCTTTTTGCTGGTCAAAAATTGGAAAATGAGGGTATGCCCTTCAATTGGAGAATGGCTGAAAAAACTGTGGTATATTTTGGTGATGGAATACTATTGTGCTAAAAAAAAATAAAGTGGAGGAATTCCATGGAGACTGGAACAACCTTCAGGCAGTGATGCAGAGTGAAAGTATCCAAACCAGGAAAACATTGTACACAGAGACTGATACACTGTGGTACAATCGAACGTAATGGACTTCTTCATTATTGTCAATTCAATGTCCCTGAACAATCTGCAGGTATCTAAAAAACACTATCCACAAGAAGAGGATAAACTGTTGGAGTAAAAATACTGATGAAAAGCAACTGCTTGACTACAGGGTTGAGGGGATAAGACTGAGGAGAGTCTCTACATGCACACTCTAATGCAAATACCAACAACAAGAAATGGGTTCCGAGCAAGGACACTGTGGAATCACGTGTTGTCTAGGTGAGGGGTGACAGGAAGAGGGGGGAGGAAAAGGAAATGATCTCTGTTTCCAATGAATAATTTATGAAAATGACCAAATAAAATAATGTTTAAAATTTTTTTAAAAATAAAATAAAAGCAGAACTTCAAAAAAAATAAAAAATAAAAAAAATAAATGTTTGGTGGTGGTTGTTACTAAATAGATAATTTTTAAAGCATGTAGAATATTATATATTGTGGAAGAAAAAGATAAAATTTGCTTGTTAATGAAATGGTAGGAGCTTTGTGTTACAATTTACCCTATTTGCAATGTGGCATAGTGAAGTCAAAAAACCTGAATTCTGGACTGCCTGATTATAGGCAAGCCACTTAATAGCTCTAAACACACACACACACACACACACACACACACACACACACACACACACACATATACACATACACCCATTTGCCAATTCCCATTTACTAAATGGGGGACATACTCTCCTACTTACCATATTAACTTATTGTAAGGAAAGTGGATTGTAAACTTTTAATCATTATGTAAACCTGAGTAATTATTACTGTTATGAAAGGTAGCTCTCAGATTCAAATCTTACCTTTGATACCCATTAGCTTTGTGTCATTTAATCTCAGTACCCAGTCACTCTACAACTTATAGATCAGTCACCAATCTGCATGGATGGGAGGAATTTCCAAACTAAGACCTCATTACACTAATGAAGACACAGTTATGAATAAAATATTTGTATATTCATATTGATATTTATATTCATATTTCTGTCTACTACTGTTCTACAACTATCTAACTATATTCCTCAGAACCTCTAGCTTAGGAACTCATATATAAAAGTACTCAATAAACTCTTATTGAATGAATGAATATCCAATTAAAATAATAAAGAACTACAGGGGACCTGATTAAACTATTTTAAGCATTCAATTGAACTAGGGAAAAATTCACTGAAGCATTTTTGTCTCCTGTTAGTTTTAAATTATAAATGACTGCTGAATAAACTTCTGAGGTCACATTGAACAAAGGACTAATAGATTATCAACCATGCGGTATAATATCTCAGTGAGAGAAAAATTAATTCTCTGGCAAACACTGTGTTCAAACACTAAACACAGTGTTTCAGTGTCTGAAACATTATGAACCCAAAATGCCTGTAATTAGGAAATTGAAATCAATATGTGTATGCAGAAACACACATAAGGTTTTATAGTGATCTAAAATTGGAAAACAATTAATATATATTTGAAGCAATTTTTAGTCTTGCAATCAATGCATCATAATGGTATAATTAAAAACTCAGGTTCTCAGAATGCACACACAGCACACTATATCAATGGTTTGGAAAGAGTAGCAAATTATCAGAATGAAATGGATCATTTTCAATAAAGCATATAATTAAAAAGTGCTACCTTATTAAAGATGAATTACATATTGCTATTTTTGTTTGACAAAATGTTCAACATTTAAAAAATGGTTTCTGGAGTTAGGGTGATGTAGTAAAAACTGAATTTGGAGTCAGGTTCTGATTCATCAATGACACTGACTTTGTGGATATGGGCAAGTCACGTAAGGTCTCTGGACCTCCTCTCTAAATCTTTCACTAGGTTGGGGTATGTTCTGGGGAGAAGTTCCTACACTCCAAAATTCATGAATCTTTGTATTATGTTGAAATTAGCTATGTTATCTCTATATACATATATATAAAATAACAATATAAATTATAATATACACTATAATATATCAATATGTAATAATACATGTGACTTAATTCAGCTTTCTGATCTATAAAACATAGTAATCAAAATGATAGTATGAAAAATTATAGATAGACATGCATATATGTGTATTTGTGTACACAAGTATGTATATCATATATACAAGCTTACATGTGTATACATGTTTTACAAAGGTAATATATACACAGTATAAAAACACATATGTCTCTTATGAAACCTGAGATTTCATCCATGAAGAGAGTACCTGTTCAGAAACATCCATTATCAGTGAAGTTAGGCACCTCTTCTGCAATTGATGATAATATATCTAAATCTTATTGGGAAAAACAGAAAATAATCATTTTTGTCATATCTTAATAGATTAAAAATATATAAATTCCCTAAGTACTTAGTACCCTAATAATGGATACTAATCTAAACCATAATTGAATGAGAAAGAATATATAGCAAACTATTTGTGAAAACTGTTCTATCAAGTATTTGTTGCCAGGCTAAGAGACACCTGCAGTTTTGGATAAGACTTCTTTAACAATTGTACAAGTATTTGATCATATGCTGCTTTCTTATTCCCTTTAATAGAAAATCTCAATCCAAATAATAAATCTTACTAGTTACAGTCTAGATATTTCCCTTTTTTTAACCTTGAATTATTCCCCACTTTATCTACCTCTCCCTTGCCTGTGAAATGGTCTGCTAATTTACCCTGTTTCCATAGAATGCTGTTCATCGACTATGTACTCTAAGCGGGCCCAAATAGAAATAAAAACTAAGTCTGAATACTAGGAGGCTAAAGCTATTATTAACAAGCACATTCTTCCTTAACAAATTAACATTTTCTATTTTTGCTTTCTCTTGTCTTTGACCCACATTCTGTGGGCCCCTGCCAATGAATATCTCTTCTATTCCTCTAAGTTGAGAGAGTTCTCTAAAAGTATATGTATACATATATATGTATATGTGTATATTAACACATTCAAAAACACATTTATATACACACGAACACATATATACATATGCATACTACGTATGCACACATAACAGATTCATGAAATATGTATGTGCATAACATATGCATATATCTATAAGAATACATATTTACATTTGTATGCATGTATACTTATGTGACTGTTTATATATATTCATTAGCTATGACCTATGCCACCTATATATAAATATTGATATGCATATATATATATATATAAAAGTAGGTGTATATGATTATGTACATGTATATATAGCATAGATGTATTTCTATATTTATTAGCATAAGTAATTTATGATGAGGAAATGCCACCAATTTAGATAACAACTCATCTGTAACTTGAAGGTTTAGAAAATTGCCTAGAATATTGAGAGGTTAAGTTGCTTGACCATGGTCAAAGTCACTATGTGACAGAGGCAAGAGATTTTTTACTGACTCAAAGATTTTGCCTCTATTGACTACAATAGATAACCTGTCATAATTATATTTTAGAATAAAATGATGAATAGATTTATAAATTACCTTATGCAAATTAGATATTATGCAAGATTATTTAATTGAAAATTGTACTTGAAAATTGCATCATTGTAATACAAACACTAATTAAAGTAAATACAAGGATAGAAATTTGCAGAGGTTATTATTAATAGACTTGCCTAACCAAACACACAGACTATGCCTTTCAACAGATGGCCTTATCTTATAATTTATAGAGATAAGGGCCAGGAATTGTGAGCTGCTCCAGATTTCCCTTTTTCTAAATTAAAATTTCTCTTCCTACCTGAATCAGAATTAATCCCTCTCCCTGTATCTCTCTCTCAGTATCTGTCTCTCTCTGTCTCTGCCTCTATCTCTCTGCCACTGTTTCTGTCTCTTACTTCTTTCTTCTCAATTGATTTCTCTTCCCATGGTGATATATATTTTAATTTCCTGCAGTCTGTCAGTTCTTTTCTAGGACTAGTAAATTTCTATTCATCAAATCCAATGACTTTTACTTTTCATCTTCCTGTAACTATGCAGTATTGGCATTGTTGACTAAAAATACTTGATTCAATAAGGATTTACAAAGTGCCTACTCTGTTCAAAGCACTTATGGCATTAGAAATTCAAGGATAGTATACAGGACCTCCTATAAATATTGCTAAAACTTAACATTGGTAAAGTGTAGGGAATTATCAGTATAAATTTTATAAACTTTATACATGTTATACATTTCCATCAGTGGGTCTGCTTAGTTTTGATACCACAGAACATTATTCCTCTCCAAGGATATTCTGACCACTGTAAATTTACTGATTGACTCTATTTTTAATACTTAGTGCCTTCTTAACTCCCTCAGCTGCCTCTCTTCTGATTGAAGAGTTGGAGGGTAGAACAATAAATTCCTCCCAAAGTCTTTTTATATGGATGCTCAAAACATTGCACTTATTTCTTCATTTAGTAATAACAGATCTGCTTGGTTTTGATTCCACGGAATGTCATACTCCTTAGTTCCACCACTGCTTTTCAGACTCTTTTTTATTGGCTTTTCCCTTAGGTTATTAGCTCCTTGAGGGCCAAGAATATTGTTTGTTTTTTTCAAATTTTATCCCTAGAGCTTATCACAATTTCTGGAACATAGAAGCTGCTTTATAAATGTTTATTGAATCAAATTGAAAATACTGACCCATGATTACCAGTTAATAAACCAACAAACATTTATCAAAGACCTACTATATACTATATACTGTATTAGATAGATAAACAAAAAAAATGAAAACATCCTCATCCTTATTGATCTTACATTTTAATATTGGGACATAAAATATACAAAAATAACTTTAACTTAAAATAACCAGAATAAATACATAAAATGGATGCCAAATATTATGAGAGCTTTGAGGGGAGAAATTTTGTTAACCTCAAGGGAATAAGAGAAGGCTTATTGGAAAAGACAGAAGAAAAATCAAGTAATCTTCTAAGTTTAGACTCATATTTTCTTAATTTCATACAGCAGTACTTAGTATTTATGACTTAGAATTGAGTTCCTGCAGAACTGATTGAATCTCATGAGGAAGATCAAAATCTAGAGAGCATAGATGTCATAGTAAGTACACATTTAAGAATATTAGACAGTATCTATGCCTGAGGCACAACAAATAAAGGATATACCTCTTCTCCTGTCTCCACTGCCTTCCCACCCTCCAAATTAGAAGTAGATCCAGGGGAAAGACTCAAGTGTACAGTGTTTTTAACTTTAGTCTCACATTATGTATTCTAGAGGTGATTTCATTTCAAATATCCAAGGCCCTCTCATTCCATCTGTTTTTATACCTCTAACCAATCAGTTAAGAAAATAGATGTGCAGGGGGCAGCTGGGTAGCTCAGTGGATTGAGAACCAATCCTAGAGACGGGAGGTCCTAGGTTCAAATCTGGTCTCAGCCACTTCCCAGCTGTGTGACCCTGGGCAAGTCACTTGACCCCCATTGCCTAGCCCTTACCACTCTTCTGCCTTGGAGCCAATACACAGTATTGACTCCAAGATGGAAGGTAAGGGTTAAAAAAAAAAAGAAAATAGATGTGCATGATGAAGCTATGCATAAGAGTTCCCCAAACATTATACAAAGAATGAGTCTTGATACTGAAAGTTTTTACTTAAAGTCAATTTAAGCAATCAAAGGAAGTTAAATAAAAGAGTCAAATGCACTGCTAACTTTCTTAATTTTAATTACTTCTCTCTTTTTTCATGGAACTTTTTATTCCTTGTATTTACTACAGCAAATGTAAACTTATCTTCACTCCTATATATTTACATTCTTTTCCCTGGTGTTTGCCCACTGTCCTATCCTCATGTAACATCTTGAAAGTATTGAGAGAATCAAAAACCATCTCATTCTCTAAATATAGAACAATAGAACTTGAAAGTCAGAAGACTTTCAGCATAAAAATAATAATAATAACAATAACAATTTATAAAGCACCTACCATTTGCCAAGCACTGTGCTAAGTGTTTTAGAAATATCTCATTTATCCTCACAATTAATACCTACCTGGACTTACTACTATCATTAGCACCATTTACATTTGACTAAACTAAGACAAAAAGAAAAAAAGTGCCCAGGATCACACAGATAAGCAGTGTCCTAGGTTAAATTTTAATTCATATACTCCAGAAAGGCAATCTACTTCCATAGAAGGAACTGACAGTCTTATTGAAGATTGAAGCATACCATCCTTTATTTTATTTCTTTCCTGAATTTTTCTCTAGTATAAGCAATATGTGTCTTCTTTCATAACATGACGAACATGGAAATATATATTGTATATATGTAATATGTGTCATATTACATGCTCTCTTGGAGAGGGGAGAGAGAATGGTTAGGAAGGAGAGACCATTAATTTAAAAATTTCAGAGGCGGATTCAAGATGGTGGCTTAGAAGCAGCAAAAGTTCAGACCTCTGAAAACCCTTCCTTACTGATCACAAACTGAATGAACTTAGGGGACTGAAATTCAAACTTAACAACAGGACAGAAGCAGTGAACCCAACTTCTGGACTCAAATCAAAAGGTACACCCCCCAAAATCCAGAATCTGAGAACACTCAGGTCTAAGGGAAAGGCAGAGGGAAGGTCCCAGGACCCCTTCCCCCCCAACCCAGAGGGCTGAGCCCCCACTGGCAACGGGAACCTCTGCATGGGCAAAGGTATTGCTTTGGAGGGTCTACCTTGTGAGCAGCAGGCTGCCGGGCTCGGAATGTCCAGTGTGGACAGCAGGGAGGAAGCCAAGGAGAGACTAGGGCCCATGGCTCGGTCCTTCCATCTGGCTCCAGTATCACCTGGAGGTTTTTGCCTCAGGGCACATCCAGAAGAATCCAGTTGAGCCTAATCCCATCAGGACTCCTCAGAGCTCAGGGAGGCCAGGATCCTCCCCCCCACACCCACCCCAGAGTGCAGGGCCTCCTGCAAGGCCAGGAACCTCGGGGCCTGCAAAGCACTGGGGAAACTTGAGGATAGCAGAGAAGCAGCTGGAGAGAACTGGAGAGATCCTGGGTACCCAGTCTTCCAGGAGTCTTTGGACTCAGAGTACATATAGCCCAACACAGTTGAACTTAATCTGATTAAAATCTAGAGGACAGGGAAGCTAACATTCCTCCCCTAGAGACTGTACCAAGAGATCTGACAAAGCTACAAGAAGGGAGACTGACAGTCTCAAAACCAAAATAAATGAGAGGAGCAAGAGCACAGACAAATACAGGGAGCAAAGAAGGGGTAAACTCAAGCAAACAACAGAAAAAGAAGAAAGAAATTACAATAGACAACTTCTGCACAGGTAATGAGCAAAGAGCGAACAAAACAGAGGGGGAGGGATCAGCAAAGGAAAAATCAGAAATCCCAGTGAATTGGATACAAGCTTTGGAAGAACTCAAAATGCAATTCAAAACACAATTAAGAAAGGCTGAAGATAATTGGGGAAAGAACTTAAAAATTAAGATAAGTCATCTGGAAACAGAGGCACTTGAACTAAAACTAGAAAATAGTGTCTTGAAAGCCAAAATCAACCAGGTGGCAAATGAGGCAAAGGAGATGAAAGATGAGGTGAAGAAGATGACAGATGAAAAAAAGGAGATGAAAGATGAGATAAAGAGGATGAAAGATGACCTCCAAAGAAAATCAGACCAAAATGAAAAGGATGACCACAAAGCCAAGGATGAAATCCAGTCTTTAAGAACCAGAATACAACAACTAGAATCAAGTGACCACACAAGGCAGCAGGACACTATAAAACAAAAACAAAAGAATGAAAAAAATGAGGAAAATATGAAGCATCTCATTCACAAAACAGAAGAGAGACAATTTAAGAATCATTGGTCTATAAGAAGAGGATAACAAAAGAAAAAGCCTGGACATTATATTACAGGAAATTATTAAAGAAAACTTCCCTAATATCCTAGAAAAAGATGGAAAAGTGGAGATTGAACGAATCCACAGATCACCTCCTGAACTTAATCCCCAACTGGACTTAATTCCCAACTGAAAACACCAAAGGATGTTATAGCCAAATTCAAGAACTATCAGACCAAAGAAAAGATATTTCAAGCTGCCAAGAAGAAGTCCTTCAGATATCATGGAATCACAGTGAGGAGAACTCAGGATCTGGCTGCATCCAGACTGAAAAAAAGAAAGGCATGAAATAAGATATTCTGTAAAGCAAGGGAACTTGGTCTACAACCAAGAATAAACTACCCAGCAAAACTGACTATATTCTTACAAGGGAAAGTATGGTCATTCAAAAAAATAGAAGAATTTCAAGAATTTGTAAAGAAAAGACCAGACCTGAACAGAAAATTTGATGACCAAGCACAGAACTCAAGAGAATCATCAAAAGGTAATTAAAAAAGAGGAAAAAATAAAAACAAAAGAAAACAAAACAGAAAATTTTTTATGAGACTCAATAAGTTAAAATAATATATATACCTATAAGAAAAGAGGTCATTGGTAACTCTTAAAAACTGTTGTTCTTACCTGGGCAGCAAAAAGAAGTACACTTAGAAGGAACAGGGACAAACTGTATAGGATGAAAGGACAAGACATAAATAGGTATATAGATATATGCATGCATAAATACATACACATGAGTATGAATATATATATATATATATATACATATATATAACTAGAGCTTAAAATAGGTTAATATTAAAAGAAATGGGAAAAGAAGCAAACAGGGGTAAATTTATATGTCACAAAGAAGCTCATGGTGGGAGGGGGGAGAACATAAATACACTGGAAGGGTAAAGAGGTAGGAGACAGGAAATACTCAACTTTTACGTGATTTGAAAGTGACTCAAAGAGGGAAAAACAATCCAATCCATTGTGGGCAGAGAATAGATTTAGCCCTATAGGGGGGTAGAAGAGTAAAAAACGGTCTGGTGGGGAGGGAAACAGTACATGGGAGGGAGGGGGTGAGTGGTTAATTTTAGAAAGACTACAGGGAAAATAAGGGGGGGAAATAAGAAGGTTGTAAACCTCAAATTTCCTTAGACTTATAATTGTTGAAAATTTCACCATTGGGATATTTCATACTTGGAAAATTTCTTACTGATAGTCTATTGGAATGGGAACTCCATTGGCATGGGAGGTTCCTTCTCTTCCCTTCTTAAGATTACTTTAGGACAGAAACCCTTTGCTGAACAATGGAAAGGACTTTGACCTATGCTTAAGCATAGAACAGGAATTTCTTTGAGTCTTGATTGATTTAGAATTGATACAATGGAGATACTTGGAATAAATCTCCACCCTATTCAGTCCTAATAGGATTGAGTAAGGGCTGCAGCCTAGATCAAAATTTAATTATTCCAATCTCTACCATACTCAAGTTAACAGGATTTAGAAAGGGCTGTAGCAAAGGAGTATAGATTTAATCATTTGAAAATATGACCTTCAACAGACATGTGCAAAAGCCAGAAACCTCTGGGCGGTCCTGGGTTAAGCGAGAGCCTCCATTGACAGGGAAATTGATGAAGAGTGATTGGTAGATGTGAGGACTGAGGGGAGGCAACTTGGATGGTGTCCTTAAAGATAGGAGGGTCTGGAGACGGAAGGGGGTGGAGTTTTTTTTTTGGGTCGGTGTGGTTCCTGGGCTCTGAGGAAGCTTGCTCTGAAGGAAGCTGAAGGTGGGGGCCTCTGAGACTGTTTCTCCATTTTGGACACGTGAGTAATAGGGACTGATCTCTTTTCTTTGCCCCAGCTATCTAAGGGCTTGGGCCTTTTGGCCCAGCCTAAACAGAAGGGGTATTTAAGCCCTATTCCCTTCTCTCCCCTTTCTCTCTATATATATATCTCTAATTCCTTTCTTGCTCCTATTGTAATTAAACTCCAAAAAAGGCTGACGGCTGACTTGAGTTTTTCATTTAGGAATTACATAGCTGATTCCTTGGCGACCTTAAATTAATATATATCAGTCTTTTAAAGTGATTCCCTTGTAACATTGTGGCTGACCACACGGGAGTCTAAAGAATCCTCTCAATAAAACTTTTTCCTTGCCTTTTTACTATACTGTTTCACCACTTAGTTCTTTTTTTTAAAAAAAAAAAAAAACTTGGCTTAAAGACACAGCTGCTAGAACACGTGAGTATAAAAAACTTTTTCTCTTTTCTCCTTAAGTTAAATTGGAATCAGCAGCTTTTTCTTTTTCTTCCCTTTAATCTTAAGGGACAGCTGGGTAGCTCAGCGGATTGAGAGCCAGCCCTAGAGGCAGAAAGTCCTGGGTTCAAATCGGACCTCAGATACTTCCCAGCTGTGTGACTCTGATAGACAGAAAACAGCTGTTTTTAAATCTCAGCAACAGGACTCTAAAGTCCTGGCTGGAAGAACTGTTTCTAAATATCCTTTCCCTTAAGGAACAACTTCCTGGATTAGAAAAAAAAAAACCCTGTGGAAAGTTTGTTGCTTTGCCCTGCTCCCCACGTGTTTTGTGAAATTACAAAATATACATATAAAAATGAGTACTACATTCTTTGACAATTATATGGCAGCTGAAGAAGTAGGGGCATTGAGGAATGAAGGATACCTCCAAATTTTTATATTAATAGGTACTGTCATTTTTGTACTCCTCAATACTATATTTAGAGATGAAAAAATAAAAAATATTGAGGATAAAATAAAACAAAATGAGGATAAAATAAAACAAAATGAGGATAAAATAAAACAAAATGAGGATAAAATAAAACAAAATGAGGATAAAATAAAACAAAATGAGGATAAAATAGAAAATATTGAGGATAAAATAGAAAATGTTGAGGATAAAATAGAAAAAAATGAGGATAAAATAGAAAATATTGAGGATAAAATAGAAAATATTGAGGATAAAATAGAAAAAATTGAGGATAAAATAGAAAAAATTGAGGATACAATAGAAAAAATTGAGGATAAAATAGGAAATATTGAGAATAAAATAGAAAAACTTGAGGATAAAATAGGAAATATTGAGGATAAAATGGGAAATATGGAAGATAAAATAGGAAAAATTGAGGATAAAATGCAAGCCCAATTAGAAGATCTAAAAAGTTTCTTATAGGATCAATTGGCAAAAAACCACTCTACCAGAAACAGACCTGTTTCTGAACCTTTGAATGAGGAAATTTCCTTCCCTGAAATAGAGATGGAAAACACCTTCCCTATAGCCCAGTTAACAGACTGCTTCTCTCGTGTAGTGCAAATCTTGTCTGAATTTAATCCCCAAAACCCTTCCCCTGCAATCCCAGCTTCTCATGTTCCTTCTCCTACAGAAAACCAAATTCCAATGCAAGGGAGATCTTGTCCTCCTAGAGAAACCTGTCCTTGTCAAACTGACCCACAGGTGCAAAATTCAACTAGAGGCCTGTTTCCTCTAAGAGAAGTACCTGAAATAGGACGAAATGGGGATGTGGTGACTTTAAGACATAGGATACCGTTTACTCCCCAAGAAATAAATGAATTTACACGAAATATCCCCACATATGAACAAGATCCTTTTCTAGTAACAAAAAAGATGGGAGACATATTTTTTCAGTATAATCCGTCTTACAAGGACGTTGAGAGCTTACTACAGGCTTTTTTAAGTGAACATGAAAAAAATAAAATAATTGCTCATGTCAACAAAACCCGGGGGCGTAATGCAGCACATTGGCCATCTCAGGATCCCGAATGGGACTATAATAATCCTGAGGATTATCTACAACTATACCGTTGTAGAGAGGCCATCCTCACGGCCATGAAGGAATGTGCAGACAGTACAGATAAGTGGATGGAACTGGAAAAAATTAAGCAAAAGGAAAACGAAACACCCTCCAGATTTATGGACAGAATTACTGAGTTTGGGGACAGATACTTAGATTGGGACTTAAATAAAGAGAATAGTTTAAGACAAGTTAGAAGAATCTTTGTAAACAATTCTTGCAAGGCAATTAAAAATTATTTTAAAACACAATGCCCAAGATGGTCAGATATGGACCTTGAAGAATTGCGAAAAACAGCTATATATGTTTTAAAGGGAAACGAAGAAAAGGAGAAAGAAAATAAAGATGACATGGAGGAAATGAAGAAAAAAATAAGATATTTAATAGATAGGATAACTAAATTAGAAAGTGGGCATGATAATGAACCAACGACAATTGCCCCTCTCCAGAAATCCAATTATCAATCAATTACTTGCCACTTCTGTGAGAAGAAGGGCCACAAAATGATGGAATGTAGAACCTTTCTTAAGATGTTTGGAAGGAATACACAGTTTAATAATAGTTTTAGAAATAATAACTATAGAAATTATGATAATGGTTATGGAAACCAGAATTCTAGAAATTATAATAATGACTATGGAAATAACTATAATGAATATAGAAATAAGAACTATAGAAACCAGAATTATAGAAATAGGAATTGGGAATTTAATGACAATGTTCCAATGAAAGAAAATTATAATGATAGTGAACAACAACAATATATGAGAAATGGAGCTCGTCCAAAAAATACTCGAGGTGCTAATGATCCTCAGAGAGGTGCCCTTCAGGAGGGTGCCCAGGGAACTTCCCAGTATAATAAAGATGATTCTTCTTAGATTGTATTGATTTTGTTGATATTAATTAACCTTTTTCAGTTTTTTTTTCTCCTCTCCAAATAGTAGGAAAGATGAATAAAGAACTTAAGACTATGATTGGCAAATTATGCACTGAGACCCATTTAAAATGGCCTGAAATTCTCCCTCTGGCCCTATTTTATCTTAGAAGCAGGCCTAGAGGAGACTTACATATTTCATCATTTGAGATGCTTTTTGGACATCCGCCTATACAGGCTAAGCCTTTCTCCCCGGCTTATACATCGCTATTAGGGGGAGATATTACTATTGCTTCCTATATACAGGAGTTACAGCACAAACTACGTGAACTTCATGAATCCAGAGCTGCAGTACAAGCTGGACCATTAGGTTTTCTCTGCATGACCCGAACCCAGGAGATAAAGTTTATATCAAGAATTTCAAGCGAACTGGAGCAACTGAACCTTCATGGGAAGGACCATTCCAAATATTATTAACTACTCCAACATCTATAAAGATTGGAGAAAGAGACTCTTGGATTCACTGCTCACATGTGAAGAAAGCATCTTCTGCTGAGACTGATTGACTCTATCCTATCATATGAATTGTGACTCTATCTTATCATATGAATTGGAGATAATAATCCATAGACAAATGGATGCTGTTTTTTTTTCTCAAGAATATATTGAATTACTGATTTTTTTCTTATTTTTTCTTATTTCTTTTTATTTTTTGATCAGAATACTTGATTTTTTTCTCATTTTTTTGTACTGAAGGTACACATAATTAATATTAATATTATTTTTTCCCTGCAGTAATACAAGTTAATATATATACTCTTGCTATAATATCAATATATGCCTAAAAGCTTTAAACTATGGGAACCTGCCATTTATTGATAAAATATTATAGGACTGTGATTAATGTTTGTGTCTGATTCCAGGAAAAGGGATAAAAACAAGGAGCACAGACTAAACCTGAATAGTGCCAATAGAGCACACAAGAAATATTAAAGTGAGACTCGAGGTTGCGACGCTTAACTTATGTTTAAGTCGTAGGACTTCCTTGTATCTACACTCTTTTTGAAGTACTCAAACAAGTACAAAGCTTGACTATCATGCTGGCTCCCTATATCCCTGAGGAAAAAATCAGACAAGGGAATGACATTTCCCCATCAAAATAGAATTCTAATTCTTTTCTTCTTATATTATGGCAACTTCCTGTAGTCTTGGCTACAAATGGCTAAGTGGAATATTACTGCATTCTGTCCTACATACTTGTGGGATAGAAATTACTTTAAACTGGACCTATACAAGGTCTATTTTGAATTTTTCTTATGTTTTTGATTATTTTTCTTTCTTTTGATAATTGACACATACACCCCCATAACTGAACATTGCATTCTGAGCTAAACTTGATATTTTTTTTAAATACTTACTTCAGGGGGGATTGTATTTTAATTTAAAATCTAAGAATTTTTGAATTTTTTTTGTTTGAGATTTTATTTTTATAAAAATCCAAGACTTTTGTTTAAGATTTTACTTTTATAAAAAATTCAAAGATTTTGATTTTGTTCAAGAAAAGATCTTCAAGAAAGAAGCTTGAAACTTTTATATCCAGAGAATGAACTGTTGCAGAAAGATGCCAAAAACCTACACTTCATCAAGAAGATCAAGAATGAACTTTGGATGTGATTGATTGGACTGAACTTTTGATTGAACATTTATTGTAACATTTATGCCAAAAGGGACTGCCCCTAATTTGGCTTTCTGTCAATGCGCCTAGCAAACATTGGTTTTGCTTTCTTTTCTTTTCTATTTCCTCTCTCACTATTCTAATTTCTCTTAGAAAATTGAATATTGTGTATATCTTTAGTTAGAAGTGAATTTAGAACTACAAAATGATTATGTTAAATGATCAATGGGGAGACTAGTCTCCCAATGATCATCAGGGGGGATTGTAAACCTCAAATTTCCTTAGACTTATAATTGTTGAAAATTTCACCATTGGGATATTTCATACTTGGAAAATTTCTTACTGATAGTCTATTGGAATGGGAACTCCATTGGCATGGGAGGTTCCTTCTCTTCCCTTCTTAAGATTACTTTAGGACAGAAACCCTTTGCTGAACAATGGAAAGGACTTTGACCTATGCTTAAGCATAGAACAGGAATTTCTTTGAGTCTTGATTGATTTAGAATTGATACAATGGAGATACTTGGAATAAATCTCCACCCTATTCAGTCCTAATAGGATTGAGTAAGGGCTGCAGCCTAGATCAAAATTTAATTATTCCAATCTCTACCATACTCAAGTTAACAGGATTTAGAAAGGGCTGTAGCAAAGGAGTATAGATTTAATCATTTGAAAATATGACCTTCAACAGACATGTGCAAAAGCCAGAAACCTCTGGGCGGTCCTGGGTTAAGCGAGAGCCTCCATTGACAGGGAAATTGATGAAGAGTGATTGGTAGATGTGAGGACTGAGGGGAGGCAACTTGGATGGTGTCCTTAAAGATAGGAGGGTCTGGAGACGGAAGGGGGTGGAGTTTTTTTTTTGGGTCGGTGTGGTTCCTGGGCTCTGAGGAAGCTTGCTCTGAAGGAAGCTGAAGGTGGGGGCCTCTGAGACTGTTTCTCCATTTTGGACACGTGAGTAATAGGGACTGATCTCTTTTCTTTGCCCCAGCTATCTAAGGGCTTGGGCCTTTTGGCCCAGCCTAAACAGAAGGGGTATTTAAGCCCTATTCCCTTCTCTCCCCTTTCTCTCTCTATATATATCTCTAATTCCTTTCTTGCTCCTATTGTAATTAAACTCCAAAAAAGGCTGACGGCTGACTTGAGTTTTTCATTTAGGAATTACATAGCTGATTCCTTGGCGACCTTAAATTAATATATATCAGTCTTTTAAAGTGATTCCCTTGTAACAGGTAGAGGGGTAGAAAGGGAAAAAATAAGGGTGGGAACAAGGGGGACTGTTTAAAATCAAACATTGGTGTAGAAGGAAATAGTGAAAGAACAAAAGGCAGGAACAGGAGCAGAAATCAAAATGCTGGGAAATACACAGCTAGTAATCATAACTCTGAATGTGAATGGAAAGAACTCACCCATAAAACACAAGCTAATACCAGAGTGGATTAGAATCCAAAGCCCTACCATATGCTGTCTACAAGAAACACACATGAGGAAGGTTGATACACATAGAGTGAAAGTAAAAGGATGGAGCCAAATCTATTGGGCATCAACTGACAAAAAGAGGCAGGAGTCACAATCATGATATCCATCAAAGCCAAAGTAAATATAAATCTAGTTGAAAGAGACAGGGAAGATAATTACATCCTGATAAAAGGCAGTATAGACAGTGAGGAAATATCTGTACTCAACATGTATGCACCAAATGTCATAGCATACAAATTTCTGAAGGAGAAATTACAGGAGCTCAAGGACGAAATAGATAGAAAACTATACTAGTGTGAGATCTGAACCTTCCTCTATCCAAACTAGATAAATCAAACCAAAAAATAAATAAGAAAGAGGTAAGAGAAGTGAATGAAATCTTAGAAAAATTAGAGTTAGTAGACATGTGGAGAAAAATAAATAGGGACAAAAGGAATATACATTCTTTTCTGAAGCACATGGTACATTCACAAAAATTGACCATGTATTAGGGCATAAAAACATTGCAAACGAGTACAAAAGAGCAGAAATAATGAATGCAACTTTATCAGATCACAATACAATGAAAATAATAATTAGTAAGGGAACATGGAGAGTTTAATCGAACATTAATTGGAAATTAAACAATATGATTCTCCAAAACCTCTTAGTTAAAGAACAAATTGTAGAAACAATTAATAACTTCATTGAAGAAAATGACAATGATGAGACATCTTTTCAAAACCTATGGGATGCAGCCAAAGCAGTAGTCAGGGGGAAATTTATATCCTTGAGTTCATATATAAACAAATTAAGAAGGGCAGTGGTCAATGAATTGGGCATGCAAATTAAAAAATCAGAAAGCGAACAAATAAAAAATCCTCAGATAAAGACTAAATTAGAGATCCTAAAACTCAAAGAAGAAATTAATAAGACTAGAAACTGGTATTTTGAAAAAACAAATAAAATGGGAAAAAGTACTTGTCCATCTAATTAAAAAAAGGACAGAAATAAACCAAATTGACAGTATACAATCTGAAAAAGGATACCTCACCTCTAATGAAGAGGAAATTAAGGCAATCATTAAAAACTACTATTCCCAATTATATGGCAACACATACGGCAATCTAGTTGATATGGATACTTACAAAAATATAAATTGCCTAGACTAAAAGAAGAAGAATAAATTACCTAAACAGCCCTATATCAGAAAAAGACATTGAACAAGCCATCAAAGAACTCCCTAAGAAAAAATCCCCAGGTCCAGGTGGATTCACTAATGAATTCTATCAAACATTCAAAGAAGAACTAATCCCAATATTATACAAACTATTTGACAGAATAAGCCAAGAAGAGGTTCTACCAAATTCTTTTTATGACACAAACATGGTACTGATCCCAAAGCCAGGCAGATTAAAAACAGAGAAAGAAAACTATAGGCCAATCTCCCAAATGAATATAGATGCAAAAATCTTAAATAGAATACTAGCAAAAAGACTCCAGCAAGTCATAATGAGGGTCATCCACTATGACTACGCAGGGTTCATACCAGGAATGCAAGGATGGTTCAATATTAGGAAAACCATACACATAATTGACCATATTAAAAAGTAAACTGACAAAAATCACATGATTATCTCAATAGATGCAGAAAAAGCCTTTCATAAAATACAACACCCATTCCTATTGAAAACACTAGAAAGTATAGGAATAGAAGGGCCTTTCCAAAAAATAATCAACAGTATATATCTAAAACCATCAGCAAACATCATCTGCAATGGGGATAAACTTGAAGCCTTCCCAATAAGATCAGGAGTAAAACAAGGATTCCCACTATCACCTCTATTATTTAACATGTACTAGAAACACTAGCAGTAACAATTAGAGAAGAAAAATAAATTGAAGGTATTAAAATTGGCAATGAGGAGACCAAGCTATCACTCTTTGTGGATGATATGGTGGTTTACTTAAGGAATCCTAAAGAATCAACCAAAAAGTTACTCGAAATAATCAACAACTTTAGCAAAGTTGCAGGATACAAAATAAACCCACATAACTCATCAGCATTTCTATATATCTCTAACCCATTTCAGCAGCAAAAATTAGAAAGAGAAATACCATTTAAAATCACCTGAGACAATATAAAATACTTAGGAATCTATCTGCCGAGACAATCACAGGAACTATATGAACACAACTACAAAACACTTTCCTCACAGTTAAAACTAGATCTAAACAACTGGAAAAACATTGATTGCTCATTGGTGGGACGAACTAACATAAAAAAATGACAATCCTACCCAAATTAATTTACTTATTTAGTGCCATACACATTGAACTAACAAAAAACTTATTTATTGAATTAGAAAAAAAACTTTACAAAGTTCATTTGGAAGAACAAAAGATCAAGTATATCCAGGGAAATCATGAAAAAAATGCAAAGAAAGGAGGACTTGCAGTCCCAGATCTCAAACTATTCTATAATGCAGTGGTTATCAAAACTATTTGGTACTAAGAGACAGAAAGTAGGATCAATTGAATAGACTTGGCGTAAATGATCTTAGCAAGTCTGTCTATGACAAACCCACAGACCCCAGCTTTTGGGACAAAAATCCACTATTTGATAAAAACTGCTGGGAAAATTGGAAGACAGTGTGGGGGAGATTAGGTTTGGACCAGCACCTCACACCCTACCCCAAGATAAATTCAGAATGGGTGAATGACTTGAACATAAAGAAGGAAACTATAAGTAAATTAGATGAGCACAGAATAGCATACATGTCAGACCTTTGGGAAGGAAAAGATTTTAAAATCAAGCAAGACATAGGAGTCACAAAATGTAAAATAATACTTTTCACTACATCAAATTAAAAAAGTTTTTATACAAACAAAACCAATGTAACTAAAATCAGATGGGAAGCAACAAATTGGGAAACAATCTTCATAAAAACCTCTGACAAAGGTTTAATTACTCAAATTTACAAAGAGCTAAATCAATTGTACAAAAAATCAAGCCATTCTCCAACTGATAATTGGGCAAAGGACATGAACAGGCAATTTTTAGACAATGAAATCAAAACTATTAATAAGCTCATGAAAAAGTGTTCTCCATCTCTTATAATCAGAGAGATCCAAATCAAAACAACTCTGAGGTATCACCTCACACCTAGCAGATTGGCTAACATAACAGCTATGGAAAGTAATGAATGCTGGAGGGGATGTGTCAAAGTTGGGACATTAATTCATTGCTGGTTGAGTTGTGAATTGATCCAAACATTCTGGAGGGCAATTTGGAACTATGCCCAAAGGGCGATAAAAGAATGTCTGCCCTTTGATCCAGCCATAGCACTGCTGGGTTTGTACCCCGAAGAGATAATAAGGAAAAATACTTGTACAAGAATATTCATAGTAGCGCTCTTTGTGGTGGCCAAAAATTGGAAAATGAGGGGATGCCCTTCAATTGGGGAATGCCTGAACAAATTGTGGTATATGTTGGTGATGGAATACTATTTTGCTAAAAGGAATAATAAAGTGGAGGAATTCCATGGAGACTGGAACAACCTCCAGGAAGTGATGCAGAGCAAAAGGAGCAGAACCAGGAAAACATTGTACACAGAGACTGATACATTGTTGTACAGTCAAAGGTGATGGACTTCTCCATTAGTATCATTGCAATGTCCCTGAACAATCTGCAGGTATCTAAAAAACACTATCCACAATCAGAGAATAAACTCTGGGAGTAAAAACACCGATGAAAAGCAACTGCTTGACTACAGGGTTTTGAGGGGATAAGACTGAGGAGAGACTCTAAATGAACACTCTAATGCAAATGCCAACAAAATGTTAATGATTTCGAATCTAGGACACATGTGATACCCATTGGAATCGCGCATCGACTATGGGAAAGGTTGGAGGGGGGAGGAAAAGAAAATGATCTTCATTTCCAGTGAATAATGTTTGGAAATCACCAAATAAAATAATGAATAAAAAAAGAAAAATGTCAGAAAATGATTATTAAAATGTTTAGATATATAAATATAATAAAAATTTAGAAATATATTTTATATTATGTGAATTCAGGTTTTCCTAACTATAGGCAAAGTATTCTCCTCCCTGTACCACATAGCTGCCTCTAGAACAGTGCCCTTGGGACAGAATCTCTGGCCAATTTACACAGTACCTTGGGAAGATAGTGGCACAAAATTATCAAATAAAAGCAAGGTGGAACTTGAATAGGAAATTCATATCCCAAGATCAACTTGAAACTCTGAACTATAGGACTTGCAGTCCTCTTCCATAATATTTTACAAAACCACTTACTGGTGAGTAGAAGCCCTTTCATAGCTATTCCTCCTCTAGGCTGCCAAAGCAACATTAAACTCTTTCAGTGAACCAGAAACCCTAAATTTGAGAAAGGCAGGACTTTTCTATTTTTGCTTCTGGACTGATTGGCTGTGCAATGAGGGATTTCCACTTTTAAGATAAGAGCAAAAGGAAAACAACCATGTCTTTTTCTAGTCTACTTAACCAAAAATCACACAAAACAATGTGTTTCTTTATCTTGTTGAGTCTTCCAAGCAGCAGATGTCCATGGCAATCCTGAAGTCTGTACACATACTTGATCAGATATTTTTCCTGATTTCAGGTCTGAGCTCTCTCTCTGTCCCTCTCTCTCTTTCTGTGCTTGTGTATATCTGTCTCTCTTTATGTCAATTGTAATACATTTGTTTTATATTTTTAGTATTTTATATTTATTTGTATATACTTAGTAACCACCACCACCAAAAAACATTTTACTAAACAGATGCATTAGAAAATTATGTACAAATCCGCAAACTTCATATTATTTATAATTTGTTTAAATATATGCATTATATATATATATATGCTAACATAACATTTGCTTTTTTAATTCCTCTTTGGATTATTTTTTACTTGAATACTTGTTTCTCTTGATTTTGTGACTTTTTAAAAATTTAATCATAGTATGAATTATTCTCTTTTCTTTTCATCTCTTCATATATTTCCCTTATTTTCTTTGTATTTCCAATATTTGTCATTTCTAAAGACATAATACAATCCATTTCACTCAAATATTATAATCTATTCATGAATATCTCCCATTCATTGTAGCTCTGATGTTTCTTTACATTTGTTTTTGTCTTGGTTTAACAAATTCTACTTCTTAAAACAGAGTCCCTTATAAGAAATGACATTCTAAATTCTTGGTAAAAAGAAAAAATCAATATTTCTATCAGCCAAGCTGCAAATATATATATATATATATATATATATATATATATATATATATATATAAGCTGCAACTATATATATATATATATATATAGTTGCAGCTTGTAGTAGTGCAAATACTGTGGAAACAGTTTCCCAAATATTAACAAAGAAGTCCTCATATATAAAGCTGAGACACCTCAACTACCACAGTTCCAAGTCAATTGGGACGTATCACACATTACCTACTATCTTCTCCTCGCTTTCTATCCGGGCCTGCCGGACTGCAACGGTGGGGTCTGGGGAGCAGCCACCTAAAAAGAGACCATAGGGGGAGATAGGGGGAGACCAAGCACGTAATAGAGAGACAGAGTCAATCTGGTAGTGTCAAGGCTCCTTTTATTGCAGGTGCAAGGCAGAATATATGTGCTTGAGGTAAAGGGGGGGTGATGGTGGTGATTAAAGACTGATTGTACCAGGAGGAAACATGAAGAATGGTTATTGTTATGTTTTGTGGCTATGGTCTTGGCGATGCCTGGGAGGTACCTGTTTGTTCAGTTTCCCTAAGATCTTAAATCTTGTTTCAGGTCAAGTTGTCCCCGAATATGGTCTCTGACAGCTTTCCCATTTCATGTGTTTTCCGTTTTGCACTTTAGTTCACATACACACTCACTCACATATACATACTCACAGGCATGCTTACACACATTGCTTTACCTGTAGGTGGGATTTTAAGAGGTCTAAGGTCATGGCACTTTAGACTGATTACTTCAGTATCAATTCTACTGAAGTTCTATATTCTTCTTTATCTGCATCTGTCTATCTATCCATCCAAACATCCAAATTTTAATGATTTCTCTGTTGTTATATTGCTGTTGTTTTCATTTCACTCCATCTTTTTCTAGCCCATACACACTTTTCTGGAGTAATTTATAACCTTTTCTGTTCCCCATTACTGTATTCATTTACCTTTCATAACTTTCTATTCTTTAGAAGTTTCACAGTGTAAATAATTTACTCATGTATGATAACTATTTAAATTTTTAAGTGATGCTAAAATTGACTCACATTTATGAAACTTGTATCTTTCTTTCTTATTATTTATTAGGGTCAATATTAAAGAACATAACAACATAAACTAAACCTTGAGGTCCTTCACTCTTCAAAATCTAATATTGCAATATTTTCTGGTTTTAATTGGTTTAAGAATTATCTTTCATTATTTGGATTCTCCTTTCTTCCAGACAATTCCAGGACTTTGCTGCTATTGGAATTATTATATTTAACAAATATTGGTCTTTAGGTTTCCCACTATTGATTATATAGACTGAAATTTTGTTTCTGTATTCAGAAGTGGGAAGAATTTCACTGTTTTATTATTTGCATTTCTGTGTTCAGGTTTCCTTTCTTGCTTCTTTCTTGTTGTTTACTTTTTGCGTCTATACAGTCTATTTTTTTAAAATAATATTTTATTTGATCATTTCCAAGCATTATTCATTAAAGACAAAGATCATTTTCTTTTCCTTCCCCCCACCCTCCATAGCCGACGCGTGATTCCACTGGGTGTCACATGTGTTCTTGAATCAAACCCATTTCTATGTTGTCAGTATTTGCAATAGAGTTTCGTTTAGAGTCTCTCCTCTGGCATGTCCCCTCAACAGCTGTATTCAGGCAGTTGCTTTTCCTCCGTGTTTCCACTCCCATAGTTATCCTTTGCTTATGAAGAGTGTTTTTTCTCATAGATACCTGCAGATTGTTCCAGGACATTACACCACCACCAATGGAGAAGTCCATTACATTCGATTATACCACAGTGTATTATTCTCTGTGTACAATGTTCTCCTAGTTCTGCTCCTCTCGCTCTGCATCACTTCCTGGAGGTTGTTCCAGTCTCCATGAAATTCCTCCACTTTATTATTCCTTTTAGCACAATAGTATTCCATCACCAAAATATACCACAATTTGCTCAGCCATTCCCCAATTGATGGGCATCCCCTCGTTTTCCAGTTTTTGGCCACCACAAAGAGCGCAGCTATGAATATTTTTGTACAACTCTTTTTGTCCATTATCTCTTTGGGGTACAAACCCAGCGGTGCTATGGCTGGATCAAAGGGTAGACATTCTTTTGTCGCCCTTTGGGCATAGTTCCAAATTGTCCTCCAGAATGGTTGGATTAATTCACAACTCCACCAGCAATGAATTAATGTCCCTACTTTTCCACATCACCTCCAGCATTCATTACTTCCCTTTCCTATAATGCTAGCCAGTCTGCTTGGTGTGAAGTGATACCTCAGAGTTGTTTTGATTTGCATCTCTCTGATTATAAGAGATTTAGAACACTTCTTCATGTGCTTATTAATAGTTTTGATTTCTTTATCTGAGAACTGCCTATCCATGTCCCTTGCCCATTTATCAATTGGAGAATGGCTTGATTTTTTGTACAATTGATTTAGATCTTGGTAAATTTGAGTAATTAAACCTTTGTCAGAGGTTTCTATGAAGATTTTTTCCCAATTTCTTGTTCCCTTCTGATTTTAGTTACATTGGTTTTGTTTGTACAAAAGCTTTTTAATTTGATGTAGTCAAAATTATTTATTTTACATTTTGTGATTCTTTCTATGTCTTGCTTGGTTTTAAAGCCTTTCCCCTCCCAAAGGTCTGACATGTATACTATTCTGTGTTTACCCAATTTACTTATGGTTTCCTTCTTTATGTTTAAGTCATTCACCCATTTTGAATTTTTCTTGGTGTAGGGTGTGAGGGGTTGATCTATTCCTAATCTTTCCCATACTGTCTTCCAATTTTCCCAGCAGTTTTTATCGAATAGTGGATTTTTGTCCCAAAAGCTGGGATCTTTGGGTTTATCGTATACTGTCTTGCTGAGGTCGCTTTCCCCCAGTCTGTTCCACTGATCTTCCTTTCTGTTTCTTAGCCAGTACCAAATTGTTTTCATGACTGCTGCTTTGCAATATAGTTTAAGGTATGGGACTGCAAGGCCCCCATCATATGTGTTTTTTTTTTCATTATTTCCCTGGATATCCTTGATCTTTTGTTCTTCCAAATGAATTTTGTTATGTTTTTTTCTAAATCAATAAAGAAATATTTTGGGAGTTCAATGGGTATGGCACTAAATAGATAAATAAGTTTGGGTAGGATGGTCATTTTTATTATATTGGCTCATCCTATCTATGAGCAGTTAATGTTTTTCCAATTGTTCAAGTCTAGTTTTAGTTGTGTGCAGAGTGTTTTGTAGTTGTGTTCATATAGTTCCTGTGTTGTCTCGGGAGATAGATTCCTAGGTATTTTATTTTGTCTAAGGTGATTTTGAATGGAATTTCTCTTTCTAGTTTTTGCTGCTGAGTTGTGTTGGAATTATATAGCAAAGCTGATTACTTATGTGGGTTTATTTTGTATGCTGCAACTTTGCTAAAGTTATTGATTATTTCAATTAGCTTTTTGGTTGAATCTCTAGGATTCTTTAAGTAGACCATCATGTCATCTGCAAAGAGTGATAACTTGGTCTCCTCCTTGCCTACTTTGATGCCTTCAATTTCTTTTTCTTCTCTAATTGCTACTGCTAGTGTTTCTAGTACAATGTCAAATAGTAGAGGTGATAATGGGCATCCTTGTTTCACTCCTGATCTTATTGGGAATGCATCTAGTTTATCCACATTGTAGATGATATTAGCTGATGGTTTTAGATATATACTGTTTATTATTTTTAAGAACGACCCTTCTATTCCTATGCTTTTTAGTGTTTTTAATAGGAATGGGTGTTGTATTTTATCAAAGGCTTTTTCTGCATCTATTGATATAATTATGTGATTCTTGTTTGTTTGTTTGTTGATGTGGTCAATTATGTGGATGATTTTCCTAATATTGAACCAGCCCTGCATCCCTGGTATAAATCCTACTTGATCATAGTGGATGACCCTTCTGATCACTTGCTGGAGTCTTTTTGCTAGTATCTTATTTAAGATTTTTGCATCTATATTCATTAGGGAGATTGGCCTATAGTTTTCTTTCTCTGTTTTTGAACTGCCTGGTTTTGGAATCAGTACCATATTTGTGTCGTAAAAGGAGTTTGGTAGAACTCCCTCTTTGCTTATTATGTCAAATAGTTTGTATATTATTGGGATTAACTGTTCTCTGAATGTTTGATAGAATTCACTGGAGAATCCATCAGGCTCTGGGGATTTTTTCTTAGGAAGTTCTTTGATGGCTTGTTGGATTTCATTTTCTGATATGGGATTATTTAAGAATTCTATTTCCTCTTCTGTTAGTCTAGGCAGTTTGTATTTTTGTATATATTCATCCATATACCCTAAATTGGTGTATTTATTGCCATATAATTGGGCAAAGTAATTTCTAATGATTACCTTAATTTCCTCTTCATTGGAGGTGCTGTTGCCCTTTTCATCTTTGATGCTGTTAATTTGCTTTTCTTCCTTCCTTTTTTTAATTTGATTGACCAGTACTTTGTCTATTTTGTTTGTTTTTTCAAAGTACCAGCTTCTTGTCTTATTTATTAAATCAATAGTTCTATCACTTTCGATTTTATTAATTTCTCCCTTAATTTTTAGGATTTCAAGTTTGGTTTTCTTCTGGGGGTTTTTAATTTGATCTCTTTTGTGTTTTTTTTTATTTGCATTTCCAATTGATTGATCTCTGATATCCCTAGTTTGTTGATATATGCATTCAGGGATATGAATTTACCTCTGATTACAGCTTTGTCTTCATCCCAAAAGGTTTGAAAGGATGTCTCGCCATTGTCATTTTCCTCGATAAAATTATTAATTGTTTCTATGATTTCTTCTCTAACTAAAAGATTTTGGAGTATCATACTGTTTAATTTCCAATTAGTTTTTGATTTGGTTTTCCATGTACCTTTACTGATCATTATTTTTATTGCCTTGTGATCTGAGAAGGCTGCATTTATTATTTCTGCTTTTCTGCATTTGTGTGCTATGTTTCTGTGACCTAATGTATGGTCAATTTTTGTGAATGTGCCATGTGGTGCTGAGAAGAAGGTGTATTCCTTTTTATCCCTATTTATTTTGCTCCATATGTCTATTAATTCTAATTTTTCTAAGATTTCATTCACTTCTTTCACCTCTTTCTTATTTATTTTTTGGTTTGATTTATCTAAATTTGATAATGGTTGGTTTAAGTCTCCCACTAATATGGTTTTACTGTCTATTTCTTCCTTCAATTCTCCTAATTTCTCCATTAGAAATTTGGGTGCTATATTATTTGGTGCATACATGTTGATTAGTGATATTTCCTCATTATCTAAAGTCCCTTTTAACAAAATATAATTACCTTCCCTATCCCTTTTGATCAGGTCTATTTTGGCTTTGGCTTTATCAGATATCATGATTACCACTCCTGACTTCTTTCTGTCAGTTGAGGCCCAGAAGGTCTTACTCCATCCTTTAATTCTGACCTTGTGGGTGTCAACCCAACTCATCTGTGTTTCTTGAAGACAACATATGGTAGGGTTTTGGATTCTAATCCATTCTGCTATTCATCTACGTTTTATGGGTGTGTTCATCCCATTCACGTTCAAGGTTATGACTTCCATTTGTGGACTCCATGGCATTTTGATATCCCTCCCTGGTTCTAACCTTTTCTTCTTTGGCTCTACCTTTTAGTCCAGTGATTTTCTTTAAATTGGACCCCCTTTTCACCCCCCTTTGATATGTTTCCCTTTTTAGTCCCTCCCTTTGTGTTCCCTACCCTTCCTCCCCACTTTTTCCCTCCCCGTTTTTTCCCTCTCCCCCTCCTCCCCTTGGTTTTCCCTTCTCCCTACTCTTGTTGGGTAAGATAGAACTCAAGGTCCCAATGGATCTGGATGTTTTTCCCTCTCAGAGTTGATTCCACAGAGAGTAAGGTTTAAGAAAAAACTCTCTTACTCTCCTTCTTATAGGAGTTTTCTTCCCCTCCCCTTCCCATGTGAATCTTTGTGTGAGAATGATTATTCTATTTGGTCTTTCTTTTCCCCCTATTTACACATTATATTTTCCCCACATGTTAGTATACATAAATTGATATAAATGTGGTCCTTATATAAGAGAGTTTGAGTAAAAGAAGAAGATAACATTTTTCTGCTTTTTCCTTTCCTTTATATTTACCTTTTCAGGTATTCCTTGCTCTTTGATTTTCGATATCGAACTTTCTACAGAGCTCTGGTCTTTTCATTGCAAAAAAGTTGGAAAATCTTCTATTTTGTTGAATGCTCATACTTTCCCTTGGAAGTATATAATCAGTTTTGCTGGATAGCTGTTTCTTGGTTGAAGACCCAGCTCTCTTGCCTTTCTGAAGATCATGTTCCATGCCTTACGATCATTAAGAGTAGAACTTGTAAGGTCTTGTGTGACCCTGATTGGCATTCCTTTATATCTAAATTGTCTTTTTCTGGCTTCCTGTAGGATTTTTTCTTTTGTTTGAGAGCTTTGGAATTTGGCAATTACATTCCTGGGAGTTGTCTTTTGGGTGTTTAGTGAAGAGGGTGTTCTGTGAGCTCTGTCAGTGGCTGTATTGCTCCCTTGTTCTAGAATCTCTGGGCAATTTTCTTTGATTATCTCTTGTATTACAATGTTGAGTTTGCTGTTTATTTCTGGCTTTTCTGGAAGTCCAATTATTCTTAAATCATCTCTTCTCCCTCTATTTTCCAAATCTGTCACTTTGTCAGTGAGATATTTTATGTTCTCTTCTAATTTCTTGGTCTTTTGGCTTTGCTTTATTAGTTCTTGCTTTAAAGCCTGGTTTTCTTTTACAGTTTGGTCAAACTGGTTTTGTAGATGCATGAATTTCTTTTGCATTATTTCCCAGTTTTCCTCCCAGAAGGCTTTCATTTTTTTTTATCATTTCAGAATCAAATTCTTCATGGGCTTTTGGAGAGTTTCCATTTCCTTTGGAAGGTTTCAGAGCATTTGCTTCTGTTTCCTCTTCTATCTCCTCTGTGTTTTGTATTTTTGCTCCATAAAATGTGTCCAAAGTTGCCCCCTTCTTCTTGTTTTTTTTTTTTTTTTAATTTTGGGACTTGTTTGCTTCTGTGGAGTTTGCCATCTCTCTCTGAGTGGGGTTGCTTTCCGGAGCTCCGAGGGCTCCTCCCAGGGGGTTACGAGCTCCCCCGTCCCTCTCTGTTTCCCTGCTGTCTGGGTGCCCCCTTGACTGGGTTAGGTTGTTTTCAGGAAGCGGCCTTCAGAATAGCAGGCCGTGAGGCTCTGAGGTTGCCTCTGCTGCCTCTGACTCGGACTCGGCACTCTGGGTTGGGGGGGGGATGGGTCCTAGGACCTTCCTTCTGCCTACCCCTTAGGTCCGAGTGGTCTCAGGTTCTGGCTTTTGGGGGGGGGCATACCTTTTGATCAAGGTCTAGGTCCAGGAGGAGGACTCCCGGGGTCTATGCTGTTGATCATTTTGAATTTCTGTGCCCTAGGAGCATTCAGTTTGAGATTGGTAAGGAAGGGTTTCAGGAGATCTGAACTTTAGCTTTCTCTAAGCCGCCATCTTGACCAGAAGTCCCATTGGCCTATACAGTCTATTTTACAAATCAATATTTTGCTTTTTTGTGGTCATGTATTCTTTTTTCATTTTTCTTATTTGCTTTCCTTCTTCTATATTGTTCTATATTTCATTATGTTTGTATTGTTGTTCAGTTCTCTCAGTTCTTTAGAAACACCATCAGATTTAAATTTTTGTATGCTACTAATTATTTCCTCCTTTATGAATCTCATTTTTCTTATAAACCTTTCAGGAATACTTTGCTTTGATTCTATACTCACTGCAAAATCTCCAGAATCCTATAAGTTATAAAATATTGGCTCAATCTTTTGTCTTATGGAGCATACACACAGACACATACACATGCCCATCACATGTGTTTGCCTACCAGATGCATGTGTTCATTTTCTTTTTCTGATGTTCATACTTATGCTTAGAGAGTTTCATACTTGCTTTTCCTACAGTCTATCTTCCCTTAAGTTTTAATATCTTTCCTATTTATTTGTCTGCTTGTGCTCAAAAATTGTAATTGACTTTTGTTCCTCTTGAGTTCTTAGGTGTTTTCAGTCTCCCCCCCCTCCCTTTAATCCCCTATTGCTCACTTCATGATTCTTTACCCTTTGAGAACATATGACCATGGCAACTATCAAGAGCTAGAGCTAAAAGCTGTCAGCTTCATCCAATGTTGGGGAATTTCTTTTTCACTGGCATTAGTCCTTGACTGTGTAAGGGGGAAAGGTTATTTTTAAAAGGGTTGGACTTGATTTGTTTAAGAGTAGTTGACAGGAATTTAATTAATTTCAAGGAGATTTATTTTACAATTTAATTACAAAATATAGAGAAGAATGAAGAAGGAAATCAGAGAGAGGATAGGCTAAGATAACTAGCCTAAGCACTAAGTAATTTACTCTTCCTCCACCCCCAGCAGAGAGAGTTAGTTTCAACTGGCCTCGGACCCAGGCAAGTCTCTCAAGAGGATAGGTCTTTCCTGAGGCCAGTCACTTCAGAAGAAAAACAGCTGTTGAATCAGCTTTTCACTCACCACATGTTAGTCCAGTCAGCAGATTCTTCACTAGCCTCCACTTTTTAGAATGAAGAACTGCAGAAGAACTCCCTCTCACAGGATGTTCCACTCCAAATGAGAGTTCCAAACCAAAGTGGACTTTGACACTTTTGGTGATTAAATCTAAAAGAATAAGCAGGGGTTACAATTTAATCTTCACAATATGGGGAGAGTTAATCCATTTCATTGTTATAATCAGGTCAGAGTTAAATTTAATCTTCACAATTGTCCATAATTTATGGAGTGGGGTATAGGGGAAGAGAAGTGAAACCAACTGGATGATATACTTTTTTTTCCCTTCAATCATGCTGTAACTATACAGGAGTATCTTGTCCCAGTTTTTTCTGTTCTTTAACTCTCTAAGTTCTCTGATAGCACACTGGTACCCTAGGACAAATAAACATATAATTTTCAATATTTTCCTTTCCAGGGCTGGGGGTGGAGTGGTTGTTGAGGTCTTTTCTTTTTTTCCGACAGAATGTTGGATTAGATGAGGATAAAGGTGAGTTCATAGAGAATGCAGAAGCAGCAAAAGAAAATTCCTGAGTGGTTTACAAAGAAGCTCATTGGCCTTTTTCTGCAGCACTGCCAAAATATTTTGGCTAGTTGAGATAGGTGTGCTGAATAAGCATGTTAGTAATTAGAAATTACCCTTCTCTGGTTTTAATTCTCCCAAGGTATTTACTTCATTAGATTTCTTTGTGTCATGGAATATGACAACATATGCAATTACTTTAACTCTTGAACATATTTCTTATTTGGGAAATTTTGAAATTCTGTGAAGACTGAGAAAAATATAGTCATCCATCTTTTGGTCCCATGATAACCTAAGAATAATATTCAATTTCCCTCTCTCTTACTTCTTTACATCTAATTAGGTAGTAAACTCTATTTCCCCCCAGTATTATCACTTTTGTTGATGCTCTACTCCCTTCCTTTCTATTTCTATTATCACCATTTTCACTAAAGTAGTCAGATCTTACTTGAACTTTCTAATAAATTTCTCCACCTCCCATCTCTGACTAGTTCAATGAGTCTTGTATTTTGTTATGAGATTAATTTTCCTAAAGTACATATTGATGGTTCATTAAAAACCTCTGGTGATTTTTCACTGCCTACTTAATAAAGTTCTAAATTCCTAGGATGATATTAAATTATTTCCACATTTTTTTCCTGTCATGTCTAAGGCCTTTCTCTATTTTTGGATAAAAACAATATGTTTGGATGAATTCTAAAGATGTCCAGTGATTTGTCGCCTTATACCTTTTCTCAAAGAGTTCCTTCTAGTAGGATTGCCTTTATATCAATCTTGACTTATTGAAACCATCCATTCTTTGAAGTTTAGCTCAAATGCCACTTTTTCCATAAAGTTTTTCATAACTCTATCCTCTTTCTCAAGCCAGAGGAATTAATCCCTTCTCTGAATTCTCAAAACATTTCTTTCTCACCCCTTCCAATAGCAATTTACATTATAGCTTACCTATCTTTTTTTTTTATCATCCTGGGAAAGATTACTTCAAAATGATAATCATTTCTGATGCCACGTCTTGGGTATTAAAGAATGATCTTGATCCTTTTAAATTCTGTATCCCTACAAAGTCGGGGATTTTTCCAATGATTGGATTATAACGTTCTCCAATTTATTTTCTTTTTGTTTTTGAGAAAGCCAATTTTGAAGAGAATAGGTATAGGTAGGAGTCTCCTTCCATTAGATTAAAAACTAGTCTGAACCAGGCACATTGTTAGTGTTTCCAGACGCTATTGATAATTTGCCTTTACGAAGAGGGTCCACAAGTTGTAATAGTTAGTAGTTTCCCATTGCTCCTTTCATGACCTTCCTCTCCAAATATTCCTCAAAGTCTTTCCTCTTTCAAAATCCATGAATCTTTCACCATACATTGTGTAGTTATATACTAATGTTTGGGATGCTTTCCTGTCTTTCTGAATGAATTCAGCATTTTTCACAGGCTGGTGCTCTTTCTCTTGTATTATTCATGGGGGTGTTAATAGGGGTGTCAGTATCTTGGGAGTGTTGACAGTACATCTAATGCCCTGACAAAAAATCCTCAAACCTCTTAAACTCCAAATGATTTCAAACTAAACCTCACACGAGAAGTACAAAGAAAGGCATGTTCATCAATCAGACCTCAAACAATGCAATGATATGTACTGTCACCAGATTTCTGCAGTTCAAAATTTGCTTTTCCAACCACATTGACCTAATTATTATGCAATGTAAAGAGCTCTGGACTTGGAGTCAGAGATTTTGGTTTTGAATTCTGTCTCAGCCATTTACTACTACCTATGCGAGTGTGGCCAAATCACTAACATGAAAAAATTGCTCTTGAGCCTCTCTTTCTTGACAAGGGAATCCAACTTCATATTTTTAAGCCTATTATCCTAGTTCATATACCTCACATGTTCTCTACTTTATCTTGCCCTCATGACAAATTTAACAATTTTACTCCTTTCTGTTCTGAGAGAATCTCAGAGTTGAAAGAGACTATGATTTCTACTTTATAAAGGAACCTGTGACAAGTGGTGATCCAGTATTCACTGGAAGATATCCAATGAAATGTAACTCATTACTTTGGAAAATCTTTTAAAATTTTTTCTTAATATTACACCTAAATTTGCCTATCTGCCTACAATTCCTACTGATTGCTCTTGGTTCTGCACACTGAGAGCAATCATAAAAAGTCTAAATACTTAAAAGACAGTTATATTGGCCTTTTTTTTTTAGTCTTTCTCTTCTCCAAATTAAACATTCCAAGGTTTTTCAAGAGATCTTAGTATGTCAGAGTCTATAATTTCTTTACATTCTATTGTGAAGATACATGTATTATCATTAAAAGTCTCTGGAGATCATAACTTAGTTTTATAATTATTTATCAAATGAAAAAGAAAGCTATAGAGAGACAAAGAAAGGTACAGATAACATGGCTGACAAATTCTTGTGTGAGCAGGCCAAAGTTAAACCACACACATTCCTGAGTCCCTGGTTTCAGGGAATAAAGGTTGAATTCCTGAACTCTCCATCAATTCATATTCTTCATGATATCCCTTTCTAGAACCTCTTTGTTTGGGGGACTCAGACCTCAATCAGGACAAGAGACCATGACAAACTACATAGTGTTTAGAAGAGTGCACATTGTGAATTTTCTTCATATGGCCTAGTGTTTGGCAGTGAGATGTCTACATTATCTAAGAGAATTATTGATTACAGATAAAAAAAATAACTTGTCTCCTTCCTGCTCAACTTTACCAAAGACAAAAGAGGTAAACAAAAGAAAGGAAAGCTCCACCCATGACCACAGCCTGGAAGGGGAAATATAGTACAAGCTTCAGTACTAAAACCAAACTTTTTTTAGCTTTAAAATCAAAAGTTTGGTAGACCAAAAATGGATGCAAAATAATTTTAACTTTCTACACATGGATATACTTCAATTTTCAATATTTTTCCTAAAATATACTTCTTGGAACTAAATACAACACACCAAATGTGAGAAATGGTTATCACTTTAAAACCATCTCTCATAATACAATATAATATTGGATTATCCTTTAATCCTTTGAGCTCTTTCTAAATCCTAAATCCATAGAACTCCATAACTATCCCCTCTAGTTTTACACAATTTGCAAATTTGGTAAGTACAATAGCATCACATCTTATGTGAACTTAGCACAAGTGAATTTGGGAATACATAATTGGCAATCCAAAAATAAAGCAGAAAAAGGCATTAAAAATATTAATTATGTCCTAAATCCACACTATTTCCCCAAGCAGCAAAAAGTTCTTGTTCCCCTAATCATACTCATTGCTTCTCTGAGAAGCTTTAGTGAGTCATTAGACTGCTTTACACCAAACATTAACTCTCACATCTGTCTTTGTCCAAAGTTCTCACTTGTAACAAGTCATATGCCCATTGTAGTAGTGCTTTGCTTTGTTTCATTAACACTGCTTAGTTTTTAATAATGTCCCCTAAGTACAAGAGTGGTGAAACAAATAGCTCTGATAAGGCTAAGAAAAGTTGTAAAGTACCAAGGGGTTCCTTTAAGAAATACATATTAAATTATTGGTTCACTATTACATATGATTTTTTAACTCATGCAGTGTCTTGTAATTTATTAGTCATGTAAAATTTAATCCTACTGTATAATATATATCCCTTCATGTAAGCTAATAATATAAAAAATAGTAGAAAAAGACCAAGTACAAAACCCTTAAATAGTCCCTCTCTCCAAGTTGATATTCTTAATATATGATCTCTGAATTAATTATAAAATTACCTAGAAATTTCAGTTCTTAGTAGTGAACTACCTAGTATTTCAAAGATTGTTTGATAATTGAAGCCGTATCTCTCTAAAAGTATAGAATAAGAAACTTAAATAAGACAGATGTCTTGCTGAAATAGTGATAATCTAAAATCTATAACATCAATATTTTCAGTGGCATTCCCTATATCTACTGTGAAGATAGAATTAACTCTCCCCTTGACTATTTTTAGCTAATCAAATAAAGAATTTAAAGTACTCCTACTTATCATTAATTATGAGAGTTCAGGAATCACTTAGTAGAGTAAACTCACACCTCCAAAGGTTACTGCTCTCCCACACACACACACACTTTGGGCAATGCTAGACAAATTTAAAGATTTCCACTGGTTTCTGTGAAGGAGGGGGAATGACAGGAAGTGATGTGGAAAATAGGAGCATAAGAAGAAGAGACCAGCATGGTATACAGGCATTTCTTTCTTGGCTCCTGGAGAAATTGTTTACAGAGATTCTTGGCATTTGGAGTGAGTGGCTGAGATCCTTGCCTTGACTTGGAGGAGACCTTTCCCTGGATCCTGCGTTGGCTTGCTGGGTCAGTGGTTGAGATTTCTGCCTTGCATTTGGAGAAGGCTGCATTGATGTAACTCTGGCTGAAGATACCACCAGGACCTCTGACTGAGGATTACTGGGAAATCCACATGGAGACAAAGGATTTTGGGAAGCCCCTACTACCAGGCCTGAGCTTGGCTTATCAGGAGAAGAGCTGGTAGGCTAATTTGAATCCGTCTCTTTATCTATATTTGTCCATTTTTTTTTTACTTAAGCTATAATATTTTTAAATTGGCAGCCACAATATTACTTTAGAATTCTCATATTTAGCATAAAACCTAGATTTTAAACTCTTACACTACCAATCTGGTATCCTTGTCAAAAAATGAAAAGGAAATTATTTTGTTATGGCTAATTTTCTTACTGAAATCATGACAACTTAGTGATCACTGCTTCCCTTTTGAAAAATTTAGAAATCATCCTTTTAGTACTGTGTTCTAAAATTCTATCTAGAATTATTATAAATGTTATTATTCACTAGTTTGTAGAATATAGTCTCTTTTTATTAAATAAATGAAATTATTTGTCATTATCATTCTGTGACAATTTTATCCTTCTCCTATTTTTTTTTCAAATATTGCTTACAGTGGAGAACTCAGAATAATTGCTTGGCAAATCTTTGGTGAAGGGAAGAATTTATGACCAAAGAAGAGATAAGAGAGTATTCTAAGATGTAAAATAAATAATTTTTATTATAGTAAGTTAAAAAGCTGTCATACAACCAAAGTAATGTAACCAAGGTTAGAACAAACTGGGGAATTTTTTTTAAACAAGTGTCTTTGTTAAAGGTATAATTTTTTAAATTCATAGAGAACTAAGTCAAATTTATAAGGATACAATCCATTCCCCAAATGACAAATGATCAAAGGATATGAACAAGCAATTTTTAAGGTGAAGAAATCAAATCCCTCAATAATCATGTGAAAAAATATACTAAATCACACTTCAGTAGAGAAATGCAAATAAAAAGAACACAGATTGGTCAATATGGCAGTAAAGGAAAGTGGTAAATGTTGAAGGAGAACTGGCAAAACTGGGACACTAATGTATTTTTGGTGGACTTGTGAACTGATCCAACCATTCTAGAGTGCAATTTGGAACTCTACTCAAAAGGCTATAAAACTGTGCATACATACCCTTTGATCTAGTAATGCCACTACTGGGTTTATATCACAATTTTTTTTAAAGAGAGAGGACCTCCTGGTACCAAAATATTTACAGTAACTCTTTCTGTAATGGCAAAGAATTGGAAATTGAGGGGATGTCCATCAATTGAGGAATGTCTAAACAAATTGTGGTAAATGTTGGTGATGGAAAACTATTGTGATTTAATAAATGATGAGCAAGATGTTTTGAGAAAAAAGATGGAAAGATCTGCAGAAACTAATGCAGAGTGAAATAAGCAGAACTTGTAGAACATTGTTCATGATAGAGCAGTATTGGACAGTGATTATCTGTGAAAACTTGGCTATTCTCAGCAATGCGACAATCTGGGACAATCCTGAAAGATTTATGACAGGGAATGCTATCCACCTCCAGAGAAATAATTACTTGATTTGTCTTTCACATCAGTATATTTAGGGGTTTTGGTTATGTATGACTTTATAATAACCAATCTAGAAGTGAGTTTTGCATGTCATTAAAATAAAATTTAAAAAAATATTGCTTATAGAGGTTTAGGCATCCCATAGACACATTTTCCAATATCCTGAGATACAAATTGTAAGAGTCTAACTATTTAATTCACAGGAAAGGGAGATGATCTCTTCTATATCACTTATTTTTTATTTCTACTTTAATCATATTTGTTCTATTTTCTCAGTTCAAAGAACATGCTTGTTGGTAGACAAATGCAAGTACAAAAAGTTTTGAAGGGCTTTAAGAATATCACTTGTATCTTTTCTTTTCCTTTCTTTATTTCAGTTTCTCCACCATTATAAAGGTGTCCTTATCAATATTATAGTGTCTTAAAAGTTTCCTGTTTTTGCCCTTTTTTTTCTTTCTAACTCCATACACCTATCAGACTTTTCTTTCTTATGCATAGCTCTATCATAATATTCTTTTCAAAATATTTCATCTGCTACTGAATAAAATTAAGTTACATTTATCTGATATTACAAATTTTCCTAGATACTACTACTCTATCTTTTCAGTTGTGAAAAGGGAATTACCCTCCCTTTGTTTTCTTTGATGTAATCAGTCAGTAACTCAAACATCCTTTACCAGTGATTGAAAGTACAGACACAGGCTCAGAGACAGAAAAGTGATCCCACAGGTACTGCTTCCCCCCCCCCCCGGGGGGGTGCCAGGCAAATTGAGGAACTATGATTTGTTCCTTAGATGTGATGTGGGAGAGCTGGTGGATGGAGAAAGTGGCTTATAAAGGTGGGACTAGAGGTCTGAAAAACATTCTTGTGTTGGAGACACTCTTGCTGGAGACACTACTGTGCTGGGGACTCTTGCTAAAGAGACCCTTGCAGACTTCTGACTTCAGATTGGACCTGAAGGAGACTTTGTTGGGGATGAGCTTCATTCCATTAGAACAGAAATTAGGGTATTGAGCTAAATTGTTCTCTACCTTTGTCCAACATTTCCCTCTCTTTACTATCATTACTTTGATGTAATAAAGCAACTAAAACTACTAACAGCCTCATAATTTAATTTTAATTATTATAATTTGGTTACCTTTTAACTATTATCCAGTCATTACATTTTATTCTTTCCCACACAATTTGTGTTTTAGAGAGACATGTATAGCTGGTCATCCATTCATACTCATGGTTACCCATACAATCTGCCTTTGATCTTTCTTTTTATTATGACTAAAATGTTCTCCCTTCTCCAGTTATTATTATTCCTAACTATATTTTAAAGCCCAACTCAAATGTCATATCTTCATAGAAGTCTTACATAATTTTGCCTTTATCTTAAGACTTCCCTTATAAGATAAGCAATTGTTTGGCATGGTATTTGCTTACAGCATTTCCTGGGGCATTAAGAAATTATGTGCCTTTACTTTATATTGTATATACATACACATATATGCACATTTATATGTATAGATAATCCTTTCATCACAACTTTCCCCACTATTTTTCATTATCTGTCATGGATCAGCTTAAGAGTCACAAACAACACTAAATAGCCAGTAGACATTATGAAAAAAAGTCTAGAAATCCAGAAATGTATACAGTATATGCATATCATTATATAATATCATTTTATTTTATCCTTTAACATAAATATACATAATTTCTTTTTTTGAAGTTAAAATAAGTCAAAAGTTAGAGCCAGCAGAGGTTACACAAAGGCTAGAAATATCTTTTTTTTCCTTTAGAAATCTTTTTGTTTTAATTTTTATTTGGTCATTTCCAAACATTATTCATTGGAAACAAAGATCATTTTCTTTTTTTCCCCCCTCCCCCCCACCGCCAACTCTCCCACAGCCGACACGCAATTCCACTGGGTATTACATATGTTTCTTGATTCAAACTCATTTCCAGGTTGTTGGTATTTGCATTAGAGTGTTCATTTAGAGTCTCTCCTCAGTCATATCCCCTCAACCCCTGTAGTCAAACAGTAGCTTTTCAAGGGTGTTTTTACTCCCACAGTTTATCCTCTGCTTGTGGATAGTGTTTTTTAGATCCCTGCAGATTGTTCAGGGACATTGCATTGAGACTAATGGAGAAATCCATTACCTTCGATTGTACCACAATGTATCAGTTTCTGTGTACAATGTATTTCTGGTTCTGCTCCTTTCCCTCTGCATCACTTCCTGGAGGTTGTTCCAGTCTCCATGGAATTCCTCCACTTTATTATTCCTTTTAGCACAATAGTATTCCATCACCAACATATACCACAATTTGTTCAGCCATTCTCCAGTTGAAGGGCATCCCCTCATTTTCCAATTTTTGGCCACCACAAAGAGTGCTACTATGAATATTCTTGTACAAGTATTTTTCCTTATTATCTCTTTGGGGTACAAGGCCAGTAGTGCCATGGCTGGATCAAAGGGCAGACAGTCTTTTATCGCCATTTGGGCATAGTTCCAAATTGCCCTCCAGAATGGTTGGATTAATTCACAACTCCACCAGCAATGAATTAATGTCCCTACTTTTCCACATCCCCTCCAGCATTCATTACTTTCCGTAGCTGTTATGTTAGTCAATCTGCTAGGTATGAGGTGATACCTCAGAGTTGTTTTGATTTGCATCTCTCTGATTATAAGAGATTTAGAACACTTTTTCATGTGCTTATTAATAGTTATGATTTCTTTGGCTGAGAACTGCCTTTTCATGTCCCTTGCCCATTTATCAATTGGAGAATGGCTTGACTTTTTGTACAATTGATTTAGCTCTTTGTAAATTTGAGTTATTAAACCTTTGTCAGAGGTTTTTATGAAGATTGTTTCCCAATTTTTTGCTACCCTTCGGATTTTAGTTACATTGGTTTTGTTTGTACAAAAAATTTTTAATTTGATGTAATCAAAATTATTTATTTTACATTTTGTGACTCTTTCTAAGTCTTGCTTGGTTTTAAAACCTTTCCCTTCCCAAAGGTCTAACAGGTATACTATTCTGTGTTCACCTAATTTATTTATAGTTTCCTTCTTTATGTTCAAGTCATTCACCCATTCTGAATTTATCTTGGTGTAGGGTGTGAGGTATTGATCCAAACCTAGTCTCTCCCACACTGTCTTCCAATTTTCCCAGCAGTTTTTATCAAATAATGGATTTTTGTCCCAAAAGCTGGGATCTTTGGGTTTGTCATAAACTGTCTTACTGAGATCATTTACACCAAGTCTATTCCACTGATCCTCCTTTCTGTCTCTTAGCCAGTACCAAATTGTTTTGATAACCACAGCTTTATAGTATAGTTTGAGATCTGGGACTGCAAGTCCTCCTTCCTTTGCATTATTTTTTCATGATTTCCCTGGATATCCTTGATCTTGTGTTCTTCAAAATAAACTTAGTTATGTTTTTTTCTAATTCCGTAAAGAAGTTTTTTGGTAGTTCAATGGGTATGGCACTAAATAGGTAAATTAATTTGGGTAGGATTGTCATTTTTATTATGTTAGCTCATCCTACCTATGAGCAATCAATATTTTTCCAATTGTTTAGATTTAGTTTTAGCTGTGTGGAAAGTGTTTTATAGTTGTGTTCATATAGTTCCTGTGTTTGTTTCAGCAGATAGATTCCTAGGTATTTTATATTGTCTAGGGTGATTTTAAATGGAATTTCTCTCTCTATTTCTTGCTGCTGAGATGTGTTGGAAATATATAGAAATGCTGATGACTTATGCGGGTTTATTTTGTATCCTGCAACTTTGCTAAAGTCGTTGATTATTTCGAGTAACTTTTTGGTTGATTCTCTAGGATTCCTTAAGTAAACCATCATATAATCTGCAAAGAGTGATAGCTTGGTCTCCTCATTGCCAATTTTAATACCTTCAATTTCTTTTTCTTCTTTAATTGCTATTGCTAGTGTTTCTAGTACAATATTAAATAATAGAGGTGATAATGGGCATCCTTGTGTTACTCCTGATCTTATTGGAAAGGCTTCTAGTTTATCCCCATTGCAGATGATGTTTGCTGATTGTTTTAGATATATACTGTTTATTATTTTTAGGAAAGGCCCTTCTATTCCTATACTTTCTAGTGTTTTCAATTGGAATGGGTGTTGTATTTTATGAAAGGCTTTTTCTGCATCTATTGAGATAATCATGTGATTTTTGTCAGTTTGCTTGTTAAAATGGTCAATTATTTGGATGGTTTTCCTAATATTGAACCATCCTTGCATTCCTGGTATGAATCCTGCCTGGTCATAGTGTGATCCTTGTGATGACTTGCTGGAGTCTTTTTGCTAGTATCCTATTTAAGATTTTTGCATCTATATTCATTAGGGAGATTGGTCTATAGTTTTCTTTCTCTGTTTTTGACCTGCCTGGCTTTGGGATCAGTACCATGTTTGTGTTGTAGAATGAATTTGGTAGAACTCCTTCTTGGCCTATTCTGTAAAATAGTTTGTTTAATATTGGGATTAGTTGTCCTTTGAATGTTTGATAGAATTCATTTGTGAATCCATCTGGACCTGGGGATTTTTTCTTAGGGAGTTCTTTGATGTCTTGTTCAATTTCTTTTTCTGAAATGGGGTTGTTAAGGTAATGTATTTCTTCCTCTTTTAGTCTAGGCAATTCATATTTTTGTAAGTATTCATCCATATCACCTAGATTGCCATATTTGTTGCCATATAATTGGGCATAGTAGTTTTTAATGATTGCCTTAATTTCCTCTTCATTAGAGGTGAGGTCTCCTTTTTCAGATTGGATACTGTCAATTTGGTATATTTCTTTCCTTTTTTTAATTATACTGACTAGTACTTTGTCTATTTTATTTGTTTTTTCAAAGTACCAGCTTCTAGTCTTATTTATTAAATCAATAGTTCTTTGACTTTTGATTTTATTAATTTTCCTTTGAGTTTTAGGATCTCTAATTTTGTCTTCATCTGAGGATTTTTAATTTGTTTGCTTTCTAGTTTTTTAATTTGCATGCCCAATTCATTGACCTCTGCCCTTCTTAATTTGTTTATATATGAACTCAAGGATATAAATTTCCCCCTGAGTACTGCTTTGGCTGCATCCCATAGGTTTTGAAAGGATGTCTCACCATTGTCATTTTCTTCAATGAAGTTATTAATTGTTTCTATGATTTGTTCTTTAACAAACTGGTTTTGGAGATTCATATTATTTAAATTCCAATTAATTTTCAATTTGCCTCTCTATGTTCCCTTACTAATTATTATTATTATTATTAATAATATTATTATTATTTTCATTGCATTGTGATCTGAGAAAGTTGCATTTATTATTTCTGCTCTTTTGCACTTGTTTGCAATGTTTTTATGCCCTAATACATGGTCAATTGTTGTGAATGTACTATGTGCTGCAGAAAAGAATGTATATTCCTTTTTGTCCCTATTTATTTTTCTCCACATGTCTACTAACTCTAATTTTTCTAAGATTTCATTCACTTCTCTTACCTCTTTCTTATTTATTTTTTGGTTTGATTTATCTAGTTCTGATAGGGGAAGGTTCAGATCTCCCACTAGTATAGTTTTTCTATCTATTTCATCCTTGAGCTCCTCTAGTTTCTCCTTTAAAAATTTGGATGCTCTGCCATTTGGTGCCTATATATTGAGTACAGATATTTCCTCATTGTCTATACTGCCTTTTATCAGGATGTAATTACCTTCCCTATCTCTTTTAACTAGATTTATTTTTACTTTGGCTTTTTTGGATATCATGATTGCGACTCCTGCCTTCTTTTTGTCAGTTGATGCCCAATAGGTTTGGCTTCACCCTCTTACTTTCACCCTATGTGTGTCTACCTTTCTCATAATGTGTTTCTTGTAGACAGCATATGGTAGGGTTTTGGACTCTAATCCATTCTGTTATTTGCTTGCGTTTTATGGGTGAGTTCCTTCCATTCCATTCACATTCAGAGTTATGATTACTAGCTGTGTGTTTCCCAGCATTTTAATTTCTGTTCCTTTTCCTGCCTTTTCTTCTTTCTCTATTTTCTCTATTTCTCTATTTCCTTCTACACCAATTTTTGCTTTTGAACAGACCCCCTTATTCCCACCCGTATTTTACTTCCCTTTCTACTCCCCTCCCTATTCATCACCCCCCTTATTTTCCTTATAGTCTTTCTAAAATTAACCCCCCACACCCTCCCTCTCTTGTGCTGCTTCCCTCCCCACCAGACCATTTGTTACCCTTCTACTCCCCTATAGGGTGCAAATCTATTCTCTGCCCCCAATGGATTGGATTGTTTTTCCCTCTTTGAGTCACTTTCAAATCATGTAAAAGTTGAGAATTTCCTGTCTCCCACCTCTTTACCCTTCCAGTGTATTGATGTTCTCCCCCCTCCCACTATGAGCGTCTTTATATAAATTTACCCCCATTTCTTTCTTTTCCCATTTCTTTTAATATTCACCTATTTTAAGCTCTAGTTATATATATATATATATATATATATGCATACTTATGCATATGTATTTTTTGCATGCATATATCTATATACCTATTTATGTCTTGTCCTTTCATCCTATACAGTTTGTTGCTGTTCCCTCTAAGTATACTTCCTTTTGCTGCCCAGGTAATAACAAGGGAGGTTTATTATAATAAACAAGAGGTTTATTAAAGTTTATTAGAATTAAGAAATAAGGAAATACAAAATAAGAAAAGCACGTGTAACCTACATCTTGCCTGCCTGGTAAAGAGCTGCATGCATCTAGAAGCGGAAGCTGAGAGAGAAGCTGAAGTAGAGAAGTCAGTTTAAATAAAAATTGTGTTTTCACACTCAGGTGAGGACTCAGGGTGAGAATTTAGGGAATTCTGGGAACTACCAAGGACTTCTGGGAATTGAAGTCTGGGATTCAAATCTCCATTTTTATAGTTCATCATTTGATCCTATTGGGAAAAGTTTCCCCAAAAGGATCATGAAAACATAATCAACTTAAAGATTACAACAATTTGAGGATAAGAGGAAAAAAGAACAAAACCAATAATTGCTAGATGCAGTGATAAAAAGCTTAAAAAAGTTAGGGGGCAGTCCTCTTTGACATGAAAGTATACATACAAATAAATGCTCAATCAACCACACCCAAAGTTCATTCTTAATCTTCTCTTGCAGCTTGTGGTATGGAGGCATATTCATGGTGTCTTCTCCAAACAGTTCAGTTTCTGGATTTGGAGAGGTATCATGTTTTTTAACCTAAAATTATTCTCAAAAGGAATTTAAAATTTGCAATTTAAAATAATAATATTTTTACATTTCCCCACAAAGAGGGTGGTTAAAAAACACAGGTTCACTTAGGGATACATAATTGAGTTATGAGGTATATGATTCAATTGGTTAGAGAAATTAAAAAGACATCAGAAAAAATCCTAATAAAAAAGAAAATTTCTGGATGAAAATATAGACTATCAAAGTGTTATGTATAAAAATTCCAAGTAAAGGAAAAGTAAATCTATAACAGGTCCTTGAATCAGGGCCCAATAAAAGTGATCTAAGCAAGTAACCATTTACCCAGTCAGTAGTCCATACTACAGACTGTTTGCCACACTATGAAGACAGCAAAGGGAACTTGATTATAGGAGCCAGGTTAGAAGCCAAGTTTGGGATACTCGTCTGTAAGTATTTTCACAAAGAGTGCAGACACAAGGAAGGCCTACGTCTTAACATATGTTAAGCATCGCAACCTTGAGTCTTCACACTAGGTTCTAGTCCTTTGTATTGGCTGAGAAGTACATCAATACTTCCTGGATTGGTTTCCCTTTGGCCTTGTGCAATGGCTCTTTTGTATATCTTGTCCTGAAATCAGACAGAATCATTAAGCAAATTCCCATTTTTTTTTTTAACAATTAGTGGCATCGTTTTTATAGTCTCAAGCTTTTGGGGCATGCATTGACATTATAGCAAATGTATTTTAAACTTATATTATTACAAAATCAAAAAGTTAAAGAAAATCTTAATACTGGTGACATGTGCTTCAAATATAAAAAAGAGAAGAAAAATTAAAAAATGAAATATTATATTGCACATGCAAGAAAAATATAATATAAGAGTTTTAAAAATTCAAAAATGTAGCTTATAATTAGTGACACACTGTGTCAGCTTTGTCACTGTAACAGTCCACACCTGTATATATATGCACACGGGAAATAATTAATCTGTATGAATTATCTTAGTCCTGTGCATGGCAAGAAAGGCATTGACCTTTGATCCCAATACTCCTAAAGAACTCAGGTTTCTTTGTGCTCACCTGTCTGAGACCATCTATGCCTCTGCCTTGTCATAATTTACAACTGACCAATGGCAATCCACTGTGTCTTCATTAATATGTATTACATACCTTTGCATCTCAATGCCAATAAATAGGAGCCGATCACAGCACGCCAATCCCTTATTATCTTTTCACCTGTCTCTCTTCTTCCTGGAGCTTGGCCTATGGCCAAGAACAGCTTTCTCATGGAATTTCCTTTATTTCTGTGAAACACCTTTCCTTCTTAATCTCCTATCCTCAAGCTGGAAATGATCTGTGCTCAGAGCACTGGCTCTAAGCGATCAATGGCTTTTCTCTCAGCTGATTTCAATACTCATTCCTAACTCCTGTGTTGTTGATTTAAGGTTACTTGTTTCAGGTCCTTGTGAGTTTATGTAACTGGAGCTTGATCTGTGCAGCTCACTACTTGGTAAAACTGCTTGGTGTCTGCCTCCTTTTTATCCATCCCCTCGGCTGCAGCCCTTTGCCCAAGGGTCAATCTTCTATCTTTCTCTTCTTATAAGGGCTGCTGGACAGCCCCTTACACTCACCAAAAATAAGATCCATTTCTTCATATCTGGCCATGATCCACTGTGAGTAGAAGCAAATGAATTTTACAAGGTAACTGTTGTTTTTGTTGTTTTTTTTAAAAGAACAGTAATAAAAATATGTAGGAATCAGTATACCCAAAATTCTCAATAGCCCAATTAATTACAATAGCAAAAAAAAAAACAACCCACTATCATATTTCACATGAGTTGCTGTGTGGCATTTTTAAAAGCCTATGAATTGATGGATATTTGTGACAATTTTTACAAACGTAGCAAATCTTTCAACCTTGGTATACATATTTTTAAACAAAGTAAAACTTATTTGGGGTTTTGAACATCATCAAGAATTCTAGATATCAATTTAGTGGAAGTAAAGTGAGTTGAAGTGTTATAAATGAGAGATGCTCCTTTTTGTTTTTGGAGTCTTCTAGGGGTACAGTACCCTGGGATTAACTTCCCAACTTCCACCCACATTTTTATAAATGTGGGAGTTGGGGTTTATAATTGTATTTCACTTCAGCTATTAAAATGGGCCTTACCTCATGTTAGGGGCAGGCAAAAATGACCAGAGATTGTTAAGAAAAATTCTAAAAATCATGTTTAAAGAATCCTAAAAATCAATTTCAGATATTTAGGTCATTAAATTTTCCAAAGGTTGTTATAGCAATTTCCTGATGGAGTCCATCTATCCTCTATGTGACAATTTACAAAGTCAAAAAATAGAAAAGCTGTTTTTATATGGGCTTACTCAATAATGTTTGTTCAGCACAGTTATAGGGAAAAAGGAACAGAATATAACAGTAGTTAAAACCCAGTGCATTAAAATGATTCATTGTAACAGAATAGTATTGAATGCAGTAATATATGAACTTAAAATCACAAAGTTAAAGCTTAAATAAAACAATCAGCAAATGCAATAGAATACAGAGATTTTTATAAAACATGGAGTTTGAAATGCCTTAAAAATATAACCTCCAGTCTCTTTAAAGTTCCTTGGGTTTTTATCCATTTAGATGCCTATTGTCAGAAGGTAGAAGATTGGTAAGGGCTACACAATGGGGGCCAAATGACACACCCAGGGCCACACCGCCAGGAAGTGTCTGAGGCCAGATTTCAACACAGGACCTCCCATCTCTAGGCCTGGCTCTCAATTCACTGAGCCCCTGATCTGCTTCCCCATAGTGAGGATGGGTTTTAGGAATCTCAAATTTTGCCAAAGAATTGCACAGAGTTGAATTTTTTCCCTGGCTCCCAGGTGAGCTAAGTGAAAGAATCAATACAGTCAAAAGACATTCTTTTAAAGTATTCATGCTTATGAGTTCAAAAGTCTCTTCCTTCTCCTCTTTCTCCCCCTCTGCTATCCCCTGTCCCCAGTCCACATGGAGGCTAATTGTAGCCTAAGGAAAAATCACCCTTGTTTTTACCAGCGGGTGGAAGTGATTCCTGGGCCTGGGGTGATGAGTGATCTGCTCTGAGGCTAGAGTTTGCTGGGGCTGGGAGGGCAGGTTGTGACCAGGTGATCAAGATCTGGGTCAAATAGTTCTGTGTTGCCAAAGTGGATGGCTGCAGGCAGGAGATCTTGAGACTTTTCTGAAAAGCCTTGGAGAAATGTGGCTTTAAAAAAATCTAGGCACTAGCTATTAAAGGCTGAACTTAGTAAAGATTTGGGAAATTTAAGAAGATTGAGGGTATTTCATCACAATCGATGTGGTTCACCAAAATTATAACAGTTAAAATTCGTTTATCTGATAAAAGTATTATATTTTTAGAGGTTTATTAAAGATTATTAGAATTAAGAAATAAGGAAATACAGAATAAGAAAAGCACGTGCAACCTACATCTCTCCTGCCTGGTAGAGAGCCACGTGCGCCTAGAAGTGGAAGCCACGAGAGGCTGAAGTAGGCAGAGTCAATTTAATTACAAATTGTGTTCTCACACTCAGGTAAGGACTCAGGGTGAGATTTTAGGGAATTCTGGGAACTACCAAGGACTTCTGGGAATTGAAGTCCGGGGTTCAAATCTCCATTTTTACAACTCCAAAGTTTGAGGAATTGTCTCCAGTCTCCACTCCAAAGAATGAAAAAATCTGTCTCATAGGAAGTGACAGCTCCTTTTAAAGATGCTTCTTTTGTATCACTTCCTGTGATTTCCCCTAATTTTATATCTACCAATCACAGTTGAAGCTTTGCTTTAAGACTGCCCAGGGGCAGTTAGTTTAATTCTGATTCATCATGCATTATTGCCCACATTGGTCACAAACCTCCCACTAAATGATTAAGTGGGATATTTATATTTTTGGTGATTAGATCTAAAAATGGGAAGACCTCTATACTCAACTTTTAAGTAGGGTGTTAACACTTTTGGTGATTAAAAATCTAAAAATAGGTAGGGGCTAAAATTTTAATCTTCATAATCATGGGACAGTTAATTTTAATCTTCACACAAGATAATCCTAAAACTTGAAGTTCATCAGATCTTACTAGAGTACAAGTTTGGGGACTTCTAGATTCCACATTGCCAGCACCTATCTTAGGGTTATTGCAAAGAAAAAAATGAGATAATATTTGGAAAGCTTTCTGCATACCTTAAAGGGCTTTATAAATACTAACTTTTTATTACTATTGTTAATCCCTCACTAGTACCAAAAATTTATTCATACATTCCATAGCATTCTGTTTTTTATGTAGTGAGGACACAGGTCCAGTTGTCCATTGTCCAGGTCTTATTTCTAAGTGGTTATAATAATAAAATGAAAAAAAATTATTTATAAACTTCCAGTAGTCTGAAGAGCCCTGAAAAGATGCTAAATACATGAAAATATATTCTTTGTATTTAAATATATATCTATAAATTATGTATACAGAAATATATACATATGTGATTTTTTCTATCTCTAGAACACAAGCTCATTGAGGGCATCGACTGATTTGATTATTTCTTTGTTTTATTGCTACTTATAAAGTTAATATGTTAATATGTCTGGCACATAGCAAGTATGCAGTACATACTTGTTGAATTATATTAACTACTTTTTCCTTCCTGATTAACCCTCTTCTGCAAGCCTTTTCTTTATCTTACTCTGGAAAAGCATTTAGTACTTTTGCTTTCAAGAATCTGCTTTCCCTATGTCATCCCCACCAATATGAAAATTTTAAAGCTATGAATAACCAGGCTGTTACTTTTCCCAAAAAACTCAATAACCTGAATATCTCCCTATGATCAAATATAAAAATTTGTTTAGCATTTCCAATTCTTCACAACTTCACTTCTACTTTCTGGATTTATTATGAATTAGTTGCCTTCAAACATACTTTGGATCACTTAAACTGACCTTTTTGTTATACCTCAAAAGGTCCAATATCTTTTCTAGGTATTTTTCCACATACTATCGTCAATCACTAGCATAACTTACTTCTTCACTTCCATCTTTTCAAAGGCCAAGAATAATTCAAAGCTTAAATTAAAAGCTTCCTTCTAGGGAATATTTTCTGTTCATTCTCCTTTTAGTGCTTCTTCCCCCAAAATTTTTACTTTGGATTAATTTTGTATATGCTAATTGATCTAAATGTTATCTCCCTCTATATACTATCCATGTAGTATAAATTCCCTAAAGACAGGACAAAACATTGTTATTCTTCTGATCTAAGTGCCTAAGAAGTAACATGCTTCAGTAGGAAAGAGAAAATTAGCCTGTCAAGAAGATCTGGGTTAAAGTCTTGCTTCTGACACATTCTGGCTATGGGACCCTGAGAAAATAACCAAAATTCTCAGATCCCAGGCAATTATGGAAATGATATGAATTGATGGAAGCAGTTTTCTCAATGAAACTTTGCAATACCAATGAAATCAGAGATCTGATGATAAAAACAAAAATTTCCAGAGCTGGAACACATTAGGATTTTCTTATGATTATTATGTTGATTAATTAATAGTGTATAAGAGATCCTGGAATAAATACTTCTCATAATTTTCATGGACCCTGGATCACTTTCTTCTTAGACTAATTGGCTTAAGTCTTAAAGATATCTACTCTTTCTTCCTCCCATGGAGGTCCTGAAAAAACAAACATTTTCCTAACTTACCTATCTTACCTACAAAGCTGTTTCCCTATTTAATGTCAAATTTCACAAATCTTTCCCTTCCCAGAAAATCTCAGTACTGTAAGCACAGGAAGAATTTCTCTCTTGACCTATTCTTACATTTTTAGTTGCTATGTCTGAAGCATATTGGTCATAGTAGTAATGTCTTAGTTACCTCCTCCCAAACTTGTACAAATTTTTTTGTTTGTTTTTACCTGTTGTCCTGAATCAAGCAAAAGATCTGACATAACATCTTCCCTATTAGCAAAACATTTTCAAGGGAATAGTCACATAGGAAGTGAAAGAATCTTAACTTGAACCTATGTGATTTTGGGAAAATCAGTTAATCTCTCAAGGCTTCAGATTTATAAAGTAGAATATGAGGGTTATACTATTTTATATTTGATATCTATTCTGTGTCTAGATCTATAATCAAGTCACTAGATGAACTCTAAGTTTCCTTGCAGTTTTAAAACTATGACCTAAAATTCTTTTGTCTAAAGATTGACGTAGCTAAAATTAAGAGGATCATTTCCAGATTACCTTCACAAAATAAAGATTGGTTGATAAGAAACTGTGATAACCTGTAAAGAGGGTGCTCACACTGACAGAATAATCAATCTATGAGGAGATCTATATCTATCAAAATACTATCTTATACACATACACACATAGACATTTCCTATACTGTAGGTTAAGCTATTTCTTTTCCTAAAAACACAAAGAAATTTTATTCAGAGCTTCATTGGCCCAGTAGTCCAAGGCTCCATGTTGTTTTGCACTTAGATCAAGTCAATTTGTTTCCTGGTCCCTAGTCATAGGAAGATCAGGAAAGTTCTATCCTCAAGTAATTGCTACAGAATTGGCTGGCATCCAAATCTCCTGAGTCCACTAACCTGCTCTGCTGACCATATGTTTTCCATAGAGAGATAAAGGGAAGAAGGATTTCTATATGATTTCTTGCCAATCATCTATTCTTGCCAATTATCTTTCAATTGTATGGCTGAATAAATTTCCTTTTGTTAATCGTGGAATAAAATATAGGCATTCAATTTCATTCTAATATTAGATCTACACTAAATGGCCACTGTCTTGAGTTGGGTCCAAACCTTAAATGTCCATGAAATTATTGAGGAAGTATGATATGTTCCATGTTGGTCACTGATCAATGGAAGGAAAAGACAATTGCATTAAATAGAAAGGAATGTGGAGTCAGAGATAAGGAAACTGAATTTTATATTAGGAGCATTCTAAGGCACCCTTGTCTCATAGTATTTAGGGTTGTTTAAACTATGTAGTCACAAATCCAGCATTCCTAAGACTGAAGGAACCACTGTGTGTGTAGAAGTTATATTGTATGATCTGGAGCCAGGCACTAACTCATTAAGGGAGGTTTTATCCAAATATGTAACTGGGTTAATCTGATCCCTCTGAAATAATTTCATGGATTTGTTTTTCATGCTCCCAAACTCACTGCTCAGATGACAATAAGCATGAATTGTTGCATTTTGCAAGTTAATTGGTTTGGTTCTAAGCTCCTGAAAATAGAAACTCTGAGTGGAAGTGCCTCTCAATCATATTTCTCCAAATAGATGCATTTGAAGAAGAACTAAACATTACAAAGCTTAATGTGTATAGTTCTGAATGCAGATTAATGGACTAGTGAGCAAATGACAAAAACAGGATTATCCTGTTGGTGTGAAATCCATTGCAGCTAGAAAGTAAATGAAGAATCTCAACCAGCAAAAATCAGTAGAACTACTTAAAGAGATAACAGCAAATCTTTATCTTTTTCTTCCCATTCTCAACCCTCTTCCCAGGCACTAAATCTGCTATTTGAGATTTGTGAGCAACAATGGTAAAGATATGCTCTTTGCAATACATTTTATTATTTGGCAGTAGATAATCCAATTACTATTTGCATATATTACTTCTTCCCTTTAACTACAGCAGTATTTAGAAGCCAGTTGCTCACTCTATTCTCCACTGCAGCTAAACGGAGTACTGAATTTTCCTGCACTTTGGAGGAAAACTCTGAATTTCGTTAGCTCTTTAGAGACTTCCTGAACCCTTAATTATAGTCTGGCTAATTATATTCTTTCCAGTCTCTAGGTCTAGTCCTGAAATCTCAATGATTTCTTCCTTCATTGGGCATCTTTCCTTCTGTGACTGATGGATTTGTTTGTAACACTTGGTGGATACCCCATGTGGCACTTTGAGTGTTTCAGTCATGTTAGGTGTCCAAATGGACTTATGCACTGCTGTCCTTAAGAATATGCCACAATACTACTCATTTAGTGAGAAGATGTAATATAATCTGTCTATCTGAACCAAAGTCAAGGAAGGAGTGGTGTTGGATTGTCTGTTGAATATTTTTGTTTGAGGTGGGAGTTACTCTAACACCATTGATTTGTATGTCTCTTATCAGTCATATAAATAAAAGCCTGTGCTTGTTAGATTCTAATTTGAGATAAAGGGATACAGAAATAATGTTCAAAAATATTTAGTAGGAAATCTTAATAAAACATTAGTGATGTTCTTTCTCCTTACTTTGTCTTGGTTCTTATGTTATTTGAAAAAGAATTCTTCATTTATTTGTGGCAGGAAGATGCAACAGTTCTCCTAGACTGTTGTTATAGGGAGTAGCAAAGGAGTGGCCATGGTTGTTATGGTAGGGGACCCTTGGTCTAGAATCCTCTGCAAGCATGGCATAAGCCATCCTAAACCTCTAGATTTGAAACTGCTTTAAAATATCACTTCCAAAACTGTTAGAAACTATGCAGTGTTTTATTTTTCATATAGATTGGTCCCTTATTAACAATTGATGTTATTAATAAATTGTATATTGCTGGAAATGATTAGTCATGAATAATAATGAAAAAAACAGAAGTCATGAATAGAACTCATTTAAATATATATGAATCTTTTTTCTCACATGATGCCTTCTCCACTACAAGAAAGGAGTTACCTGGGAATTTTAATGTGTCAAATGAATTCAAATAAAAATGAAAAGTAAGAAACACATCTTCCCACCTGTACCACACATCTGAAATTTATGTTTTGTTAAGTGATCATCCATATTAAAAAATGGAGGCAAACTATCTACTGTGACTCTATAATGTGTTAAACAATATTACCAAACTGGCATAACATTTTATTTACTCCCTTTATTTACTCTTTCATCTAGTTACATTGTCCTCCTGGTTGTTTCCTCTCTTGTTACTTGGCATTTTCTCTGACAGTCCTTCATGCCTGACACACATTTCCTCCACTCCAGCTACTGACCTCCCTGGCTTTCTTTAATTCCCAAATAAAATTCCACTTTCCACAGGTACTTGCCTTCTTCCAGTGCCTTCCATCTGTGAGTTCTATTTATCATATATATAACTTGGTTTGCATATTCTTATCTGTGTGTTACCTCCATTATAAATATCCTTGAGGGCAGGTATTTTTATTTTGCTTTCTTATGTATCCTAAGCATGAGTATCTGGCATATATTAGGTGTTTAATAAATGGTCATTGATTGATAATTTTCAGTGACACATGGACCAATTATCATGACCATACCACTCTCATTAAGACTTTTAAAAGTCAACTTCTTTTTTTTTTAAACATTATTTTATTTGGTCGTTTTCATACATTATTCACTGGAAACAAAGATCATTTTCTTTTCCTCCCCTCCCCCGCCCACCTTTCCCTCTCCCATAGCCGACGCATGATTCCACTGGTTATCACATGTGTTCTTGACTCGAATCCATTTCCCTGTTGTTGGAATTTGCATTATATTGTTCATTTAGAGTCTCTCCTCAGTCTTCTCTCCTCCAACCCTGTAGTCAAGCAGTTGCTTTTCAGCGGTGTTTTTACTCCCACAGTTTATCCTCTGCTTGTGGGTAGTATTTTTCAGATCCCTGCAGATTGTTCAGGGACATTGCATTGATACTAATGGAAAAGTCCATCACCTTCGATTGTACCACAATGTATCAGTCTCTGTGTACAATGTTTTCCTGGTTCTGCTCCTCTCGCTCTGCATCACTTCCTGGAGGTTGTTCCAGTCTCAATGGAATTCCTCCACTTTATTATTCCTTTTAGCACAATAGTATTCCATCACCAACATATACCACAATTTGTTCAGCCATTCTCCAATTGAAGGGCATCCCCTCATTTTCCAATTTTTGGCCACCACAAAGAGCGCAGCTATGAATATTTTTGTACAAGTCTAAAAGTCAACTTCTAACTGCTATGAGTTGTTGCCTGTTTCTACTGAACCTTTTTAGGAGCTGACCTTTTCATTGACATCCTCATCTTGTACTATTTGTTGGGTCACATGTAAATCCTCCCTCCTCCTTTCCGCCAGTGATACAATAAATGCAGTTGCATATTTAGTCTATATCATTTACTTAACTTTAAGAGAGACTAGATGAGAGTGGAACAAGAGATTAACAAGTAGGAAGACCTAAACTCAAATTCCACCTGTGACACATGCTGAGCATATGAAGCTAAGCAAGGCTCTCAATCTCTTATTCTCCCAGGAAATTATTTAAAACTATAAATTAAAAAACAGGTTCCTATGTGCATTGGTAGAAGAAAAACTTTCATAAAAGTGACTTCAACTAATGAATCATGTCTAGGTGGAACCAAACCCTCAAACTCTACTTTTACATGTTCTTTAAAAATAAATAACTCTTACCTTCTGTGTTAGGATTGATATTAATTAATGGTTCCAAGGCAGAAGAATGGTAAGGGCTAGTCAACTGGGGTTAAGGCACTTGTCCAAGGTCACACCTAAGGAATGTCTGAGGCCAGATTTGAAGCAAAGACCTCTCATCTCTAGGCCTGACTTTCTATTCACCAAACCACCTAGCTGTCCCTATATAGTACTTTATATTTAATTATTTTTCAATTAATTGGATAATTTAACTTTCTTATAATAACCCTTCAAGGTACATAAGGGATGCATTTTTCAGGCCCGTTTTAGAGATGAAGAAACTGAGTCACATTGTGAATCTTAAAACTGCTCGAACTCTACTTCAGAAGATTTGATTAAGCTATTCCCCATTTTTAACAATGGAGGTACTTGGTCAGGAATGTATTGAGAACTTTTAAATTACTCCACCCTATTCAGACAGTGCCTTAGGGGAAGATAATGTTGCAAACTCCTGACTGAACAATAAAAAAGTCCCTAATTCATACTTATAGTAAAGCTAGAACCTTAAGTTAGGTCTATGTTTAGATCTGATACAAAAGGGTGCTAAGTACTTATAAGGGTTAAATTAATCACTAAAAGGTCAAGAAACTTACAAAAGGCAAGCTTAACAAAACAGGTGTGAAGTACTCAAAGGATTTAATCTTACTAGAGAAGGTGAGAACCAAAGAAGATGAGAAGTAAGAATGGGAAGTCCTGGGAAAAAGCATCTACTATGATTGGTAGATGTGAAAATTTAGGGGAGGTGACATAAGAGAAAATTTCTTTAAAAGGAGAATTCAGCTCAGTTTGGAAGTTGAATTAGAGTTCAGGAGTTCAGTGGAGGACTGGAGCTTGCTTGAAGACAATCTTGTGGTGAGTGATAAAGACTGACTCGCTCTCCTTTAGGCTCAGGCCTAGGCCATTTGGCCTAGGCCCTTTCTACTATTTTCTCTTTCTCTTTCTCTCTCCCCTTCCTTTAATTCCTTCATTTGTATTAATTAAAATCTCCACAAAACCCAGCTGAGTTAGGTATTTTCATATTTGGGAATTTTCCCATGGTGACCACTTAATTTTTAGAATTTTAATTCAAGACACTAAAATTATCTTTACAGTTTAGCCAAAACCTTTACAGTTTTGGCAATTCACAGTCTTGGAAAACCACATATTCACAGTTACAACAGAAAAGTTTTTTGTTTTAAAAGCTCTATCTAAAACTATCCAAAGTAACTGATCTACTAAATGACAAAAGCAGGACTATAGATTAACTCTATTGATTCATTATTTTGTTTGTTTGTTTGTTTTTCACACTATAAATCTTTCACACTTGTCTATGGTATTATCACTCACCATGTCAAAGGCTTTTAATCTTAAATGTACCATTATGATTATTTCCTGGTGTGGCTGAATGAGTAATACATTTGAGATAAAAAAAGCATGTCATCCCATCTTTATGACTCTTTACTTTTCCTTAACGCATATGTAGAGTATGGACCTTAATTTTACAGATAAAAATAAAGTGGTTTTACAAGATAATCTCCAAACTTTCTTTCAGCTTTAAACTACAATCTTTGTTCAACTTCTCTGTCATATTCCCTGTTTATAACCAGATAGAATTCTGTCATTCTTGTCATTAAAATGTCTTCAGAATCTGTCTCTTTTTTGGCTTCTTCCTTTTCACTATAATTTATTACCTCAAGCATAGTTTTTCCAGTCTCTATCTATACAGTCTTTTATAATTTCATTCTCTTCTTACTCCAACCCACTCTCCATGCCAGCATCTTTTTCTAAACCACTTTTAGCATTTTATTTCCAATGATCATAAGTTCACCACTATATCAAGACATTTTATTTAGTTGGCCTCCAAACTACCCCATATTTATCTAATCAATTACACACCAGAAGACATAAAGCAGTAAAGATTAAATGGAAAGTTGGCTAATATCAACTCCTTAGCAAAATAAAAGTTGGTAGAATTCAGTTGAATTATGCAAAACAACTTCAACAGGAAACATAATTCCTTAGAATGCTAGGAGATCTGGCCTTGCATGATTCATAACCAATAGAAGCAAATACTAACTATGTATGTAGTGTGTACTCCAGATTAAGTCAACATATAGTTAGTAATTTAAACACAAAAGTAAAAATTGGAAACAATACCTAAAGTTTCTACTAAATATAATTTGTCAACAAGTAATAAAACAGATCAAAAGGTTATTGATTACTCCAAAATATCTTGCTTTTAGATCATTTTTCCCAGGAAATATATGGTAAGGGGTGAATACTCAAGAACTGTAAACAAAATGAAATTGACTATGTGTTAGAAAACAGGTATTTTTGCTGTGTCTCTAAAAAGTTTTGGGAAATAAACCAAAGCATATATAGGCAAGGTTGACACCTCTAAATGGGAGCAGACTATAGACTAGAAAAAGCTTAGCATACAAGTCTAAATATTTTTCTATATGTGATCCTTTTCTCTAATTCTCCCATTTTTTCATTTTCCTTATTTTGAAAAAATAAAATTGAAAATGGCTACTTTTTTTCCCCCTGACTCTTCCCACCCCTTGCCATTATGCATCTCCTTAATTTGACTAAACCTCATCTCTCCTCTAAGAAAACTATCAACAGCATATGAAGAAATCTCTAGTGTATAAACTGCAATCCTGAAATAATAAAAGCTTAACCAAATGTGTTGATATAGTTAACATTTCAGAATCAGATACCTTGTATAGTCAGATAACCAGCTAATTGATTAAGAGGTCAAAATAAACACTTTCACCAAGAAATTATAGTCACATAAAGAAAGTACTTCTTTTGTGACTTCCTATTTGCTATGAAACATTAAGTATGACAAAATGGATAAATGTGAAAGTATTGACACTCCTATCATTCCCCTGAAACGTTCAAAAGATGTAAAACAATTGTTACAAGATAACTGGTAGAACTTTTCTTAACCAACAAATACTTTTCAAATGTGAGACATGGTATCTAATGCCATCTTATTTATAAGAAACAAATCCATTTGCAGAACAGTATCAAGAAAGACCATGGAATATTGTGACTATCATTTTGTGTCTATATGTAATTGAGAAAAAAATCTAATATTTGTATAGTGGTTTAAGGGGCTTTACATAATTATCCCATTTGATCTAGACAACAATTCTGTTATATAGGTGCTATAAAACTGAGGCTTAAAGTGATTGAATGATTTGCCAATTGTAATGAATAAAATTAATCTTCTAAATGTTATAATAAATTTATGCATTTTTATTAGCAGAAAGATTGAAACAAAGGAAACTTCTTGCCTTTCTAACTTAAAGTAAGATCAGGTCCCTGACTCTAGGCCAGCATGGTCCCCTCCACTGCCACTTGGCATAGATGACTACATAGATGAGTCAGGTGCCAGGATAGCTCAGAAAATGGGGCAGGGATGTAAGGGGTAAAAATTATTGTAGGAATGAATATTTGAGAGTATGGTTGCCTGAAATTTAATTACTAAATTCCAATTAATTACTCAAGTCAGAATGGCTTTTATGGTCATTTATTTATAAATAGAGAGAAGAAAGTAAAGAAAATGAGAGAGAGAGAGAGAGAGAGAGAGAGAGAGAGAGAGAGAGAGAGAGAGAGAGAGAGAGAGAGAGAGAGAGAGAGAGAGAGAGAGAGAGAGAGAGAGCTGCTCAGGTCTGTTCAGAACCAGGTAGGGATTCAGAGGCCCCAGTAAAGGGTGGGGGTGGGGGGCAGAGGATTAATTTAACAAGGCTTCCAGCCATGAACCCTCCAGGCTAGAACCTCCAGGAAAGCCAAGGAAAGGGAGTCAGAGTTTTCATTCACCATGTGGTCAGTCCAATGGGAAGCAGTCTCAGTTCTCAAGCCCAAGCTCCTCCAAGGTCAAATCCAAAGGTGAAGAAGCTTCACAGGAAGAGACCACCAAATTTAAAGGCAGTTGTTTGCATTACTTCCTATGCCTCTGGTCCACCTTTACATATACCAATGGCAGCTTAAATTTGGCTTCAGACTGCCCAAGGGGCAGTTAGTTTTTTCTAATTTGTCTAATTTTTCTAATTTGTCACTTGCTAACACTTGTGGGACCTTCCCCCCTCAACACTTAATTTTTAAGTGGGGATGTATACATTCATGGTGGCTAAAAATCTAAAGAATAAGTAGGGTGGAGTTAATCCCATTTTCACTGGGAGAGACAGACAGACAGACAGACAGACAGACAGACAGACAGACATAGACAGACAGAGACAGAGACAGAGACAGAGAGAAAGAGACAGAGACAGAAGTAGAGACAGAAACAAAAAAGACCCACCTGAGCTTCACCTGCTGGCTTTTATTTTTTTAAACCCTTACCCTCTGTCTTGGGACCAAGGCAGAAGAGTGGTTAGGGTTAGGCAATGGGAGTTAAGTGACTTTCCCAGGGTCACACAACTGGGAAGTACCTGAGGCTAGATTTTAACCTAGGACCTCCCAACTCTAGGCCTGGCTCTCAATCCACTGAGCTACCCAGCTGCCCCCGACCTGCTGGCTTTTGAAGTTACCCTCTAAATCCTTCACATGGATCCTTCAGGATCCTTCAATTGTCTCAAGGTCTCCATACATCATATCTCTGTGACCTCTGCTAATCAGAGGCTGTGCCTGCTGAGCCCCCAGACTGGCAGAACCAGACATGTGACTCTGCAACTCACTATGGTGAGTCTTCTAAGATTGGATTGGGTTGGAGGTACACCAGATATTTATTTCACCAACTATAGTAACATACTTAAAAGTAACTGAGGCAAGATTTGGCCTTAGGTCATTTAATTATGTTTCACCTTTAATATATATAATTTTAAAGAATTATCAGTGATCTACTCTTGCATGACTCATAAGCAATTTAAGCAAATGGTCACTATATATATATATATATATATATATATACAGCACTTATTCTAAGTTAAGTCAAGTTATGTATAGCTAAATAGCTATATTTATATATATTTATATTACAAAAGTAAACAGAGGAAACAATAAATAATAGGTTGCTGGCAAATAGCATTTGTGAACAAGGAATAAATGTGACTAAATAATTATTTATTACAATCTTGTCTTTAAATAATAAGTATTTCTTTACAGGAGACTATATGGCAAATGGGGAATGTTAAATAATCATTTAAAAATGAAATTTATTATGTCTTAGCAAAATAGGCAAGATTTTATCTTAGGTTTTCCTGACTTTAAAACCAGAATACTTTCCACAGTTCCAGTAATATTCATGTGTCATTGAAACCCTGTTTTGAAAGCTGTAAATAAAAGGTCTCCCAACTGTTAGCCAGATTTTCCAAATGTTTGTATTCACAAATAATAAGAAACTAATTGCTTTGAAATCATGCATACTGCAAAGGTCTCATATTATCTAAAATATGATAAATATGCCTTTCATTCTTTCATCTAGGTAGATGACAAAAAATGTGAATGACACTGAAAATAACTAAGACCCAAGGCTCTCCAAATAGAACCTTCTTGCAAAATCAGTTCAGTAATGTTCACTCGTTGAATCCACACATTCAAAAATTTCTGAAACCAAATAAATGCACTATTATCTCACTCTCCCATATTTCTCCATCTTGTCCATGTAAATAACAAGGATGGTTTTGATAAATGTTTTGATAAAAACTAGATAGGCTGTATATATAATATTCACCAGACCCATCAGATCACCAGAAACTGTATCAAAATAGAAAATGGGCATTGTGATCTTTAAATGATTACAGTATTCCCTTTTAAGTTTTCATACACTGACTCAATACAAATACATACCACAATTCTGACAAGAACAGAACACAAATTTACTGGCACTTAAATTGCAGAATGCATATTCTTCCTCTTTTTTAAAAATTGGGAAATCCTTTGTCCTCCTGTATTGTCCTAAAACTATGTATGGACTCATTCAGGGAGGACTAACACTTCTGGTGGAATGTCTTTCCATGCCCTTTTCAGGGCTGATCATCCACCTTTCACTCAATTCTCACCTGTGGCTCCAAGAAGCTATAAAATTCATAGCAGGCACATCCAGGTAAAACCACGCTGGCAGACAAGCTAAACCATGTTGAGTGTAACTAACAGGTCTCAAAGCCATCAGCAAGTTAGTCCAACCCAAGCTTGTGAAGACTTTCCCTAGTGAAATACACAGATGAGAAAAATTTGTTTCAAAAGTCATGAAGGCAATTGATGCAGGACCTGTGGCATACCTAGAGTTTAGTGAGACATCAAAAGTACCAAGGTCATCCACTGCATCCTGACCATTTCCATTCTTCTTGACTTTTGTCTTACCACTGGATTTCAATGACTTTGGAAGAGAGTAAGGCTGCTAACTTTGTTCAACTTTGCCCCACTTATATCCAATTCATTCATGAGTGTGATGTCATTGGTCCTTCTTGAAATTAAGGACAAACAATAATCTATCATATTCTCAGAAATGAAGGAATATATTTCCACAGCAAACAGAATTGGAAAAAACCAAGGTATGTTAGAAACAGGTCTGACTAGAGTTAATACATCTTGGTTGAAATGGTACCTCTGATATTATAACCTGAGTGATTCTGAGCAAGTAAAAGCTTCTCTGGTTCTCTGTTTCTTACCACAAAGGTGAGAAGGTAGAACTAAACTACATCTTGGTTTTCTTTTAGCTCTGTTCTTATGAAATATAAATGTAAACAAATTATAACTAATTTTACTGGTTTACTAATTATCATTTTCTTTGCTGAAATATTGCAAAGTATATTTTAAAATATTTGTAAATCTAGGAAAGGTTATTGGTTAATCTATACAATACCAATGAAAGAAAATGGGAATTTTACATTGGCACCTCTAGAATAAAAGAAAAAGGAGAAAATCACTAATAGATTAGATAGATAATACAAAACTTTTTTTGTGAAAACATACTCAGAACAATAATCATTTGGGGAGGAGTTCCCATCTTGATTGTAAGGGGACATTTCTAGATTAGGAAGGGAGCCTATATGTAGGTAACAAATATTTTCTTGGGAAAGTTATATATACAATAATAACATTTATATAGCTTTTATTATGTGCCAGACACTCTCCTACGCACTTTACAATAATTATCTCATTTGATCACAACTGTGATAGGTATATGTTATTATCTTTATTTTACTGATGAGGAAACAAAAACAAAAAGAAGTTAAATGATAACTGAGATATATCTTCAGAAAAATTGATGAGATAGGTAGATAGATAGACAGATAGATACATAGACAGACTGACAGAATATAGAAATGGACAGACATAATATATTCACCAGTGGAGGTAGGCTAAAACTATACTCTTAAGAGGCTATAGTAGGGGATAGATAGATAGATAGATAGATAGATAGATAGATAGATAGATAGATAGATAGATAGATAGATAGATAGATAAAAATATTTTTGCCAGTCAATAAACATTTATTAAGTGCCCTTTTTGGGCCTGACATGCTGCTAATCTCTGAGAATACAAAGAAATGGAAAAAGCCCCATCCCCACAATTCTTGTTCTTAAGGAGATCATAGAATGTACATTTTACACATGGGAGCTCAGAGGCTGATTGTTTTATTTTTTCTCTAAAGGAAATGGTCTGGATAATCTTTAGGAGTGCAGCTGGATAAAAGAATCAAGGTAAAAACAACAATAACAAAAACTGGAACCTGTAGAGTGCTTTTGGTTTGCAGAGTGCCTTACATGATCTCCCTTGAACCTCACCAGAACCCTGTGAAGTTTGCACTATTATCATCTTCATTTTATAGATGAAGAAATTAAAGTTCTGAAAAGTTAAAGAGGGAAGTTCCAAGTATAGTATTGGGAAAATTGAGTCCACCCAGTATTATAGAATTGTGGTTACATTAATATTCTGTGATCATTGTACTATTTTAATAGATAGATAGATAGATAGATAGATAGATAGATAGATAGATAGATAGATAGATAGATAGATAGATAGATAGATAGATAGATGCTATAGTAAAGCTGGCTAAGTGGTGCAGTGAATAGAATAATTTACCTGGAGTTAGGAAAACTTGAATTTACATCCAGCCTCAGATTCTTCTTAGTTGTATAATGCTGGGCAAGTAACTTAACCCTGTTTGCCCCTGATTCCTCATTTACAAAATAAGCTGGAACAGGAAATAGCAAACCACTCTAGTGTCTTTGCCAAAAAAAAAAAAAAAAAAGACCCAATGGAGTAATGAAGATCCAGACACAACTAAAATTACTCAGTAAAAAAGGTGATATTTTGATTAGAGTACTGGACCCAGAGTCAGGAAAATATGAATTCTAAACTGGCCTCAGATACTTGCTAGTTGTGTAGCCCTGGTCAGTTTACTTAATTTCTGTTTGACTCAGTTTCCTTAATTATAAAATGGTGATAATCATAATCATAATTTCCCTTCTATATCACAGGAATGTTTTAAGGATCAAATGAGATATTTTTAAAGTTTTAGCCAACATAGTAGGCAGAATATAAATACTGTTATTCATATTACTATCGGTTATTATTAATATTATTAACTTGGACAAACTTTTGTACACACTGAAAAAGACTTTCATTGAAATCTGTCCTTAGTCATTTGCTAGATTTGTGATTTGTGACCTGGTCAAGTCATTAAATTTTTATCTGCATCAATTTTTCCAAATATAAAATGGGTATAATAATAGCACCTACATCTCAGATTTCTTGTGAGCACCAAATGCAATAGTATTTCTAAAGCACTGACACATGGCAGGCATTAAATAAAGCTTGTTCTCTCTCCCACCATGAACACCAGGAATGACAGTGCTCTCTAGTCCACCAGTTTAACTTCCAACCCAGTCTTCATAACCATTGCCTTTGAAAACAAGTTCCCAACAGCATCACTAATATGTAAAGTTTCTACCACAGAATAGGTAAGCCCCAAAGCCCCAGGAATATTTCCCCACTAACTCAAGAAATCAATTCTGCTTGTATTCTGGCCTTTGTAATTATTGTCTAATGTAATGATGTACCTACCAAGTGCCTCTACAGGAGCAAAATTTTCTCTTTGCAGCAACCATGAATGCTAAATACTCAGAAAAGAGAGTTCTTGACATCAAAGGGCACTTTCCAGTGGTTGAACAATAGAAATAGTTGACACCTGAATACAGGTTAGAATAGGATAAGAAAAGACGTCAGGAAGGAAAATCTATTAATATTCTAATGTAATATTACTGGTGAGGGATGATAAAGGTTTGTTCTATAGTAGTGGCTGTCTGCATTGAGAAAAGCGAACATAAAAGAAATTTTGTGAAAAAAGAAACCACAAAATTTGGCAACATATTTAATGTGTGTGATATGTGAGAGGGAGAAGTCAAGAGCAACACAAATGTTGCAAGGTTAAATGATTAGGAGTTTTGTGGGACCATTGACAATAATATGGAAATTGATGAGGACAAGGTTTTGGACATATTGATACAGGTGTATGGGAAATCCACTATGAGATATACAAAAGGAACTTGGTGATACTGGTCAATAGCTCATGAAAGAGATAAGGCTAACTGGATGTATAGATGAAGTGATAAGATTCCCAAGTTTGATAATGTAAAGTAAAAACTGAAGCAAGCTCAGACCACTTGAGGGACACTCAAGATTACTGGGAGTGACATGAAGGATTAGCAAGAGACCAAAGAGTGGCTGGATATATAGGAGGATAACTAAAAGAGGGTATTTTCATGAACACCTGGAGAAGAGAAAGTATCCAAGAATAAAAGATGGTTGACATTGTCAAATGCTTGCCAAAAAAAAAGTTTATTTTTGTTTTTTATCAATTAAGAATTAATTAGTTATTTTGGAAAAGGTCATTTCAGTTGACTGATAAGGTTAAAAACAAGAATTAAAAGCTTTAGAGGAGAGATTGTAAAGAGACTCAGTTTTGTGCTTTAATATAAGAGCAGTGACTGTTGAAAGAATAAGAGGAGATAGGAACCTCATATAGTGGGGCTGGGATCACAGTATTTGTCTTTTTTCTTCTTCCCTTATATTATCACTGTGGGATATATTGTGGAGGGAATTATTCACAGGTACCTCTTCATCTGGAACATAGAGCTGCAATATTCAGAAAGGAGTGATTATCTCTCTAACATCTAGTTGTTATTCATCTTTTGTTTTCAAAGAGGACCAATGGCATCATGGGATGATGTCTTAACTTGTTTGTGAATTGGATTTTAGTGCGGCAGAGTTGAACAATGTTGTCAGCTTCACTCTCTCAGAATAGTTGAAGTTCAGTGACAAGACAAAAGTCAAGATGACTGGAGATGGCACAGGATGTAGAAGCCTTTGGAATCTTTGATGTCTGGCCAAGATCTAATTATTCCACAGTGCTTTACTTCATCCACCTTCATAGATACTGAAACAAATTGCCCATTCTTCTGGGGAAAGTCTTCACACATATTAGATATATATCTCCTTACTCACGAAAGAGTTTGAGGCCTGTCAGTTACTTTCAACTTGGTTTAACTCATCTGCCACAACTGTTTTATCAGAGTGTAGCTGCTGCATATGCTATAGCTTCTTAGAGCTACAGGTAAGTATTGGATGAAAGGTGAACACCAAAGATAGATGATCAGTCCTGAAATGGACTTAGCAACCATTCACAAAAGGGTTGCTAGTCCCCTTTTACCACCCCACAAAGCATTTCACTTATTTGATATAGAATGCCCACTTGAACATGCCTTAAGTTTCCATTTCAAAAGAGAGTACTTGGAAAGTAGAATAGAGAAGGGAAGAGATGCACTATACAAATTTTGGTAGTCTGAAGATCCAAACTGATGAAATGATGTGCCTTTCAATATAGGAAAGTAAGAATACAATGAGTTTTTTTTTTTTTCAGATAAGAAATCCAGTGGGAGGAGACATGATCTATAATACTAAATAATGCTACTCAAATTAGGATGATTTTAGCAATTTAGAAAGCTAAAATAACTTTTCCCTGTTTCAGGACACATCTATTAAATTTCCTATCCCTCTATTAAAGTTATCAATTGAAGAAAAATCTTCATTTTTCAAATCATTTTGCATTTAATTTTCATATCAGTACAAACAAATGGCATGTAAATTGTATATAAGGTCAAATGGAAGTTCTATCAATATTAGTGATTTGCTCAAGGTCATGAAGAAGATCAGCAGCAGTAAAAGGAAAACCAAATAAAGGATTGTAGCCCTATCCTCTAACTGCTAGAGAATATTTCCTATAAAATGTAAGTGCTGTAGTGATTCTGTAATATGTGTCCAAAAAGATATTGGAGACTCTCATGGACATTTGATTTGTATGCCTTTTCTTTCTGTCCAAAGTGTTATGAATGTCATATTCAGCCACTATTCCCATTAAGTATTCAATGTAGTCTAATTCTAAGACTTTAAAATACATTGTTAAACTTCACATTTCTCTAACACAGGACTTTGAAGATTTATGGATAATTTCAGGAGAAATGGCCCTTGGAATTGAGGGAATGAATTCATGCTGAAATGTTTGATTAAAGTGAGAAAAAGAAGTACTCATTCAGTTGCTAAAGTTCTCAAACAGGTTTTGAATGGTCTGTAAATTAATCAAAATAGATTAAGGTACAGTTGGCCATTCATGGAATACTTTGAAAAAACATATCATTTAGGAGCAATTTTACATCTATATTGTGCTTGCATTTTACCCATCCGTTCATTTCTTATTCTATGTGCTTTCATTTTCTTAAGGTCAAATAGCTGCACCTTGAAAGGGGAAAAAAGAGCTTTAAAATTAAAATTTAGTATTTTTTCTGTAATAAGGAAAATTGAGCTTAAACCAGATTCCTTGCCAAGTTATAACCATGGACCTCATACTATAATTTACCCATAGTAATGGTTGAATATATTGCTTGTCACTGTATCCTTCCTATAATGTATGAAGAAAAAAGATGTCATTAACAGAAAGGTTAACCTGGATATCTTTCAGTTACCTGTAGATGATTCTCTGAGTTGGACTGGCTAGTTTAATGTACATTTACAATGTCTCAGGCTTCTTTATTCTCACCGTTATCTGTTAGAAAATTTAATAACTTTAGGGGGAGGTGTTGAGATGTGAAACATTACTTAGGATACAGACTAATAATAGATTTTGCTATTTGCTAAAAGACACTCAATGAAATGTAGTTATAATTCTCAGACTGTTAATCAGTTCTTGAGTATTCAGCTTTCTGTGTAGTTTGTCAGAAAAAATGTCTTGACTAAGTTTTCTACTTTGTGTTCATTCATTAGACTATTTATTCAAAAGCACATTTATTGGATACCTCCTGTAAGGAAAATATTTTATAGAGAATAGTTTAATATCCTTGCTATATATTAATCTCTAGTAATTTGAGTAGCATTAATAATAAAATTTAGAAGCAAATCACTAAATAAATTGATAATTCACTGCATAGAATTGACAAAAATTGGTGGTAGATTCACCACCAATGTTGTCTGAATGTCTGAAATGTCAGAATCACAAAGACGTATTCTGTCAGACCATATCAGCTGCCTGAAGTTAAGTCCTGTGATTTCTTCGTGTCTTCTATAGTTCCTAGTAGCATGAGTATTCCAAAATAGTTGAAACAATGAATATAATTAAAAAATCATTATTTAGGACAAAACCATTTCCAAATTAATCAATTTTATTTGTGCATATATTTCCATGCCTCCCTGATATACAATATTCAGGTTAAAATGTAAGCTTCATAAGGACTCAAGGCCAGGTATTACTCATTCAATTAATTAACATATATTAAGAAGTTAATATATGTCAGGAATTGTGCTAAAATCTGAAGGTACAAAACAAAATAAAAGACTGTTCCTTTTCCCATGGATTCTAACTGTCTAATGAAGGAGACTACATGCCAAAAAATAAGCAAAAAAAAAGCTATATGCAGATAAGTTGGAAATATTTTTTTAATTTTATTTAATTGGTCAATTTAGAATATTTTTCCTTGCTTACAAGAATCATATTCTTTCCTTCCCTTTCCCCAACCCGCTCCAGCAGCCAAGATGCAATTCCACTGGTTTTACATGTGTCCTTTATTAAAACCATTTTCCATGTTGTTGATGTTTGCACTAGGGTGATCATTAAGAGTTTATATCCCCAATCATATCCCCACTGACCCATGAGATCAAGCAGTCATTTTTTTGTCCGTTTTTCTACTCCCACAGTTTTTCCTCTGAATGTGGATAGTGTTCTTTCTCATAGATACCTCTGAATTGTTCTGGATCACTGCATTGCTACTAATGGAGGAGTCCATTATATTCTATTGTATCTCAGTGTATCAGTCTCTGTATATAAAGTTCTCCTGGTTCTGCTCCATTCACTCTGTATCAAATCCTGGAGGTCTTTCCAGTTCACATGGAATTCCTCCAGTTCATTATTACTTTGGGTACAATAGTATTCCATCACCAACATATTCCACAATTTGTTCAGCCATTCCCCAATTGAAGGGCATCCCCTCATTTTCCAATTTTTGCCACCACAAAGAGCACAGCTATAAATATTCTTGTACAAGTCTTTTTCCTTATTATCTCTTTGGGGTACAAACCTAGCAGTGCTATGGCTGGATCAAAGGGCAGACAGTCTTTTAGCACCCTTTGGGCATAGTTCCAAATTGCCCTCCAGAATGTTTGGATCAATTCACAACTTAGCCAGAAATGCATTAATGTCCCAATTTTGCAACATCCCCTCCAACATTCATTACTTTCCTTTGCTGTCATGTTAGTCAATCTGCTAGGTGTGAGGTAGTACCTCAGAATTGTTTTGATTTGCGTTTCTCCAATTATAAGAAATTTAAAACACTTTTTTTTCATATTCTTATTAATAGTTTTGATTTCTTTATCTGAAAACTGCCTATTCATGTCCCTTGCCCATTTATCAATTGGGGAATGCCTTGAATTTTTGTGCAATTGACTTGGCTCTCTATCAATTTGAGTAATTAGACCTTTGTCAGAGTTTTTTTGTTAGGAAGATTTTTTTCCCCAACTTGTTACTTCCATACTTCCATTCTAATTTTTCTTGCATTGGTTTTGTTTGTACAAAACCTTTTTTTGTTAATTTTATATAATCAAAATTATTAATTTTACATTTTGTAATTTTTTCTAACTCTTACTTGGTCTTAAAATTTTTCCCTTCCCAAAGGTCTGACATGTATACTATTCTGTGTTCACCTAATTTACTTATATTTTACTTCTTTCTATTCAAGTCATTCACCCATTCTGAGTTTATCTTGGTGTAGGGTGTGAGATGTTGATACAAACCTATTCTCTCCCATACTGTTTTCCAATTTTCCCAAAAGTTTGTATCAATTTTTTTATCAAATTATTTTTTTCAAATAGTGAATTTTTGTCCCAAAAGCTAAGATCTTTGGATTTATCATAGGCTGTCTTGCTGATGTCATTTAACCCAAGTCTATTCCACTGATCTTCCCTTCTTTCTCTTCACCAGTACCATGTTATTTTGATGACCACTGCTTTATAGTATAGTTTGAGATCTGTTGTGCTAGGCCACTTTTCTTCACATTTTTTTTCATTATTTCCCTGGATGTCCTTGATCTTTTGTTTTTCCAAATGAATTTTGTTATAGTTTTTTTTTTCTAATTAAAATTTTTTCTTGGTAGTTTTAATTTTTTCTCCTTAGCTTGGAAGTTCTTGAATTTGACAATTACATTCCTGGGTGTTGTCTTTTGAGGATTTAGTGTAGAGGGTGTTCTATGAACTCTTTCAATGTCTATTTTGCCCTCTTGTTCAAGAATATCAAGGCAGTTTTCTTGGATAATTTCTTGTAGTATGATGTCAAAATTTCTGTTTATTTCTGGGTTTTCAGGTAGACCAATGATTCTAAAATTTTCTCTTCTAGGCCAGTTTTCATGATAAGTTATCTTCTCAGTGAGATATTTTATGTTTCCTTCTATTTTGTCAGTCTTTTGACTTTGCATTATGTGAATTTCAAAACTACTCAACTCTGTTCAAACCATTCTTTAGAGGATGGGATTTGACTATTTCCTGATCAATAACAATAGAGATACTTGGAATGACAGAATCAGGTCTTGGAAACTACAATCTCCACCCTACTCACAGTAACAGGATTTAGAAAGGGCTGCAGCAAAAGCTCAAGATTTAATTATTTGAGAATATGGCCTTCAACAGACATGTGCAAAGGGGACAGACCAGGAAGTGAGGTAGAGGACAGCTGAGGAGGGCTTCCTTCTTCCTGTGTGGAGGAGAGTGTGATGGTTGGAGCCTGGAGCTTGGGGTGGAGGGGCACTCAGACTGTTCTCCATTTTGGTCATATGAGTGATAGGGACTGATCTCTTTTCTTTGCCTCAGCTATTCAGGGCCTTTGGCCTTTGGCTCAGCTTAGGCAGAGTGAGTATTTAAGCCCTATTTCCTTCTCTCCCTCTCTCTCTCTCTCTCTCTCTCTCTCTCTCTCTCTCTCTCTCTCTCTCTCTCTCTCTCTCATACTTTTCTTCTTCCTGTTTATAATTAAAACATCATAAAAAGGTTGACAGCTGACTTGAGTTTTCATTTAGGAATTACATACCTTAATTCCTTGGTGACCTTAAATTAATATATATCAGTCTTTTAAAGTGATTTCCATATTACAATTATTAGTTCTTGCTCTTTAGAGAGTTCGTTGGCTTCCAACTGCCCAATTCTAGTCTTTAAATACTGGTTTTCCCCTATAATCTTTTGGTTTTGCATTATAATCTTTTGATTTTCCTTTTTGGCTTGGTCTATCCTCCTTTTCATAGCTTCCAGCTATTTAATGATGTTCTCCAATTTAATTATCATTTCAATTGATTTCTGGGCTTCTTTCTCCAGTTGGGAGTTCCTGTCTTTTAGACTGTTATTTTCTTTTTGAACTATTTCGAACTTTTCTTGCCAAAACTCCTCCATTTTTCTCAACATCTCAGATTTAGAGTTTATGGCCAATTTCCCTTTTTTGGAAGGTTTGAATGCATTTAATTTTTTGTTGTCCTATTCTGTTTCCTTTTTTCTCCATAAAATTTATCCAAGGTCATAAACCTTCTTCTCGACCTTCTTGGTGATTGAAAGTTGTATTTTTCTGGGCATTGTTTACCATTGCAATGCTGGTTTTTCATTCCCTTTCTAGTAAGGAGCGTGAGTGAGGAGGGCAGACTCTCTGTGTATGGAGCTAAGGAGTGCAATTTTTGCTTGAAGCCACCTCTCCAGTCTCTGCTGCTTCTTCTGTTAGCTGTCCTTCTCTGAATTATCTCTGTGCCCGAGGTCTGTGCTCTTCTGCCTATTGGGGTCTCAAGTCTAGCAGCTCTCAGGGGTAGGTCTTTGGTGGTCTTCATTAGCTTCCAAGGACCTAGAAATGCCCTTCACTTACTCACTGATTCTATCACATGCTGGTTCTGAGTCTAGTACACTGGTTCTGTAGGTGGTGTGGGGGAGGGTAGATTAGCTCGAGTTTTGGTGGAAGCTATTTCACCCCCTTATAGAGTAAAAATGTCCAAATTCCATGTACCTTCAATGCTGCCTCCTACTGTGGAATCCCTTCATTCATATGAATTTGGGTTTTTTTTGCCTTTTGAGGTAGTCTGTATCATTAGGTGATGATGAGAGGTAGATTCCTTCATCTGAACTGCAGCCATGTTTACCCAGAAGTCTCTGAAAATAATATTTAAAAAAAATAAAAGGCATGAAAATCAAGAGGGATCAGAAAAGGTATCCTGTAGAAGGTAAGATTTTAGTTCAGACTTGAAGGAAGTTGGGGAAGGAGGTGATCTGTGGATTCTTTCCATCTCCACTTTTCCTTCTTGTTCTAGAATATCAGGGCAGTTTTCTTGAATAATTTTCTGTATTATTCAGTCCAGGCTTTTTCTTTTGTCATGGTCTTCTGGTAGACCAATGATTCTTAAATTGCCTCTCCATGAAGGATTTTCTAAATCATCTGTTTTGTGAATGAGATGCTTCATATTTTCCTCAATTTTTTTCATTCTTTTGGTTTTGTTTTATAATCTCCTGCTGTCTTATTATTTCACTTAATTCCAATTGTTGTAGTCTGGTTCTTAAAGACTGAATTTCTTCCCTGGCTTTTTGGTCGTCCTTTTCCTTCTGGTCTGATTTTCTTTGGAGGTCATCTTTCATTTTCTTCACCTCAGCTTTCATCTCCTTTGCCTCATTCTCCAGCTGGTTGATTTTGGCTTTTAAGACACTATTTTCTGTTTCCAAATAACTTATATTAGTTTTTAAGTTCTTTTCCCAGTTGTCTTCAGTCTCTCTTAATTGTGTTTTGAATTGCATTTTGAGTTTTTCCACAGACTGTATCCAATTCGCTGGGATTTCTGATTTATAGTTTGCCGATCTCTCCCCTTCTGTTCCGTTGGCTGTGTAGAAGTTGTCTATTGTTATTTCTTTCTTCTTTTTCTGCTGTTTTCTCATATTTTCCCCTTCTTTGCTCCCTGTATTTGTCTGTGTTATTGCTCCTCTCATTTTTTTGGTTTGGGGGCTTTCTGTCAGTCTCCCCTCTTGGAGCTTTGTCAGATCTTTCAGTGTAGTCTCTGGGGGAGGAGTTTGAGCTCCCCTGTCCATTGGAGGCTTTGGAGAGGATTACGTTCAGCTGGGTTGGAATTTATGTGATCTGAGGCCAAAATCTCCTGGTAGGCTAGAGCCAAATTGAAGGTATCAGTCGCTAAGGCTCTCTCCAGTTCTCTTCAGCTGTTTCCCCATTACCTCTGTTCGACACTCTGAGTCCGGCACAGACCTACCTGCATTGTACACTCTCTAGTCCAGTGCCTTTGCCCACCCAGAGATCCCTGTCCTTGCTGGAGGCCCAGAACTCTGGAAGGGGTCCTGGCCTCCCTGATGGGATTACGTTTAGTTGGGTCGGGCTAGATGTGCCCCAAGGCCAAAACCTCTAGTAATGCTGGAGTCAAATGGAAGGACCTAGCTGCCCAGGCTACCAGCTCTTTGATCTCTCTCCAGGTGCTTCCCTGCTGCCTGTGTTGGATGCTCAGCACTCTGTGTGTGGGGTGAGGGGTCCTGGGACCTTCCTTCTTCCTTCCCCTTTAACCTGAGTGTTCTCGTATTCTGACTTTGGGCTGGGGTACCTTTTGGATTGAGGCCAGCAGGATGGTTCCTTGGCTCTGTCTTGTTGTTAGGTTTGATTTTCAGTCTCCTAGGAGCAGTCAGTTTGTGCTTGGTAAGGAAGGGTTTTCAAGGTCTGAACTTCTGATGCTTCTAAGCCGACATCTTGATTCTGCACCTGTGCTCTTTTGTTAAGTGGATTGTTATTTCTCCAGTTAAACAGATAGAGATTCTCTAGAGAAGTCAATTGTTTTACAGAGATCAATTGAATCTTTTAGAGATATACTGTATTTTAGAAACAGCCTAATATTTGCCTAAGCCACCTTCCAGACATGATTAGGTTCATCAATAAAAATGTAGAATTTTGATTTTTAAAATTGGTTTATATTACTGACATATGCTTGATTTATAGATAACAATGAACTTATCATCATGATGACATTCTCCCAAGTTTCCAAATTATACCTAAATTAATTCAGTGTAATAAACTCCTGTGTGCTTTACTTTAAACATTATTTTATTTGGTCATTTCCATACATTATTCATTTGAAACAAAGATAATTTCCTTTTCCTCCCCCTCCCCCTTCCCACCACCTCTCCCATAGTGGACACATGATTCCACTGGCTATCACATGTGTTCTCGGTTCCTGTGTGCTTTAAAATAGATTTTCCATATTAACTACTTACTCTAACATGGCCAAAAGTTCATTAAAGAAAATTCATCAATCACAATCCCTATATTTCATATTCAAAACTTATTTCAAAAACTAGGTTTCATAATACAACACTAGGATAGAGAAACTTTTAGCATTATTGTGTTTTATAAAATTTCTCATCAATTATTCCTCTAAATTATGCTTTAATACTTAAATCCCATTTAGAAATTTTAATCCCCTTCAAGCTCTTTCTATCCCTACTGTCCTTCCTACTTTATTTACAATATGCACTTTTGTGAATGTTTTCTACTCTTTTAAGTGCTTTTTGAATCCTGGTGATTCATTTCTTGGCAACTTAGAGAAAAAGCTATCACACCCCAGAACACTTTTCCCCCCAAAGAATGGAGACACGTAAAACATTTCCACCTAATCCAGGAACCCAGTTCTTAATCATTTCATTGATTCTAAAAAACAAAAACCATTTTACTAAATTTACAGCCAAGATATTCAGACTTTTGGTAAATTTATCCAAATACATATGAGTCTGCACTTCCTTTAGAAAGGGAAAGCATTTTCTTACATATAAAGGACATACAATCAATAAAGTATAATATAAATCATATTACCCAATGATATGCAAATAACTAAAGCAGATATGATTAATGGAAATGTTTAGCAACTGAATTTCAATTGATTACTAAGCTGATTATGTGAGCCTCATAACAAGAATTTGAATACAATCCTTAGTCTCTGATGAATGGATTTGTGTTTTTATGGGTAACTTTTTCAGGCAAACATATTTCTTTAATGCTAATATTACGGATTTCAAAACTAAAGTCAGACCCATAATGACAAAATTATTTTGTGTTCAGATGTTTACCTCAGTAATTAGAGAAACAATAAAATAATTTTGCCTAAAATAATTGGGTAATGCAGCCAATATATTTGTCATTTTGTTTTATTGGGGACAGAAGTCTTGGTACCAATACAATTTAAATTTAATTTTATATATATCAATCAACTGACTGATTAAAGGAATAGATATTCCACATAATATTTTCTCTCTCTTCTTCTGTAAGAATCTATTACTAAATCAGTAATGCTAGTTAGTTCAAAAATCATCATATGAAAAATAATAATATAGACATTTCAAACTTGTAGTTGAATAATGTCAAAATGACTCAAAATAATTACCTATTTACTTCTAACACAAATTTTTATTAAAATAGGGCATTAAATTATGCATGCAGAGGTAGAATAATTTGCATAGATTTTTTTCTGATATGAGAGATTTTACTAACTTTTATGAGCTACTAAAAAATGAGTCAGCTAATTCATTAAGACCATATTTTACTTTACATATAGTGATGTTAGCCAGTTATGATTGTAGAGAAGAAATGGAACAATTCAACATTTATTTTATATGATAAGGTTGGCATATGTGTCATATTGTCATATGTCATAGATAGAATGCAAAGATGTATTCTTAACAAGTTATTTTTGATGAGAAAATAATTTAGATAGAAAAAGGGTCATAGAAAACAAATAAACAAGGTATGACTTAGGTTCTAATAATACATAAAGGTGTTTTAGTCAGCCAGAAATGTTTTAATATTGATATTAGTCATGTGTACTTCAATAATCAGTCAATATAATATTCTTAAATTATTTAGTAAATGCACAAAGATAGATCAGACATTTGATAATACCAGAAACTCAGTAGTGGGTAAAATTGATTGAATGCACTTTGAGCATGAATAAAGGACGTTATGATTTATTGACGCTCTGTAAATTAATCTGAGGCTACATTGAGCAGTATAGCAAAGAGGAAAGCTAGAATTGGGGAAATTTTAAGAATTGAGAAAGAAAAAAATATTTTATCATTCTTGGCATCTTTTCAGAGAGGGTCTTCCTAGGGATTTTTAATCAATTTTATGAAAATTTGACCCATCACTCAGTTTCTGAGCCTTTTTTTTTTATTAGCAGTAGTTTTTATTTTTTTTTAATATTATTTTATTTGGTCGTTTTCATACATTATTTGCTGGAAACAAAGATCGTTTTCTTTTCCTCCCCTCCCCTTTCCCCCCCTCCCCCCCCCCCCCCGCCTTTCCCTCTCCCATAGCCAACGCATGAGTCCACTGGTTATCACATGTGTTCTTGACTCGAACCCATTTCCCTGTTGTTGGAGTTTGCATGATAGTGTTCATTTAGAGTCTCTCCTCAGTCTTATCTCCTCCAACCCTGTAGTCAAGCAGTTGCTTTTCAGCGGTGTTTTTACTCCCACAGTTTATCCTCTGCTTGTGGGTAGTATTTTTTTTTTTTAGATCCCTGCAGATTGTTCAGGGTAATTGCATTGATACTAATGGAGAAGTCCATCACCTTCGATTGTACCACAATGTATCAGTCTCTGTGTATAATGTTTTCCTGGTTCTGCTCCTTTCGCTCTGCATCACTTCCTGGAGGTTGTTCCAGTTCACATGGAATTCCTCCACTTTATTATTCCTTTTAGCACAATAGTATTCCATCATCAACATATACCACAATTTGTTCAGCCATTCCCCAATTGAAGGGCATCCCCTCATTTTCCAATTTTTGGCCACCACAAAGAGCGCAGCTATGAATATTTTTGTACAAGTCTTTTTGTCCATTATCTCTTTGGGGTACAAGCCCAGCAGTGCTATGGCTGGATCAAAGGGCAGACAGTCTTTTATCGCCCTTTGGGCATAGTTCCAAATTGCCCTCCAGAATGGTTGGATCAATTCACAACTCCACCAGCAATGAATTAATGTCCCCACTTTGCCACATCCCCTCCAGCATTCATTACTTTGCATAGCTGTCATGATAGCCAATCTGCTAGGTGTGAGATGATACCTCAGAGTTGTTTTGATTTGCATCTCTCTGATTATAAGAGATGTAGAGCACTTTTTCATGTGCTTATTAATAGTTTTGATTTCTTTGGCTGAGAATTGCCTGTTCATGTCCCTTGCCCATTTATCAACTGGAAAATGGCTTGATTTTTTGTACAATTGATTTAGTTCTTTATAAATTTTAGTAATTAAACCTTTGTCAGAGGTTTTTATGAAGATTGTTTCCCAATTTGTTGCTACCCTTCTGATTTTGGTTACATTGGTTTTGTCTGTACAAAAACTTTTTAATTTGATGTAATCCAGATTATTTATTTTGCATTTTGTAACTCTTTCTAATTCTTGCTTGGTTTTGAAGTATTTCCCTTCCCAAAGGTCTGACATGTATACTATTCTGTGTTCGCCTAATTTTCTTATAGTTTCCTTCTTTATGTTCAAGTCATTCATCCATTTTGAATTTATCTTGGTGTAGGGTGTGAGGTGTTGATCTAAGCCTAATCTTTCCCACACTGTCCTCCAATTTTCCCAGCAGTTTTTATGAAATAGTGGATTTTTGTCCCAAAAGCTGGGATCTTTGGGTTTCTCATATACTGTCTTGCTGAGGTTGCTTGCCCCCAGTCTATTCCACTGATCCCCCTTTCTGTCTCTTAGCCAGTACCAAATTGTTTTGATGACCGCTGCTTTGTAATATAGTCTGAGATCTGGGACTGCAAGACCCCCTTCCTTTGTATTTTTTTTCATTAATTCCCTGGATATCCTTGATCTTTTGTTCTTCCAAATGAACTTTGTTATGTTTTTTTCTAAATCAGTAAAAAAAATTTTTGGAAGTTCCATGGGTATGGCACTAAATAGATAGATGAGTTTGGGTAGGATAGTCATTTTTATTATATTGGCTCGTCCTACCCATGAGCAGTTAATGTTCTTCCACTTGTTCAAGTCTAGTTTTAGTTGTGTGGAAAGTGTTTTGTAGTTGTGTTCATATAGATCCTGTATTTGTCTCGGGAGATAGATTCCTAAGTATTTTATTTTGTCTTGGGTAATTCTGAATGGGATTTCTCTTTCTAGTTCTTGCTGTTGAGCTGTGTTGGAATTATATAGAAATGCTGATGACTTATGTGGGTTTATTTTGTATCCTGCAACTTTGCTAAAGTTGTTGATTATTTCAATTAGCTTTTTGGTTGAGTCTCTAGGATTCTTTAAGTAGACCATCATGTCATCTGCAAAGAGCAATAATTTGGTCTCCTCCTTGCCTATTTTGATGCCTTCAATTTCTTTTTCTTCTCTAATTGCTACTGCTAGTGTTGCTAATACAATATCAAATAATAGAGGTGATAATGGGCATCCTTGTTTCACTCCTGATCTTAATGGGAATGGATTTAGTTTGTCCCCATTGCAAATGATATTAGCTGATGGTTTTAGATATATACTGTTTATTATTTTTAGGAATGACCCTTCTATTCCTATTCTTTCTAGTGTTTTTAGTAGGAATGGGTGTTGTATTTTATCAAAGGCTTTTTCTGCATCTATTGAGATAATCATGTGGTTCTTGTTGGTTTGCTTGTGGATGTGGTCAATTATGTGGATAGTTTTCTTAATATTGAACCTGCCCTGCATCCCTGGTATAAATCCTACTTGATCATGGTGGATGACCCTTCTAATCACTTGCTGGAGTCTTTTTGCTAGTATCCTATTTAAGATTTTTGCATCTATATTCATTAGGGAGTTTGGTCTATAGTTTTCTTTCTCTGTTTTTGGCCTGCCTGGTTTTGGAATCAGTACCATGCTTGTGTCATAAAAGGAGTTTGGTAGGACTCCCTCTTTGCTTATTATGTCAAATAGTTTGTATAGTATTGGGATTAACTGTTCTCTGAATGTTTGATAGAATTCGCTGGTGAATCCATCAGGCCCTGGGAATTTTTTCTTAGGAAGTTCTGTGATGGCCTGTTGGATTTCTTTTTCTGATATGGGATTATTTAAGAAAACTATTTCTTCTTCTGTTAGTCTAGGCAATTTATATTTTTGTAAATATTCATCCATATCATCTAGGTTGGTATATTTATTGCCATATAGTTGGGCAAAGAAGTTTTTAATGATTGCCTTAATTTCCTCTTCATTGGAGGTGAGATCCCCCTTTTCATCCTTGATGCTATTAATTTGCCTTTCTTCTTTCCTTTTTTTAATTAAATTAACCAGTACATTGTCTATTTTGTCTGTTTTTTCAAAGTACCAGCTTCTAGTCTTGTTCATTAGCTCAATAGTTCTGTCACTTTCTATTTTATTAATTTCTCCCTTAATTTTTAGGATCTCTAGTATGGTTTTCTTCTGGGGGTTTTTAATTTGTTCATTCTCAAGTTTTTTGATTTGCATTTCCAATTCCTTGGTCTCTGTCCTCCCTAATTTGTTAATATATGCACTCAGGGATATGAATTTTCCTCTAAGTACTGCCTTGGCTGCATCCCATAAGGTTTGAAAGGATGTTTCGCCATTGTCATTTTCTTCAACGAAATTGTGAATTGTTTCTATGATTTCTTCTCTAACTATCCGATTTTGGAGTATCATGTTATTTAATTTCCAATTAATTTTTGAATTGGGTCTCCATGTACCCTTGCAGATCAATATTTTAATTGACTTGTGATCTGAAAAGGCTGCAGTTAACATTTCTGCTTTTCTGCATTTGAGTGCCATGTTTCTATGACCTAGTGTATGATCTATTTTTGTGAATGTGCCATGTGGTGCTGAAAAGAAGGTGTATTCTTTTTTGTCCCTATTTATTTTTCTCCATATGTCTATTAATTCTAATTTTTCTAAGATTTCATTCACCTCTTTTACCTCTTTCTTATTTATTTTTTGGTTTGATTTGTCTAAATTTGATAGTGATTGGTTCAAGTCTCCCACTCATATGGTTTTACTGTCTATTTCCTCCTTCAATTCTCCTAGTTTCTCTATTAAAAATTTGGATGCTATTCCATTTGGTGCATACATGTTGATTAGTGATATTTCCTCATTGTCTATACTTCCTTTTAGCAGAATATATTTACCTTCCCTATCCCTTTTGATCAGGTCTATTTGTACTTTGGCTTTGTCAGATATCATGATTGCAACTCCTGCCTTCTTTCTATCGGTTGAGGCCCAAAAGGTCTTACTCCAACCTTTAATTCTAACCTTGTGAGTGTCAACCCGTCTCATATGTGTTTCTTGAAGACAACATATGGTAGGGTTTTGGGTTCTAATCCAATCTGCTATTTGTCTACGTTTTATGGGTGAGTTCATCCCATTCACGTTCAAAGTTATGATTGTTATTTGTGGATTCGCTGGCATTTTCATATCTTCCCCTAATTCTGACCTTTCTTCTTTAGCTTTCTCCTTTTGAACCGGTGATTTACTTTAGGTCAGTCCCCCTAGTCCCCTCCCTTGAGATGCTTCCCTTTCTATCCCCTCCCTTTTTATGCTCCCTTCCCCTCCCCCCTCTCCTTCCCTCCCTTTTTGTACTCTCTCCCCCCTCCCCCTCCTTGATTTTCCTTTCTTTCTTGCCCTAATGGATAAGATAGAATTCAGGATCCCCCTGGATCTAGATGTTCTTCCCTCTCAGATTTGATTTCACTGAGAGTAAGGTTTAAGTAATTCCACTTCACGCTCTCTTCCTCTCCTTCTCATATGAGAGTTCTTCCCCTCCCCTTCCCATGTGTATCTTTATATGGGAAAGATTATTCTATTGATCCCCCCCCCCTATTTCTTGAAGTTAATCTTAGTATTATCGCGGTTCCCCCCTCCCTTTTCCTTTCTTTGCCCCAACTTTCCCCAAATCTTCTTAATGCCCCAATCTTTCCCTATGCATGTTTCTTCTAACTACTCTTATGATGATACAATTTATGAGAGTTACACAAAACATTTTCCCCACATATTAATATATATAATTTGATATAAATGTAGTCCTTATAGAAGAGAGTTTGACTTAAAGAAAAAGATAAGATTTATCTCCTTTTCCCTTTCTTTCATATTTACCTTTTCATGTTTCTCTTGCTTTCTGTGCTTGGATATCGAACTTTCCACAGAGCTCTGGTCTTTTCTTAGCAAATGCTTGGAAATCTTCTATTTTGTTGAATGCCCATACTTTCCCCTGGAAGTATATAGTCAGTTTTGCTGGGTAGTTGATTCTTGGTTGGAGACCCAGCTCTCTTGCCTTTCTAAATATCGTGTTCCATGCTTTGCGGTCTCTTAGTGTGTTAGCCTCTAAGTCGTGTGTGATCCTTATGGGAGCCCCGTTATATCTGAAGCTCTTCTTCTTGGCTTCTTGTAGGATTTTCTCCTTTACTTGGAAGCTCTTGAATTTGGCAATTACATTCCTAGGCGTTGTCTTTTGGGGATTTAGTATAGAAGGTGTTCTATGAATCCTTTCTATTTCTATTTTGCCCCCTTGCTCCAGGACGTGGGGGCAATTTTCTTTTATAATCTCCTGTAGAATAATATCCAATTTGTTGTTTACCTCTGGTTTTTCTGGGAGACCGATAATACGGAGATTTTCTCGTCTTCCTCTGTTCTCCAGGTCTATGACCTTCTCAGTGAGATATTTTATGTTTTCTTCCAATTCATTAATTATTTGGGTTTGCTTTATTGATTCTTGCTGTTTTATCATCTCACTTTCTTTGAGGTGCTTAATTCTGGTCATTAGGGACTGGTTTTGCTTTTCAGCCTTGTCTGCCCTTCTATTGGATGCTTCGAGTTCTTTTTCCAATTGAGCATTCTTATCTGTCAGACAGCTGATCTCTTTCTCCCATTTTTCTTTCCAGGTTTCCATCTTTTGGATAAGTTCCAGTTTGAGATCTTCCAGAGCTTGTTGATAGTTTCCATTTTGGGAGGCGTGTTCTGAATTTTTTTGGATTTCCTCCTCATTCTCCTCTTTTCCTTGGGTACTTCCACCATAAAAGTTTTCAATAGTCACTTTTTTCCCTTTCTTCCTGGAAGCTTGATTTTGGGCCATGTGCGCCATCCCTTTGGTGGTTTTATTCCCCTTTCCTTTTTGGTCTGGGGTCTGGGTTATATGAGCGGTTTTTCTGTGAATTTAGGTTGCTTCAGACTAGTTCTTCCCAGCCTCCGAGCCCAGGTATTCAGCTCCGCCCAGATTATCAGCGCGCGGTGTTCAGCGCAGCCCGCCCCAAGTACAGCTCCGCTGGGTTCTTCAGTGAAATCGCCCTGAGACGTTTTTTCCTGGCAGTCCCCAGATCCCAAGGACCCTGGAGTGCCCCCCCCAGACAGAGACGCTCCCCACTCACTCGCTGTCCCAGTGAGCGCTCAGGTAGCTCACTCTGGTTTAGTGGGGGAGGTGGGGTGGGGGAAGGGCGGCTCAGTTCACTTTTCTGTGCAAGCTTTTCCTTCTTATTTTAGTGTGGAAATGTTCAAGCCCCATGTACCTTTGCCTCTGTGGGGTACTGGGGAGTCCTTCTGTTCCTCCAAAGGTGATTTTATGCTCCTTTGATGTAGTCTATTTCGTTCGGTGCCGGGGAGAGGAAGCATGTGGCGTCTAGATTGCAGCCATGATTACCTGGAAGTCCAGTTTCTGAGCCTTTTTACAGTATTTCCTCTTTGCCAAGCACTATGCAAAGCCCTGGGATTACAAAGAAAGGCAAAAAAAAATAATGCTTGTTACCAAAGGGTGTTTTTTTTTTTTACAAGTTAGAGATAGACAGCTTTTGAACAACTCTGGACCATTAAGTTATATACAAGATAAATTAGAGATACTCAACAGAGAGAATCAGGGAAAAGCTTCTATAAGAAATTAGGATTTTAGCTGATAAATGAAGGAATCCAGGGCATCCAGGAAGCAAAAATGAGGAAGAAAACATTCTATGCATGGCAATCAAGCAATGAAAACAACCATAGTAAGTAGATGACGTCTTATATGAGGAACATCAAACAGGACAGTTTTATCAAATCACAAATCCAATCACAGAGTAAGGGATGGGAAAAAAAATAAGACTACTGGAAAAGTAGGATGGGGTCAGGTCATGGAAGACATTAAGGTATATTGACTGTCTCATAAAATATCTCGTTCACATCTCCCTTTGCTATTATAACATATTCTTCACAACTTTTCTGGCCACCAAGGAACCTGGTTTATATGCTAGTATTTTCATGGGGATCTCAAGGTGGCATAGTGGATAAAATGCTGGTCCTAGAGTTAGAAAGAGCTTAGTTTAAATTTAATCTCAGTCACTTACTAGCTGTGCAACTCTGGGAGAGTGACTAACTGTGTTTGTCTCATTTCCTCATCTGTAAAATGAGCTGGAGAAGAAAATGATTAACACACCAGTATCTTTGCCAAGAAATCCTCAAATGGGGTCACAAAGAGTCTCACTCAACTGAAATAACTTAACAGCATCTTCACATCTCCAAAATCTGTAGTACGAGATTATTTATTCAGTCATCCATTCATTCTTTTATTTGTTTATTAATCCATTGAACAGATAGTTATACTACTCTTAATACAAAAAGTGGCCATGGAAGCCTTATGTCTCTTCCTAACTTCACATTCTTTTAGTATTACTACATATGCCATCTTCTTTCTCTGTGAAAGAACTCTGTGTTAATGAGGCAAGACTCTCAAGTCTGAAATTGTTGTTATTTGGTGCTGTGTTCTTTATTGTAAAATCACAAGCTTCTTGAAAGCAGTCACTGTTTCCCTTTTTCTAATCTTTGAATTGACAATGCTTAAACTAGTATAATGTATATAATAAGAAATTAATTTTTATTTAATTGGGTGAGAGCTATGCACAACCATTTTAAATAATATACAATGACTGATACAAAGACAAGTAGAAAATTGTTGTTAGACTCATGAATTTTATAATTTAGTGAGTTATTGACGTACAGAAGGATGATGCTGGTGCACTTTAAGACCCCCAATTATTTAAGGAATTATAATAATAATATCAAAAGCAATTAGCACATGTTTATATAGCTCTTTATGGTTTACAAAGTGTTTTTATTCACTGTTTTATGTAATACCATAATCCTACTTATTAGGATCTGTAGTTGTTTCTATCTCTATCCTATGAAAAATAAAACAAAACCAGATCCTCCAAAAAATTATGATTTGCTTACAGTTAGAAAAATCAAACTCAGACTGTTCCTCAGTCCTTTTTACTACATCACAATATGGAAGTAGCCTTATATAACAAAAAATAGATAATAATTTATATAAGAATGGTCCTTTGAATTAAGCATTTTAGGTACTTGAGAAAATAAAACATTTTGAGGCAGATTTTTTCCAAAGGAAATGTACTTTATATTCTTAGTTAATAAAAATAATATTCATAATAACATAATTAGTATTTACAAAGTGCTTCAAGATTGAAAAATAATTTAAAATATTATCTTGTTTTATCCTCACAACAACCATGTAATACAGGTATTATTATTATTCCTACATTCCAAATAAGGAAACTGAGGTACAAAGAGTCTAAGTGATACCCAGCTACTGTAGGAAACAGGATTTGAAGTCAACCTTCTTGACTCTACTGTACTGTATCTGTTGTCAAAAACTTTGTTTTCCTTCAGTCTCCTATCATTTCCACATACCTAAAACAATAATAAATATGAGAGAACTTCATAAATAGATATAAAAATATTTCTGTTATTCCTGGTGTTTGATGTATAGTTGGACCTATATAAATTTTAGCTATTAATAATAATCATTTATTATTCATACTGTGTTTTCTTTTTAAATTATCCTTAGCTCTATTTTATCTCTTTTCAAGACTGGATTCTTCAACAGACAAGACTGATTTTTAAATACAATTCCTTTCCACTAAAAGCTTCTAAAGAAACACCTTCGTTAAACTTAATTTCTTTCAAGCTCTACTTTGGTGAGTCACAAGTTTAGTTACTCCTAAAGGCCTTTTAAGGTTTCTATTTAGCTCATGAGCTTCTTGAAATACCACATGATATACTCTTTGAGATTTTTAAGTCTGAACTGTGGTTTCTTGTTTATCCTTTTTTTCCTTAGTTGGACTGTAATGTATGGTCTGTCAACCTGTGAATTATTAAAGTATGATTCAGGTATTGTAGTATTCTTTGCTGTGTAATAAAAAATGTTAAAAAAGAAATATCACATGCTATTCATGATTACTGCTTTTTGTGGCAGGAAAGTACTAATCTTTTACTTGACATCTGGGATGGACCTGGCACTAGAAAAAAAAATGATTACCTTCTCTGAACTTTACTATTCATTCAAAATATTGTTAGAACCTAATCAATTAGGGCAATAAAAGCTATTTTATCTTATTGCATATGGCCCACATAGTGAATTTAGATATTATTTTGTATGTAAACAAGTATATATCTAAAACTATATATACTTTATACATATATACATATTTTAAAAGGAAGCTAACATCTCTTTTCTCAACTTGTTCTTTTTCAACTCAAGTACTATTTAATTTTGTCCTCATGTTATATTGAAAACCATTATGATGTTTGAACATAATGAAAATCATAGGGATAGTTCTGATAATGTCAAGTTCTATCATACAACTTCACCACCTTTAACATTTCTCTAGTGCCACATGGAGTGTTCCCTCATCCAGATGCACTTTCCTATTTTGCTTTAAAAATGTTTTAATAGAGGAAAATCTTGTTCTTAAGGAACTGCATGTCTTCCTTTTCACCATGGCAATAATTTTGATCAGAACGGTTTAGGGAAGACTACTACTGGTAAAGTAAACTGTGACTTGAGAGAGGCATCAGAATGAAGAAGCAGAATGATACTTGGACACATTGAGTCCCTGTATCCAAGACAAAAATATCTGAGTTATGTTACCTTGTACAGGTTTTATAACCTCTTTGGGCCTAATGTTCCCATCACTGTAGCACAGTGGAAAGATTAGCTGATTTGTGATAAAGGGACTAATTCTGCCACTTACCAATTGTATGACTTCAAACCTCTCTTACCCTCAGTTCCTACTCTGTAAAATTGGGAATTTAGAATAGATGACTTTTGAACTCCCTTACATCTCTATGTTGAGGCTGCTAACAATTTCCACACAATATTTTGCTGAGGTTGAAAACCTATTAAATCTCTAAAGAACTTCAAAAACAAAAGTTACTATTAATTACATGTTATATATTATTTTAGAAAATCTTATTTAATTTTGGTTTTAGTTATCTATAAAAGTAATTAACACTGAAATAATAAAATAATTAAATTCTAAAATGCCTGGCACTTACTTGCTTACTTGCCAGTTTTTAATTATAGTTTATTGATGTATTCCTCATTTAACTTTACCACTATCTCCAAAAGAATATATATATGTATATAAATACATATATATATATATATATATGAAAATTTTGGCAAAACACATGAATAAATACTGGAACTGTTTTCATTGTCATAGAGAATTTTCTATTAAGGAACTCTGTCTAGAGTAAATTTCTCTCTCTCCCTTGTTGTTCTCTTGATGTCACCTGGAGGCCAAATACCAGTGAGTAAATTGAGATAGACAAACCACAGCCAAGGGATGTTGAGTCACAAGATAGGAAGCAATGGAATCAAGAATACTGCAAGACAACAGAGCAATGTTTCAGGCACTGCCCCCTTGGGCGCCCCAGGAAAATTAAGACTCTATGGTTGGTTCCTGAGATGTAATGTGTGAGAGTTAGTGAGTGGAGAAAAGACTTTATACTGTGAGGTAAGAAGGAAGTGGGGGTCTTTTGGCATGCTATGGATAGTGCTGACAGGATCCATGATGGAGTGTAGTGAGGAGGGCCACAGTGGCATCCAGAGATTAGCCTACTTTCCTTATCCTTCCTCCTCCTACTACTTTTTATTTAATAAAGCTATTAAGTTATAGCCAGCTTCATAATTTTTAATTCTTACAACTCCCTCAAAAAAGGCAACTGGATTCCTTATATAGAATTTATGATTTAGAGAATTGTTTAATTATAATTATTATTTGAGGGGTTTCTGAGCCTTTTTCAGGGCTCCTTTGTTCCTTTGGTGTTTATCTACCACCTGCTCTCACTTGTGACTGCAGGAAGCTATAGCATGGGCAGTGACAACAACTTAGTAAAATCATCTCAGCAAGCAGACTAAACCAGGTTGAGAGTAGCTGACAGGCCCCAGATTCATTGATGAGATACAGAGATATCTACGTCAAGAACATGAAAACTTCCTCCAACAGAAGGGGCAGAAGAGAACAATTTGATTCAACTGCCACAAAGGCATTGGTAGCAGGCACACAAATACCCAGAGCTTGGTCAGATATTGAAGCAGTCAAGGTCATATATTGTATCCTAAGCACATACTCTTGATTTGTGTCTTACCAGTAGAATTCAATAACTTTGACAAAAAATGTGAGGCCTTTGGAATTGTCTCATTTCAATCCAATTTATGCATGGGTCAAAAGACAGCAGCAGCTATGCCTCTTTGGTCCTCTTTAAGGACAAAGTACAACCAACCAAATTTGAAGGAATCTTTCACTTTTGCCTTCATTGGAGATACATTTACCTATGCTTCGATATTTTTATACATATGATAAAAGAGGAAAGAATATAAATCAAGTAACCCAAAAGAGAACTTGAGTAAAAGAGAAATGTTTTAATACAGGGAATCTATCAAGATTTAAGAACACTGGAAAATAACCACCAGTTGTAAACATAAAAGGAACCAAAAAGATTATTTCATCCTTTCTCTTCCAACCATTCAAGACTGTTCCTAAACTATTCCATAAAAGATACTGTTGAAGATAATTTTAAAGCTATTCCAGAGAAGACTGTTCCTAGAAAAAGTGGATGTTGTGGAAGCATAAATAAAATGGTTTTCACTCTGGATAAAGAATAAGAGGATGACAGGAAAAGTGAGAGAGTATTTGAAGAAGAAGCATTCAGGAGAATGAGAATAGATGAGGTCAAAATGAATCAATCAAATACACTGAGCACTAATAGTTTAAATGAATAAAAAGTTAGTGAAAATGACTAGAGATGAAATCATATGTGCACTTCCTTTAAGTTTTTTTTCAAGTTGTGGAGTTGAAATTTATAAAAGATAATATTAAATTATGTAAAGGAGGGACAATGGTATCAGTCATTAAAATTTGGCTGGAGATGAGCCAAAAATTGAATTTCTTTGAGTTTAAACCACAACCACTGGGTTTTCTTATATATTTAGATTATCTTTTTTTGTTATTTAGGTATTGAGTCTGTCCTATGTTTTACTGTTTGGACCAATTTAATATTGAAAACTAGTACAAAACAGTGGATCTAGAGACTCTGTTTCTAGAAAAAAATAAGAGTAAACTACTAAAATAATATTTTTGGAAATGTGTTTTAAGTGCAGTGGTGCTTATGGTATTGAATTAGGATGAAAGAATGCTTTCTGTTGTCCTAACAGATATTTTGAAAGACCCATGAATCAATCACTGTGGATATCTCCAGGTGTATAGCTTCAGCAAAAACTTTAATTTCCAAAATACAAAAAGAAATTTACTGATTGTTTTGTATAATGACTCATCCCTAATGAAAAAGAAAAGGTGTGTTTTATAACCAATAGTATATTTAGAAAAAAAAATTCACATGAAAGCTTTGTTTATCAGATACATCATTATAAACTATAATTATAATACCTAGTACTTTAAATGCATTTAAATAATTTTGTGTAATTATTAGATTTTAACATACATTTGTCATTTTAAAGGAAAACATTGCTATATTTGCAATGAATAACTTGTTAATTAATCAATCAATAAGCTTTTATTAACCACTTACCACTTGTATATAGTTTTTATAGTTTTTAAAAACAGATTAATGTAGGTAGTATAATGAATACTGAACTTGCCTTGGAATTAGTAAGACTTGGATTTAAGCTCCTTCTGTGAAACATACTGGGTATATTATTCTGGAAAAGTCACTTAAATTCTCAATTCTTTAGCCTGTTTTCTAAGAAGTTGCAGAGAAAGTGCTAACCTGCTCTGGTCTAGGGCCATATTGGCAAACCAATGGCACACTTCCAGAGGGGATCTGTTCCCTTCCACCTCTCTTTGTGGGCCTGAGAACACTTCTCATATGACACATCCCTCTCTCTAGCAACCTGTCTGGGGTAAGGCAGGGGGCTCACATGTGGTATAAGGGTTGCAGTTTGGGCACTTGGTCTCTAAAAGTTTTGCTATCATTGGTTTAGGGAATTTCCTCCTCTTATAGTTTAATATGGCAATCAAATTATTAGGCAGTCCCTTTCCTTATAGAATCGTATAAGAACTATAACTAGAAGGGAAAATAGATGGCCTCTCATCCAATTACTTCATTTTAATTATAAGGAAACTAAGACCTAGAGAAATTAGATGATTTGTCACACACCCACACACATATACACACATAGTTAATTTCCCAATACATTTATATTGGATTTGGATGATAATGAACAGTAAATTGGGTCTACATTTAAGTAGCAGAAGAGCATCAGTTGGGAACCTGAGGAGTGCTTTTGGATTCCAAATTGTTTTACTGCTATAGAAAAACATATTTCTTTAACTTACCTAAGGAACCTATAATGCTAATTCTATATGGCTGTGAATTATGAAATATAAAGATATAAGAATTAAAATTACAATTTACTTAAAGAAAAACAAAATGGTATTAAAGAAAAATGAGATGATCACACAAGTTCTGGCAAAGCAAAGATTCAAATTCACGTCCTGGGATTCCAACTTCAACATTATTTTTATGTTACCCACAAATTCCTAGCTTTCACATAGCAATTGTTGTTGAGTTTATGCAAGTTTTAAATTGTATTATAAGCATTCTCATGGATCTATATTGGTCTTTTTGAGAATAGAAACATATTCTCAAAATCTCTCAGGTAAATAAACTGGCAGAAAGAAAAACTACAATAGTTCAAATATGTTTCAGTTATTATGGGTATTTCCTTGGCACACTATAAGTGTGTCTCTTATACTATGGGTTTTTTTTTTTTTACCAAATGCATTCTGGAACTCTCAAAGGTTCTCCATAATCATGACCTATTCCAAGCACTAAAAAACATAAATATCTGTGTCCATCCTCTTCCATAAGAGCCATGATTTGTTGATATAAGAGAATATATATATATATATATATACATATATTCATGGATAGACATAGTTTTGCTTTTTTCATTTGTTATTTATAGAAACTTTAATCTGAAATTTGCTAGCATCAAAGGACTTGTATTTTTAGATAAGCAAGGGTCAGTTTTTGCTAATGAAGAGTCTTTGATCAAGAGAGATGAATCAGTGAGAGAACTATTTAGGGGTTCTGAAAGTGCATTTGAGAAGCTGACAAGTACTTCTGGGGGAGAGAGGAAGTTGGTACCCATTAAAGCAGTTTTTTTCACATAGGCTTTCTGTCTCCATTATAAGTGTGCTGTCCCTTTGGTTGACCAGACATATCATGGGTGTGGCTTCTGTTATTACAAATGCAGATAGTAATCTCACCATAATTTATTTCCCTACAAAACTATTATAAGTATTTCCACTCATATTTATTCTAAAAGAAATTAATTCAATTTACTCTAGGACATTTTCCAGTTTTATAAAGATCTTAGAAATTCTATATGAGCTGTCTTTTCATTGTCTCTTATTCTTACAATTTGGCTAGCTGACATCCTTTCCTGATCACATGCATCCTCAATAATCTTTTCATAAATTTTCTTAGTTAGAAAGCATTTTAAAATGTTTCAGTCTATCATATGCTATCTTTCTGTTCTTTAAATCACTTGTAACTCTGATTCTTCTGACGTCTTGGCATTGTATAATTTGTAGGCATATTGCATCATGGATCCCACAAGCAAGTTAACGATAGGTTTCTGTATCATTGAAAAATTTGGAATCATTTAAGCATTGCTCATTTCCGAGATGATCTTATGCTACTCAATTCTAAGTCCAGTTAATTGTATACTGATTTTACCAATATAATATAAATATATTTGCAAAATTACTTAATGGATTACCTTTCCAATAAAATGAATATTCTGAGAAATATATATCTGTGTTCACATAATCATGTGAATGATTAGACTAAGTTCTTTGAATTTATTATTTCCCTGAAGATATTGTTGTAATGCTCAGAGGGATAATAAAATTCCATCTATAATTATGAATGATCTTTCTATGACTGGGTCAGCCTCTGTGACTGTTTCACTGAAACATTCTCCATACATTCTCTGAGATGATTATGATTATGATGGTGGTGGTGCTAGCAATGATGATGACGATGATAGATAGATAGATAGATAGATAACATTGCCTAGTATTTTCACAGTTTCCAAAGTACTTTAGAAATATTACCTCATTTCATCTTTATAACAACCTGGGGGTATAAGTGTTTTCATTACCTCCATTTTACAGATGAGTATACTGAAGCAAACTGGTGTTAAATGACATTCTCAGGGCCGCACAGTTAATAAATCCTGAGACTGGACTTCTTTTGACCTCCAGATCTATCTACTGTGTCACCTAGCTATGTAAACATCCCAGGAAAGTATATTGAGATTTAATTATATGATATTTTTCTCCAAAGCAAAGTCTTCTCTCACCTTCTCTATAAATCTACTTCCATTTACCTAAGTTTAAAACTTTGTTGTCATCCTCAAATCCACATTATTGTTTTACCTATCTAATCAATTGTCAATATTGTTTCTACTCTTAGCAACATCTCTTGATCTGTCCCTTTTTCTTTACTTACATAGTCACCATCTAATTTCAAAACTTTATCATCTCTTGAATAGACTACAACAATATTCTTCCAATTGATATTATGCCTCAAACTTTTCCCTTTTTCAATCTTCCAGGTAATTTCCAAAATGACTTTCTATCACAATTTCTAGTAAGTCTAAGATAAAATATTATCTAACTTTTGCCTCTTTTTATGCTTCTGTTTCTATTTTCAATTTATAAAATAATTGAAATCATATACATATATATGAAAATATAGTATGTTTATTCCCATAAAGTGGGAATGTGCTCAAAAAATATTCCATAAATGGATTATTTTAAAAGTTTGAAAACTATTGACCTTTTCCAAATATTTCCACCATCCCTACAAAAATAGTATCAGGGTACTTTTTAAAATCCATAATAGACTATTTTAGAGATTACATTATTTTCCTTTGACCCTATAACTAACATAAGAAGTCAAACCCATATCCCTCATGATCATTTCTTGAGTAATCTTTTCCTTTGTATTTCTTCATTTTTCTATGAGCTCAACATTCTTTCATGTGTCCGCATTTTGATTGGTGCCATGTTAATGCAATTTAGAGGAGCATTTTAAAACTTCCATTAAAAAACCTTATTTTGTTTTTATAGTGTTGGAACATAAATTTAAACTCTTTCAAGTAGGTCTATTTGTTTGTGTTCTTGTAGAAATAAATGACTGTCTCATTGAATTATGTCTTTATTAAGCCTTTGGATCATAATGAAAGTAAATCTCTCAATTCACTTCTATTATGATGAAGTTTGAGAGATACTTTTAGCCATCTTTGATTTCTTTATATCTTTTTATTTGGTTAATAATGAGCAAGTCAGAAAAGAAAATGATTCAGTTACTCAAATAGGGGGTCAGTTCATTATTTATTGGTGAAAGATCAGGAAAATTAGCAAATAACTTCTATAAGTATATATATATATATAATATATATTAATAGACTGATACTTAGTATCATTTAAATTATGTTCCAAGAACATACTACTATTTAATTTGGAAAATTCTCATTAGGGGAGTTACAACAGCTAGCTAAAATGTTTAAGGGATATTACACTATATTATATATATTCTAATCAAATCCTTTCAAATTTTCCAGTGAGGAAACTGAGAACAAGATGTGACTCATCTAAGGTTTGTTAGCAATAATTAATGTAATACCCATGTATTGCATATCCTAATTGAGTGCTCAAGATAACACTGGGTTTCTTGGAGGATAAAGATAATGAAAATCTTTATAAAATAAGGTTTCAGACAAAGAACATATAAGAGAGAGGTCCAAGAAGAGTGTTTAATGATATATTAGAGGTTCACATCTTGGTCCATAAAATTCTTAATTTTGAAGAAGAAAAGGGTAACCTTGGAAAGGAGAGTGGGTAGCCTTACCTACTCAGGACAAAAAGTCCAATCTGATCAAAAAAATATAAAGAACTAGAATTTACTTTCTATAATAGGAAATAAATTAAAAGCAACTTAATCCAACTTCTTTAGTCTACTAATAAGTAAAATAATACCAAAATGAAATTATTTGCCCAACGTCAGAAAAGTACTGTGGGCAAAGCAGGATTTGAACCGAAAATCTCTTATGTTAAAAGTGGTATTTTTTATTTCATTCTAATTCTCCTCTGGATTATTTTCTGCTATGTGACAACAGCTTTAGGATGAATTATTTTCTTCCAGAAAATGTGTTGTCCATCACAGTTATAATGCCTTAAATATTTATTTTTGAAAGAGAAAGGTATGTCCCAAAGAAGTTAAAAAAAAACACAGAAAAATAATATATTGAGTCATGTATTTCTTATCAGAGATATGGTAGGCAGAAGGAATAAATATTTCATTTAGGGACATTTTTGTCTTGCTTCAAATCAGCCTATCAGTATAGATTGTGACCTAACCCAATAAGAAAACTCCCAGTCTCCTTATGTGGTCAAACAGGCATTTTGCTATTGACCCCACTGTGGGAGCATTGCTTTATAGGGCCTTGGTGTGCTTTGTTTTGGTATCTTAAAGCCCCAATTTAGACAAAAGTTCCTCTCACTAAACTCAAGTGAAAGGCCTTTCTTCCTTCCTTTATTTCTTCCTTCCTTCCTTATTTCCTTCCATCCTTCCTTCCTCCTAGACTTCCTTCCTTCCAACTTTCTTTCTTTCCTTCCTTCCTTCCATCTTTCTTCTTTCTTTCCTTTCTTTCTTCCATTTCTCATTTTTTGTTTTGTTTTTTTTGTTTTTTTAGGCATGTCCCCTTCTCTTGCCTGGTAATTAATTTGTCAGGCCTTTTCCCTTCCTCTTTTCTGCAACTTCAATATCAAACACACCTATGGTTAGAAATTCTTGAGCTAGAAACTTTTAGTTTCCTAGCTGCTTGATATATTTTGGTTCATGACCTTAATATTGGTAAACCAATCAGATTTGCCTCAGTTCAACATGACTCCTTCCTGTAGAACATATAAAGGTATATAACAACATAACAACATATCACATATCTCTTCTTTGCTCCTTCCATGTATCACTTTGAATATAATAGTACTAACTCCAGTGTGAGGAAAAAGTAGTTTGAAATGGTACCTTCCCATCATCCTTAGCTCCTTCTTGGCACCCCTTGGGCAGCAGGTAGGTGGAACAATGACAAAGTTCAGAAATCAGAAGACTTGAGTTCAAGTGTGGCCTTACACTCTTACTAGCTTTGTGACCTTGTGGAAATAGCTTAAGCTCTGTGCCTCAGTTTTCTCACTTATAAAATGGAGATTAGAATACCAGCTATTTCACAATATTGTTGTGAGGCTCAAATGAGATATGATGAAATAGCTTAACATGATGTCTTGCACATAGTAAGTAGATAATAATTTTTTTTTCCTTTATCCCACTTCATTCAAAACTTGTCACCTTTCCTCATATATGCTAAGTAAAAGTACCCATTGCTTTTAGTATTGACTGATTCATCTAATCTCATTACAAAGTCCCTATGAGTTCCATCAAAGAACTCCAACAAGTCAAGATCTCAGGCTCATAGATTTATAGAGCTAGAAATGACATAAATATCTAATATAACACTCAGAAGTCATACATTTCTTATCAGATCTAATACTCATTTTTCAAATGCTCATAAATTTAGAGCTGAAAAGAACCTCAGAAGTCATCTATCCCAATAACTTCCTTTTATAGTTGAAAAACTAAAGCCCACAGAGACTTAATAGTTTGTCTAAGGTCATACAGATAATAAGGTCAGTATTTTAACCTGGGTCTAAATGCTCTGACTCTTTCCAATGATAAATGTGTCCCTAACTCTAATTCTAGTTGATACTGATTCAAAATAGCAGCAACACAAAAATTTGTTCACAAAGTTGGAGGCAAATTATAAAAACTTCTCTTTGAAATCCTTTCTTGAGTATATACTGATATTCCACCCAAGTAAAAGTGACTTTTTCCTTTTCTTAATTTAATGTTTCTCTTATAGGAGTTAACAATTTTATGGATATCAGCCCCCAGTGTTAAGATACAGTTTTAATTTAGAAGCCAATGACCATTATTTCTCTGTATGGCTTTTTACAGATTTATGGAGTCATAAATCTGATGGCATATTATGGATGCTCACAATGGAGAGCAATGAAGAAGATCAGGGAAATTGAACAAAGAGAAATATTATAGTGCCTTGTGATGGTTTGAAGTTTTAACAGTATGTTTTATTTTAGTGTCCGTGAAAGGAAGGATAGTTATTCATATGCTACACTTATATTAGAAAAACTCCTGGGTTTTTTTTTTCAGAATATTTTGGTGTTATTTCCTCATGCCTCTTCAGATGGAATCATCTCCAACTCCAAAATAAAATGGAATTGACTTTACATTTTGAGTTGGTAGTGCCTACTTACTTGATTTGGTTTTGACCATTTTCCTAATTGGGTTCAATCTTCTTGTCTGGTACAAAGATTTATTCTTTACTTGCATTAAATATTCCATTTGTACTCTATGCTGGCTATGGGTAGTGGGATGAGGGTAAGGTGAGATGCAATATGGTATAATAGATTTGGATAATTTGTTTTTCAGACTAGCCTGCAATGGGTTCAGTTGAAAAATGAAATATTTGGACTAAGTGTTTCTTACAAAAAAAGACACTTATTATTAATGAATTGCTTATTAAAAAACAAATCTTTATTGTCAGAAAATTCATTTAAAATTCATTGGTTAATTGATTATAGACCAGTATATGTATAAAAACTATTTACAGTAACTGTATTAGTAGTCAAAAGTTAGAACATAAAAAATGTCCACCTATTTAAGGATAGCTAAACACATTATATTTTATGTATATAATGAAATTCCATATTGTTATGCTATAAGTTATGAAAATTTACAAAGGAAAGTAGGAACACTTCTAAGAAGTGAAGCAGAGTGAAATGAGCCAAAACCAGGAATAATTTCAAAAAATACTGTGTGTGTGAAAACTATGAAAATTTTAGAATTTATCAATGAATTGATAAACTATGAGTTCAAAAGACTGAAAATAAACAATACTTATCTCCAAACAGAGGGTATGCAGAAATATACTTTTCAGAAATGACAAGAATGGGAATTTTTGTTATAAGACTAAGAATATTCTTGACAAATTTCATGTGACTGTTGTTATTCTTGAATTGAAAGGGGAAACAAGAAGAAAAGGTCATAAATTTATTTTTAAATTAATAAGTTCATTTAAAAGGGCCCTTAGGGGAGGAGTCAAGATGGCAGCTTAGCAAGCAGCAAAAGTTCAGACCTTATGGAAGACAATCCTTACCGATACAGACTGAATGCTCCAAGGGCACTGAAATCGAAGCTGAACAACAAGACAGAAGTGGGGAACCCTCCTTCTGGACTCAAATCAAAAGATATGGCCCCCAAAAGCTGGAATCCGCGAATACTCAGGGCTAAGGGGAAGGCAGAGGGTAGATCCCAGGACCCCTCTCCCACAACCCAGAGCACTGAGCCAGCAGCGGGAACCTTTGAGCGGCCAAAGGTGCTGGCTTGGAGGGTCTACCTTGTGAGCAGCAGGGCGCTGGGCTCGGAGAATCCAGCTTGGACAGCAGGGAGGAAGCCAGGGAGAGAGGGGGCCACGGCTGGGTCCCTCCATTGGGATACAGCCTCACTTTTGCCTCGGGGCATAACTAGATCAATCCAGCTAATTCAATCAGAACTCCTCAGAGTTTAGGGAGGCGGGCAAAGGCACTTGCAGACAGCAGAGAAGCAGCTGGAGAGAACTGGAGAGAGCCTGGGTGGCCCAGGGAAAGGAAAGATTTTAAAACCAAGCAAGACATAGAAAGAGTTACAAAATGCAAAATAAATAATCTGGAATACATCAAATTAAAAAGTTTTTGTACAAACAAAACCAATGTAACCAAAATCAGAAGGGTAGCAACAAATTGGGAAACAATCTTCATAAAAACCTCTGACAAAGGTTTAATTACTCAAATTTATAAAGAGCTAAATCAATTGTACAAAAAAATCAAGCCATTTTCCAGTTGATAAATGGGCAAGGGACATGAACAGGCAGTTCTCAGCCAAAGAAATCAAAACTATTAATAAGCACATGAAAAAGTGTTCTACATCTCTTATAATCAGAGAGATGCAAATAAAAACAACTCTGAGGTATCACCTCACACCTAGCAGATTGGCTAACATGACAGTGGAAAGTAATGAATGCTGGAGGGGATGTGGCAAAGTTGGGACACTAATTCATTGCTGGTGGAGTTGTGAATCAACAACCATTCTGGAGGGCAATTTGGAACTATGCCCAAAGGGCAATAAAATACTGTCTGCCCTTTGATCCAGCCATAGCACTGCTGGGCTTGTTCCCCAAAGAGATCATAAGGAAAAAGACTTGTACAAGAATATTCATAGCTTCACTCTTTGTGGTGGCCAAAAATTGGAAAATGAGGGGATGCCCTTCAAATGGGGAATGGCTGAACAAATTGTGGTATATGTTGATGATGGAATACTATTGTGCTAAAAGGAATAATAAAGTGGAGGAATTCCATAGAGACTGGAACAACCTCCAGGATGTGATGCAGAGTGAAAGGAGCAGAACCAGGAAAACATTGTACACAGAGACTGATACATTGTGGTAAAATTGAAGGTAATTGACTTCTCCATTAGTGGCTATACAATGTCCCTGAACAATATGCAGGGATCTAAAAAACACTATCCACAAGCAGAGGATAGACTGTGGGAGTAAAAACACCGATGAAAAGCAACTGCTTGACTACAGGGGTTGAGGGGATATGACTGAGGAGAGACTCTAAATGAACACTCTAATGCAAATACCAACAACATGGAAATGGGTTTGAATCAAGAACACATGTGATACCCAATGGAATCGTGCATGGGCTATGGGAGAGGTGGTGGGAGGGGGGAGGGAAGAAAAGAAAATGTTCTTTGTTTCCAATGAATAATGTTTGGAAATGACCAAATAAAAATTAAAAAAGAAAAAAAAAGAAAAGAAAAAAAATAAAATAAAAGGGCCCTTAGTCTCTGTCTTAGAATGAATACTATTTTTTTTTCGTTCAAAGGCAGAAGACTGGTAAGGGCTACACAATGGGAATTAGGTGACTTGTCCAGGGTCACACAGTTAGGAAGTGTCTGAGGACAGATTTGAACTGAGAACCTCCAATCTCTAGGTCTCAATCCACTTAGCCATCTCACTGACCCTATAAGTTCCTTTTTAAGAAAAAGAAAAAATGATGTCTGAAAAGTGATTCTAAACTGAAAGTAGGTCTCATAGGAAATCCTTATAATTCCACAACTTTTTCCTCTTAGCACACTAACATATTAGCCTATTGGTGTTTTATTTAAGGTTCAAGCTATTACCAGGTCATCTTAGACATTATGGCCCCAAAGTCCAGTTTCCCAGAGATAAAAGACCAAAGAGTTTCCTTTGTTCCATTCTTTCTTCGATTAGATGATGAAAACACATAAACATTTTAGCTATTTAGATATTATTTACTACTGCCATTGCTGTTGCTAGTACACTTTGTGTCTGATCACTGGATCAGATTAGAATCTACCTATAATTGCATGACCCAGATATGTCCATCATATCCAGAAGTATAATGGGAATGATTTGGTTAATGGCTTTGCTAAGATCTAGATAAACCATTTCTAGAGTATTCCGCTGACAACCTTTTTCTTTTTCATCAGTCAATGAATTAGTCACTAAACATTTTTTAATTTATACATTCTACATTTCGCCAGACCAAAAGTCAAATCCACTGACTTCTAATTTTCAGCCTGCACTATCTTCCATTTTTATGAAAATTAGAAATACAATTACATTTCCTCATTTTTGAAACAACATTTTCATTCTCCATGATTGTTCAACAGCATCACCACTCACATCCAGCAAGTTTTTCAGTACACTGAAATAAAGTTGTTCTGTCCTGGGAGATTTAAACTCATCAAACTGAATTATTATATCAACATATACTAAGTACCATCTCCCCATTAGTCATTTGTTCTGTTCATTTTGTTCCAAAGGTCAGTCTCATCAAAATGGAAGAGAAGGAAAATAAGTAGAGTAGTTATTCAATGATTGTGCAATAGTCCCCTGAATCTCCTTTCCCCCAATATTTAATCTGAGAACTTTTTTTTCAGAGTTCACTTTTCAAGATTTAGGTCATTTGCCAAGAGCTCTCTCTTCTTCCCTCCTCTAATATCTCTCAGATACTATTCACTGGTATCTCCTCTTTCACTATTCTTTCATATGAATAAGCTTCATCTTTGCTAGAGCCAACCCCTCCAGATACACAAAGGAACCTATTTCATCCTGCATTCTCCTGCCTTCTACATTATCTCCACTCTCTCATTAATAATCAACCTCTTTCTAACTACTAGCTGATTGCTTGCTACCTGTCAATATTTCCATGCCTCTCCTCCCCTTAAAAATTCATCTCTTGTTGCATCAATCTCTAATTGGTATTATTCTAAATCTCTCCTCACTTTCATTGTCCTTGAGAACTATAAATAATGTCATTATTTCTTTTCCTCTCACTCTCTTCTTAACTCTTTGCAATCTAATTTCAAACTTTATCATTTCACTGATATTGCTCTCTCCAAAGTTGCCAATGATCTCTTAACTGTAAAATGTAATAGCATTTTCTCAGTCCTCATTCTTCTTGACATCTCTGCAGCCTCTGACATTGCTAATCACCCAAGTATCTTAGATATTCTATTCTATCTACCACCTTTCTTGGATTTTCATCCACAACATACTTGCAAATAAGTGGAAGACCCTCAAGGCTCCATTTTAAGTCCTTTTCTTTTCTTTCTCTGTAATATTTCACTAGGTTATTTCATCAGGTTCCATGAATTTAATTATCATCTCTATTTAGATAATTCTCAGATTATATATCTTGCTCTATAATCTCTCAAAACTTCCAAAATCACACCTCCAAGTGCCTATTGAATAACTGGATGTATCATCTACATAGTCTTAACTCAATATGCTTGAAATGAAAATGCATTATCCTCTTCTAAACCTTTGTACTAATATTGAGAATTCTGTAATCATCTCAGTCATCTGGGTTGCCAGTCTTTATTCTTCACTCTAACATACCCTCCAATATCCATTCTGTTGTTAAATATCATTAATTTCTCTCTTCTTAGGGGGATGCCTAGCTAAACCATGTGAAGATTTTAGCCAGAAGAATGGACAGATGACAACAATTTGCTCCAAAACACATGAAGACAGCTAAAACAGGCTAAAGCTTTTAGAATGTGGTTAGGCATCAAAAATGCCAAGTTCATCTACTACATCCTGGGCCATCTCCAGTCATCTTGACTTTTGTATTGCCCTTTGACTTTGAGGATTCCAGAATAGAGAATGAGGCTAATGACTGTGTGCAACTCTGCCTCACTTAAATTTAATTCCCAGGCAAGTTGAGACATAACCCAGTAATGTCATTGGTCCTCCTCAAAGATGGGGAACCAACAAAAATAATCTTAACATCCCTTGTATGTAGTCCCTATTCTTTCTTCTGATACTGTCACCACCTTAGTACAGGTCATCATCTCCTCCTATCTACACCTAAAAGAATAGCTCTCTATCTCAACCATTCTAGTTCAACCTCTATTAATCTGATAGAATAATCATTCTAAAGCAGAAATCTGCTTCTGTTACTCTTCTATTCAGTAAATTCCACTGGATTCCTATTTACTATGGAGTCAAATATAAAATCTTTGGTTTGATTTTCAAAGATATTTTATAAACTAGATGCTTCTTACTTTTCCAATTATATTTATTACATCTAAACTCCTTCCATGCACTCTGTAATTCACTGACATGGGTTTCCTTGTTATTTATTATAAAAGACAATTCATCTTTTAGACTCCTCTTTTTAACTGACTTTCCCTCACCCCTAGATATCCTTCCCATGCCACACTTGCCTTCTAGCCACCCTGGTTTCATTCAAGTCATTGCTAAAATTCCACCTTGTGCAAACAAAAGCTTTTACCAGTTCTTTTTTTAAGTAATAATTATTTTCCAGATTACTTGTCAATATTTCTTAGTATTCATTTTCTGATATTTTGCAATCCATGTTCTTCCTTTCCCTCTCCCTTCTCTCTAAACCATAAGAAGGCAGATAATATGATAGAAGTTATACATGTATATTATTTCCATGTTCCTCATGTTGTGAAAGAAGACACACATTGTCTACACTAGAAAAAAGTTCATGAAGGAAATAAGATGAAGAATGAAAAGTTTCAATTTGCATGCAGACTCCATTACTTCTATGGCAGTACATATTTTTTTTTGTTATAAGTCTCTTCCAAGAGGATTATCCTGGATCTTTGACCTTGTTGATAGTGGTTAAGTCATTCACAGTTGATCATCAAACATCATTGTTTGCTCACTTCACTTTGTATCACTTCATATGTCTTTCCAGATATTTTTGTGACATTTTTTGCCATCTAGTAGATATACTTTTTCATTAATTTTCTTGATATTCTATGTCTTTTCTTCTTCTAGATGGATTTTGTTATTATTTTCTTCTTCCCCTATGAAATAATTTTAGGGTAGATTGATTATTATGGTTCTGAATAAATAAATAAATTTAGGAATGATTTTTTATCATATTGTCTCTGACTACATAATGTATGTATTTAATGTATGTGTATATTCTCATTCTTTAATCTATTGTTAAGGGGTTATCTGGGAGATGACATTGAATGGGATAAGTGAACTACGTTGTGCCAGTAACAAAGGTTTGTGCTGTTGGCACAAACCTGGGCAGGCTTGCCCAGGCCAGAGCTTGGTCTAGGGTCCAGCACACACTCAGTCACAGAGTAGGCTAAGAAACTACCTAAGCAATCCAAGAACTAAACCTTCATGAGAAGCTTCTTTGATAGAGTTTGATTGACTACTCTTATCTCCCTCTCCTCTCTAACCTAAAATCCTGAACCCCAAAGACTAGCTATCCTGCACTAAACCAAACCTATTTTGATTGTTACTTGAGGTATTTGTCTGTGCCAGATTAGACAGGGACCCAAGAGAAACATCCCAAGTCCAGATGAACTCAGATCTCCACTTACTGACAGCTGCAGATAACTGGGGGTTGGTTCAGACTAGCTTCAGGTTCAAAGATCTTCTTCCAAGGGAAACACAGGTCTCAACAGCAAGGACAGTTACAGGAATGCCACCAGGTATTTGGCAGCAAAATCCTTCCAGGTAATTACAGTCAGCAAACCCCCAGAGAGACTCATTGCTACTCAGTTTTCATCCCAATCCTCCTTTTCAAAATTCCAGAATCTTTCCTCATGCCTCTGTCTTTGGCAGACCATCATCACTTACTATAACGCTCTCTTCCTTATAATACTATATACACACATATGTATGTATATATTCTAATTGTTATATATATATAAACTATATATATATATATACACATATATATTTATAGTGAGATTAAACAATTAGAAAAGCATTAATTGCTCATGGAGAGCCTGAGACAACACAATAAAATAACAATTCATCCTAAATTAATTTACTTATTCAGTACCATAATAATCAATCTACCCAAAAATTATCTAATAGAGGAAGAAGAAATTCCTTCCTATTCTCATTCACTTTTCACCAGAGGTTTCTCAAGTGCAACTTTTCTAAAGTTTTATTCACTTTCTTCATTAATTTTATCCTTATTGTTTGGTTTGATTTATCTAATTATGAAAGGGAAGGTTAATATCCCCTGGTAATATGATTTTATTGTCTATTTCCACTTGTAACTAATATAATTACTCCTTTAGAATTTGGAGGCTATATATGTTTACTATTGATATCACTTCCTTATCTATACTTCCTTTGATCAATATATAATTCCCTTCCTTATCTCTTTGAATTGTGTCAATATTCATTTTTACTTTTTCAGAGATCATAATTGCTATTCTGCCTTTTTTTAATTTTTAAATTTTATCTTTATTTTATGCCAGTGACAAATTTACACATGTTTCCCAAAGTTATATGAATCATATTGTCTCCCTCACACTCCCAGAGTTGACAATCAGTCCTATTTGGTTATACATGTATTGTCACTCAAAACCTATTTCTATATTATTCATTTTTGTAAGAGAGTAATCTCATGAAACCAAAAGTCCAAATCATATACCCAAATGAACAAGTGATAAATCATATGTTTTCATCTACATTTCTTTTTTTAAATTTTATTTAATTGATTAATTTAAAGTATTTTTCCAGAATTACAAAAATTATGTTCTTTTCCTCCCTTCCCTCCAACACCTTCCCATAGCTGACTCAAAATTCCACTGGGTTTTACATGTGTCATTGGTCAAGACCCATTTCCATATTATTGATATTTGTACTAGGGTGATCATTTAGGGTTTATAACCCCAATCATATCCCTGTTGACCCATGTGATCAAGCAGTTGTTTTTCTTTTGTGTTTCTACTCCCACCGATCTTACTCTGAATGTGGATAGTGTTCTTTCTCATAAGTCCTTCAGAATTGTCCTGGATAATTGCATTGCTAATAGTGGAGAAATCCATTACATTCAATTATATCACAGTGTATTAATCTCTGTGTAAAATGTTCTCATTGTTCTGCTCCTTTCACTCTGCATCGATTCCTAAAGGTCATTTCAGTTAATATGGAATTCCTCCAGTTCATTGTTTCTCTGAGCACAATAGTATTCTATCACCAACAGATTCCACAATTTGTTCAGCAATTCCCCTATCTGAGGACACCCCCTCATTTTCCAATTTTTTATGCCATCATAAAGAGTGCAGCTATGAATAGTCTGGTACAAGTCTTTTTCCTTATTATCTCTTTGGAGTAAAAACAGAGAAGTGCTATTGCTGGATCAAAGGGTAGGCAATCTTTTAGCACCCTTTTGGCATAGTTCTAAATTGCCTTCCAGAATGGGTTGATTAGTTCAGAACTCCACCAGCAATGCATTAATGTCCCAATATTGCCAAATCCCCTCCAACATTTATTACTTTCCTTTGCTGTCATGTTAGCCAATCTGCTAGGTGTGAGGTGGTACCTCAGATTTGTTTTGATTTCCATTGTCCTAATTACAGGAGATTTAGAATATTTTTTCATGTGTTTATTGATAGTTTTTATTTTTTTATCCAAAAATTTCCTATTCATGTCCCTTGCCCATTTATCAATTGGGGAATAGCTTGATCTTTTGTACAATTGATTTAGCTCTTTATAAATATGAGTAATTAGACCTGTGTCAGAGGTTTGGGTTTTGAAGATTTTTTTCCCCAATTTGTTGCTTTCCTTCTAATTTTGGTTGCATTGGTTTTGTTTGTAAAAAACATTTTAATTTAATGTAATCAAAATTATTCATTTACATTTTGTAATTTTTTATAACTCTTCCTTAGTCTTAAAATCTTTCCTTTCTCAAAGATCTGACAAGGATAATATTCTTTGTTCACTTAATTTACTTATATTTTCCTTCTTTATATTCAAATCATTCACCCATTCTGAGTTTATCTTGGTGTAGGATTGTGAGATTTTAAATGGTTGAGGTCTTAAACTGTAGTGATTAAAATAGTGGAAGATATAAATTGTGATAGATATAAGAGAGGGTGAGTAAATTTGACTGCAGAAATATGTTTCACTACAGTGTCTTGGGTTTTAAAATCAAATATAAGGTGGTCGCCAGGGAAATATTCCCAATTATTCAAATACCCAAGTCAATTGGGTTTTATAGAGATTTTAATTAACAATACAATGAGTAATCAAAGAAAGAGAGAGAGAGAGAGTAAGAAAGGAATAAGTATGGAGGGCCTCAAGCCAATATGGCCTAGACCTGAGTCTTAAAAGAGAAATCAGTCAGTTTTTTAACACTCACCACAAGGTCTGACTAAACAAGGATACTAGTGACACCAGGCCAGCATCCTTCCTCAAAGAGTCGTCCAGCCAGAGATTGTTTTCAAAGGGCCTCTCTCAAAAACCTCCAGAGCTCCTACCCCAGAGGGACAGAGCCCCTCAAAGGAGCTCTCCTCCAGAATGCGAGTCAGAAATCCAGATCCCTGAATGAGATCCAAGCTCTTATTTTTAAGGGCAAAATTTCCTCTGTCACCTCCCCTAAGTCCTTACATCTACCAATCACTATATATGTTTCTAAAGGATCGCCCATTTTGAATTCACAGCTGAGTAGTTTTAATCTCTTTAGTAAGTCAGAAAAAAATGCTGCTGTGTTGACAAATTTCATTAGAAAAAACCTCTGAATAAGTTATCACCCTTTTAGGTTTAAGTAGTTTACAAGTTGCCCCACCTTTATAGGTACTTAGTATCCCATTGTATCAATTCTAAAACAGTCATGACTCAAAGAACTTCCTGTCCCATAAGCATAGATCAAAGTACTTTCATTGTTTAACAAGCCATTTTCTGTCCTAAAGCAATCTTAAGTAGGGTGGAGCAGGGACACTCCCATAGGTAGGAGCCCCCACACTCAAGTAGAGTTCTCACCATCTGCTAGGGAATTTTTTTAAGTAGAAGATTCCCTAATGGGGGAAATCCCTAACATTCATAAGTCTGAGAAGTTTTGAGGTTTACAGGATGTGATATGTTCATCTAAACCTAATCTCTCCCATACTATCTTCCAATTTTCCCAGCAGTTTTTGTCAAATAGTGGATTTTTGTCCGAAAAGCTGGGATTTTGGGATTTATCATAGACAGTCTTACTAAGTACACTTACCCCAAGTCTATTCCACTGATCCTCTCTTCTGTCTCTTAGCCAGCATCATAGCCAGTATCATATTGTTTTGATGACCAGTGCTTTATAGTATAGTTTGAAGCCTGGTAATGCTAGGCCACCTTCTTTCACACTCTTTCAATATTTCCCTTGATATTCCTGATTTTTTGTTCTTCCAAATGAACTTTGTTATGGTTTTTTTTTTTCTAATTCAGTAAAAAAAGTTTCTTGGTAGTTTAATGAGTATGGTACTAAATAAGTAAATTAGTTTGAGTAGGATTGTCATTTTTATTAGGTTAGTTCATCCTACCCATGAGCAATTTAATGTTTTTTTTTCAATTATTTAGATTTACTTTTAGTTGTCTGGATAGTGTTTTGTAGTTGTGTTCTAATAGTTCCTGTCTTTTTCTCAGCAGAGAGATTCGTGAGTATTTTATATTTTCTAGGGTGATTTTAAATGGGATTTCTCTTTCCTTACTGCTGAGATATGTTGGAAATATATAGGAATGCTAATGTTTTAGGTGGGTTTAATATTGTAACCTGAAACTTTGCAAAAGTTGTTCATTATTTCCACTAGCTTTTTGGTGCATTCTCTATGATTCTTTAAATAGAGCATCATATCATGTGCAAAGAGTGATAGCTTGGTCTCCTCATTATCTACTTTAATACCTTTTTTCTTTTTCTTCTCCAATTGTTATTGCTAGTATTTCTAGTACAATGTGTAATAATTAAAAATTAAATAATATTTCTTGCTACCCAGAGGTATATATTTTATAAAGTTTATTAGGACGGGTAGACAATCATTCCTAAGTAACCTGGTCACATGCCAGCTTAGCTGGCCTGTCTCTTTCTACTCCCACTCACCTACTGGTCTTCTAGTTCATTTCTCCCTTTCTCTTGTTGGTCTCCCTGTTCTCTCGTTGCTCTCCCTTCTTCTGCCCCAAAACCTTAACTTTTATTGATGTACAGAATGTATCCCGACGCAAGCCAACCCAAACCTGGAGCAAATGTGGTATGTCAGGAATGTTTGATGGACATGTAAAGTTACTCAGGAAGGGGGAAGGGATGAGCTTCCTTGACATAATACCTCCTATGATCCTTTGGGATACTTGTCTCCCCAATGGATCATTTAAATATAACTATCTTATAATTCTAAATACCTTCTAGCTTAAAGTACATACAATATTATATTTTTCTAAGAGGGAGTTACAATAGTTAGAGATGAGAGTTAGAGAAAAAAACATGATTGATAAATGCATTGACAAAATGCCAACTAGGGGACAGTCCCCTTTGGCATAAGAGTTTACATTCCGAATAAGTATATTCAACTCCCTTCAATTCAGTTCATTTTATCCCAAAATTCATTCTGGATCTTTTGATGCAATGTGTGGCTTCTTCAGGCGTCTTTACAGCACCTTCTCCCAAAGGATCCACTTTCTTGATTTTGAGTGTTCTCAAGTTTCTTTTCCTGAAATTTATTCAAAAAATTTTAAACCTTGCATTTTAGGATAATTATAAAATCCCCCCTGAGGAGGGTGTTGACCAACACCAGAATCACACTGGGATATATGACTGAGTTATGAGGTATATGAAACAATTATCAGAAGAAAACAAAAACAAAACAAACCACCCCAAAAAATCCCAAATAAAAGAGTAAAAAATGAGATTCTGTATAAAAATAAGAAATATGGAAATGATAAAAAAATGAAAATCTCATGTGTATAAAATTCTGAGTAAAAAATAATAAACCTGTAATAGGTTATTGAATCACAACAAGGACCAATTAAAGTGACTTATGTAATTAAAGTGACTCATGTATCACAAGTCCATAGGACAATAGCAGCAATACAAAACTTTACCCATTTGCAGCCAGGAGTACCAAAAATTGCCATACTATAAGGGAGAAAGGACTAAATTTCAGAAGCAAATGGGAAAATTCATTCCCTGGTCAGATTGTACCGTCACTGTCAGAGATAGGGGGAGCCAGGATGATAGCCAACCTGAAGCACTTGACTCAAAAGTCCTGCATCTTAACATATATCAAGAACCATGACCTCAATTCGCACACTAAGTTCAAGTCCTTTTGTATTGGCATAGAAGTTCAACAATACTCCGTGGATTGGATTTGATTTGTTTTGACCTCGTGCTACTTGGCACTGTATAGTGGCTCTTTTATTCCCTTCTCCTGGAATCAGACATAATCATTAAACAAAGTCCCATAACATTTATCAGTAAATGGCAGTTTTCCATAGTTGAAAGCTTTTTGGATATGCATATTACTAGGTCTAATAGATACTGTAAACTTATACTGTAAACTTTATCCTTCAAGTAAAAAAAAGAAAAACATTAATACTTATCTCATGTACTTCAAACATCACCAATGTTAGGGGAAAAAGAAAGAAAAAATTAATATCCCATTACAAACATAAAGAGGAAAAAAATAAAGAAAAAAATAACAATTTCACTCTTCACATTTCATGTGACAATGTGTTAGCTGAGTCACACACACAACACAAAAGGTGCTCACTTAAAAATGAAATGAGTATCACCCTTAACTTGGTCAGGATCCATCCACAGTGTGAGTGTACATAATATTTTCACCAGATAAAAGTCTTTTAAAAACAGTAGTACAACAATTAATACAGATTCTAAAGAGTACCAAAATCCCCAAAATTATAAGAGCCCATTTAATAACTGCAAACAAGCCCATTCCTTGCAGCCATGAGAGGTTCCACCAGCTATCATTAGGATTCACATGAGTCTCTATAGCGACTTGCTGTGTGTCATTAAAAAGTTTCTGAAGCTCATGGATATTTGTCACAAGGTCTCCCGATCCATTTACATAAGAACAACAAGAGTGATTAATAAATGCAGAAGCACCTTCTGATGCAGCAGGGAGCATATTGAGGGCTAGTCAATTTTGTAAGACTGTTTTTGCCAAGAAGTCCATCTCCTCCTGCAGATAAGAGATGGCTTTAGTGGTCTGAGAGATGGCTTAAGCTTTGTCTTGAGCCAATCTTTCAACTCAGCTGAGATATTCCTAACCGAGTCTATCACTGCCATCATCCCAAAATTTGGCAAGAGAGCCCAGAAAAACCTCTGTCCTGCTGATGAAAAGGCTACAGAATTTGGTCTTGATCTCTTGGGTCTAGATTACACCCTGAGCCTAGAACTTTGGCTGTTGATTTGTCTATGCAGCCAGTATTGTGATCATGCACAGATACAGGTGTAATAACATAGGCCAAACCACATGTACTATATTGTCCTGGTGGCAGAGTAGAGTAAGCTGAGGAGTTACAAATATAGAACTGTCCAGGGGTGACCAAACCCCATTGGAAATCCTCCCTCCTCCAGGATGAGACCATTATAGCCATAAAAGGCATGTACTTAAATGTCACATCCATTTCATTTTTAAGCTGCACTCTAGCACAGATAAAAGTGGAGGTAAGGAATGCAATAGTGTGCTTGCCCTTCACCTTGTCTCCCATGTACTTACTACTACTCAATGGACCTTTACCACTTCTTACGCACAAGTCAAAGGTGGGCATATGATCAGTCATAGGCAGTGGTGCACCTAAATATCTGAAAATTACTCCTGAAGACCCACTAAAATCAACAGAGATTTTTAGCTCATCAAATTTTTCAAAAATCACTGACACAGGTTGTAGCCATTTCAATGGGGTACACTCAGCATCATTAATGTGACAATTAACAAAAGCAAAAGGAGCAAAAGGACATTTAGACAATGTGCTATCTCCTTGTGTTGCAAACTGTGGTAATGCTTCATTACTGTGGACTGGAATTGTTGCCCATAACAAAACAGAGCTCCAATGGATCTGGTGACACACCCAGCACCCATGAGGACGAATGTCATTTCCCTGGAAAAGAGTTTTTAGATCTGTTTGGTCCTAATGCCTATTGGTTTAAAGCAGGTCAGGTCTGGGTGTGGGGGTGGCCACGTGGGGAAGGCAGTCACTTGCCTGCGTGGGTCGCATGTTCTATGTTGGGACTGTTCCAGGGAGCCCCTAACTCTACTCCACAGCTTGGAAGCACCCATAGGATCCATTCAAGGTGTCCCCCAGCTCTGCACAGCACTAGGCTAAAAGGAGGAACTCTAGGACCTTTCCTTCTGTGGAAAATAAAAGAGCAGGAGTTCCTGTTGGGTCATAAAACCCACCCAATTCCTCATGGGCAAAAAGGCCCCCTTCACCCCTATTCAAGCTGAAAGAAAAAACAGAGTGTGGTAGGGAGTGGGGCAGGGGAAGCCACCAGGGAAGGAGTTTTTTTTCACCAATCCAATTGTGTTCTGGTCCAGAAAAACAGGAGGCCACTTCCTCTCTTGGCCAAGGCTTTTTGCATTTGAAGGCAGGCTAGCTAACTGAAGCAGTTTCTATCTTTAAGCTTAAACTTTACCTAAGACTCCAACCTTCTCTCAGAAGAAAATTAAGGTTCTAAAAGTGTCCCTTCGTGGTCGCCAACTGTATTAATTAAAATTAAATAATATTTCTTGCTACCCAGAGGTATATATTTTATAAAGTTTATTAGGATGGGTAGACAATTATTCCTAAGTAACCTGGCTGCATTCTAACTTAGCTGGCCTGTCTCTTTCTACTTCCCCTCACCTACTGGTCTTCTAGTTCATCTCCCCCTTTCTCTTGTTGGTCTCCCTGTTCTCTCGTTGCTCTCCCTTCTCCTGCCCCAAACCTTAACTTTTATTGACATACAGAACGTATCCCCATGCAGGCTGATCCAAACCTGGAGCAACTGTGGTACATCAGGAATGTTTAATGGACAGGTAAAGTTACTCAGGAAGGGGAGGGGATGAGCTTCCTTGACACAAATGTTAAATAAGAGAGGTGATAATGGGCATCCTTGTTTCACTCCTGATCTTATTGGGAATGCTTCTAATTTATCCCCATTGTAGATGATGTTTGCAGATGTTTTTAGATATATAATGTTTATATTCTTAGGAAAGGCCCTTCTCTTCCTATACTTTCTGGTGTTTTCAATAAGAATGAGTTTTGTATTTTGTCAAAGGCTTTTTCTGCATCTATTGAAATAATAATGTGATTTTTGTTGGTTTGCTTGTTGACATGGTCAATTATGTTTTTGGTTTTCCTAATATTAAACCATCCTTTCATTCCTGGTATAAATCCCACCTGATCATAATGAATGACTCTCGTGATTACTTGCTGGAGTCTTTTTGCTCGTATTCTATTTAAGATTTTTGCATCTATGTTCATTAAGGAGATTTGTCTGAGGTTTTCTTCCTCTGTTTTTGCCCTGCCTGGCTTTGGAATCAGTACCATTTTTGTATCATAAAATGAATTTGGTAGAACTTCTTCTTTGCAAATTATGTCAAATAGTTTGCAAAATATTGGGATTACTTGTTCTTTGAATGTTTGATAGAATTCACTTGTGAATCCATCCAGCCCTGGGGATATTTTTAGGGAGTTCTTAGATGACTTGTTCAATTTCTTTTTGTGATATGGGGTTATTTAAGTATTCTATTTCTTCTGTTAATCTAGGCAATTTATATTTTTGTAAATATTCATCCATATCAAGTAGATTGCCATATTTATTGTCATATAATTGGGCCAAATAGTTTTTAATGATTGCCTTAATTTCCTCTTCCTTAGAGGTGAGGTCTCCCTTTTCGTCTTGGATACTGTTAATTTAGTTTTCCTCTTTTATTTTTTGTTAGATTGACCAGTAATTTGTCTATTTTATTTGTTTTTTCAAAGTACTAGCTTCTCATCTTATTTATTGATTCAATAGTTATTTTACTTTAAATTTTATTGATTTCTCCTTTAATTTGTAGGAACTCTAATTTAGTTTTCACCTGGTGATTTTTAATTTGTTCACTTTCAAGTTTTATTATTTGTATGCCCAATTCATTGACCTCTGTCCTCCATAATTTGTTAATATATGAACTCAAGGGTATAGATTTCCCCCTGAATACTTCTTTGGCTGTTTCTCATAGAATTTGAAAGGATGTTTCTTCATTGTCATTTTCTTCAATGAAATTGTTAATTGTTCTTTCAATTTGTTCTTTAACTGGTTTTGTAGATCCATATTATTTAGTTTCAGTTAATTTTTGATTTGCCTCTCCTAATATTTTTATTGCATTAGGATCTGAAAAGTTTGCATTCATTATTTCTGTGTTTTTGCTCTTGTTTGCCTTGTTTTTAGGCCCTAGTACATCATTAATCCTTGGGAATGTACCATGTGCTGCTGAAAAGAAAGTGTATTCCTTTTTGTTCCTATTTATTGTTCTCCTCATATCAATTAACTTTAATTTTTCTAAGATTTGATTCACATCTCTTACCTCTTTCTTATTTATTTTTTGGTTTGATTTACCTAGATCTGATAGAGGAAGGTTCAGGTCTCCCACTAGTGTAGTTTTACTCTCTATTTCCTCCTTCAACTCCATTGGTTTCTCCTTTAGAAATCTGTATTCTATGCCATTTGGTGTATACAGGTTGAGTACTGATATTTCCTTATTGTCTATATTGCCTTTTATCAGGAGGTAATTACCTTTCCTATCTCTTTTGATCAGATCTGTTTTTACTTTGGCTTTGTCAGATATCATGATTTCAACTCCTGCCTTTTTTTTCTCAGTTGATACCCAATAAATCTTGCTCCAGCCTTTGATCCTTATTCTGTGAGTATCAACTTGCCTCTTGTGTGTTTCTTTTAGATAACATATGGTAGGATTTTGGTTTCTAATTCTTGCTTTTGTTTTATGGATGAGTTCATTCCATTCATATTCAGAGTTATGATAACAACCTCTGTATTCTCCAACATTCTGATAACCTCTCCTAGATCTGCCCTTTCATTTATACAAATTCTGATGAGAGCAATCATCAAGCTTTGCTGGTCATCTCCCTCATCTTTCCTTCTACTATACTGATTCTTACTTGCCTCTTCATGTGATATAATTAACCCATAATTTTTCTTTGCTCATTCTGTAAAAATGGAGATTTGAACCCCAGACTTCAATCCCCAGAAGTCCTTGGTAGTTCCCAAAATTCCCTATAATCTCACCTGTGGCCTCACCTGAGTGCAAGATCACAAAGTATTATTTAAAGGGACTCTCTGCCTACTTCATCCTATCTCTTCTTCTGCTTCTAAGCACATGCATCTCTCTACCTGGCAGGCAAGATGTAAGTGACTGTGAATGGGCTATGTGCCCTAGGCACATGCTTTCTTATTTTCTATTTTCTTTATCCTTGATTTCTAATAATCTTTAATAAACCCCTAAAATATAATACCTTAGTAGAGAAACTAATTTAACTGTTACAATTCATAGTATATTACTTTGTTATCCCTTGAGTTAAAAAAAAATAAAAATTCATTATATTCAACTTACTCACTACTTTCTACCCATATATGATACTATTCATTGACCCAATAAGCATAAAGCTCTTATGTGTCTTTAGTACCTTAAGTTACTTAAGTTATATTAAGTAACGCAATGGCTTCAACAGACCAGCTAAACCTTGTGAGTGTAGCCAGCGGGTCGTGGACACCTGGTGAACCAAGGCTTTGCTCCCCCAGCATGTGAAGACTGCTTAGGCCGAACAGACAGAAGAAACCAATAAGAAGGTTGAACGGCTGAAATGGCAATGCAACAAAGCACTGTGGAGTGCTTAGGGCGTGTTGGAGCACAAGGGACAGCACGGCCATCCAATGCAGCTGAGAAAGTCTCCAGGTGTAACGATTTTTTGTGCCACTGGAACCAGGCGTCCAATGCCGGGAGAGTGGGACTGTCTCTGTTCATTGACTTTTCCACTTAAATCTCCTTCACGCGCAAGTGTCTTTGTGCACACTCAACTATACACCATAAATGAAAACGCACAAAGACAATCATCATCCTCAGTTACCAAGAGACTACTACTAAGTTATATTAGATCCTTCAAGTATCATAGATACCTTAAACATCTTATCACTTTCTTACCAGTAATGTAATCAGTTTAAACGCACTGTTTCCTTTGGTTAGTCTAAATATATTAAGTACTTTAGTTATCTCTTGTACTATAAAAATCTTAAGTACCTTAGTTACCATTTTCCCATTCAGGGAGGTGATTAGTTTAACCCCACTGATTCTTTTGATTTTTTTCTGAATACTTTTATGCTTTCTTTGAGTTTGGAATTTGATCATCATATTTTGTTTTTAACTTTGCTCTATTTCATTAAATGGCCATTTCTTCTCTCTAAGCATTATACTTAGTTTGCTAGATAGGTGATTTTTGGTTCTAATCCTAGATTCTTTGCCTTGGGCAATATCATATTCCATGCCTCCCAATTCTTTCATATTTCATTATAAAGATATTTAATTGTTTTTTTACTAATTAAATTTCCATGTAAGTGTTCCAAAGTTTATGATCCACATTGTTTTCCTCCATCTCTTTCCTCCTCTTTTCTGGAGCTGGCAAGAAAGTCAGTCTGGATTATACCTGTTTATCATGCAAAACTTTATTCTATGTTGTTCATTTTTGTAAGAGAATAATCATATAAAACCAAAACCCCAAACAAAAATCCAAATACATAAGCGGAAAATCACATGTTTCCATCTGCATTCTGACCACAACAATTCTTTCTCTGGAGGTGAATAACATTCTTTGTCATAACTCACTCAGAATTGTCCTGGATCTTTTTATTGCTTTATCCCTCTAATTTAGCAATTGTTATGTCCTGTGTAAGACAGATAGTGATTCCATTATATTTGAATTGAGGTTTTTTTTTGTTGTTTTTGTTTTTGTTTTTTTTTTTTTAGTTTTCCTACTTGCTTGGAGTATTTTATTCTTGACCTTAGAATTCTAGAATTTGGCTAATCTGGGGATTTTAAAATTTGAGGTTTCTTTATGGAAGTAATTGGTGAATTCTTTCAATTTCAATTTTCTTCTCTTATTCAAGATCATTGAAGAAGTTTTCCTTGATAATTTCTTTCAATATGTTGTCCAGGTTCTTTTTTATCATGGCTTTCATGCAATCAAATGATTCTTAAGTTATCTTTCCTACAACTGTTTTCCAAGGCAGCTTTTTTCAGCCCCAGGAGAAATGTCATATGTATTTTTTATTCTATTGAATTTGTATTATTTTTCCTGTGGTTTCCTGCAGATTAGTTTCTATTTGTACAATTTTAATATTTATATAGGCATTTTCTTCTTTAAGACTCTATACTTCTTTTCTCTGAGTGTTATTTTCCTGTTTGTGGTATTGTATCTCCGTTTTCAGGGAATTGTTTTCTTCAGTAAGTTTTTGTTCTAAGCTGTTGGTTTTTCTCATCATTTTCTTTTCTAATATTTCTTCTGTATTTGTTTTTTATACATTTTTATTTTTGCATTGCTTTCCTTTTCTGAGCTTGTATTTTGTTAAAATATCAGGCTTTCTTTTACTCATTTGTGGGTTATTTTTTCTTTTTATTTTGTTTATTTATTCAAGGTAAGTTCCATTCCTCATGTGGAGAAAGTAATTTATGGTACTTGTACTATACCTGGGATCAGCTCAGGTCTGTATATCTCAGCATAAGCATTTTTCAGAGGAAGCCTAGTTGGCCTACTGTCTGGAATTTTGACGCTGTTCAGTTCATCTCCTTGAAGTTGGGTTCTGCCTTATTCCACAGAGCCTGGACCATGTTGGACTAAGTTCATTACAGTGCTGCCTGCACTGGGTTGTCTGGCCTCTCTTCTGGCTGAACTATGCAGGGCTACTTTCCTCCTGTTGCTGATTGTTCTTTATTACATTGTTTTCTCCTCCTTTTCTAATGAGGCTGGAACAATATGAAGCGTCGATCCATTTCCCCTGCTGCTTATGCTATATTGTGTCTCAATTCTGTTGAGACTTCTTCAGTGCTCTCTCCTTACATGCCTGTGAGATGAGTCCTTCTTGCTGTCTCTTCACATTGTTTTGGATTGGAAGGCTACTTCAACCCTTCTGTTTGTTCTGCTACTCAGGCATTAGTTTTGAAGTGTTTTTATTCTGTTTGTTTGGAGGGTGGTCAGATGTTTCTTACTGTACCACATTGACCTGATGTGTTACTGCTGTCTTCCACTGGCATGTTTGGTGATGTAGTGCTGTTACTGTAGCCATTGCTGTTGCCACCAAGCTGACTCATTCATGTGACCTCTGTTCTTCTCAATGTTTGTATCTTCACTCTGTGAGTTAATTTCCCATTTATCCATGTCAATACTTTTTTCTGTCTAGTTATTTGAATATTGTCTCCTTTTCCTTTTGGTTGTTGAGCTCCTCAGATGTAGGTTTGTTTTCAGTTTGCTTTATATTTTCAAATCTTAGCAAAGTACCTTACTGAATATTTATTGAATTAAATTGCCTTCTTTTTTCCCCTCCAGAATCCAATAGCAGCATCCCATCTACCTGCAACAGCACTCATCAATTTTTGGATTATCTTGTTTTTTTTTTTTATAAAATTATTTAACTCAGAATCACTTCATATATCTATCCATGGTTTCTTAAATTCTTTCTATTTGCCAGGTTTTGAAGCACACTAATATTCAATTATATTTGTGTGCAACAACTTGTTTAGACATTCTCAAATCAATGAGCATCTCCTTTTATTCCCAGTTCTTAAGTATTATAAGAAGTACTAATAAATATAGTGATGTAAATGGAACATTTCTTTATAATTTTGACCTTCTTGTATTATATGCTTAATCATGGTTAAAAGTTATTTGGTTAAAGGTAACTAGGCTAAATGGCATGGACATTCTTAAGTTAATTGTGAATTCTTATCCAAAATGGTTAAAATAATTAATAGCTCCAGTAAAATGCATGGCTGCTTTCATTCCACTCCATCTCCAACAGTAACATTTCATCTTATTTCATCATTGCCAGTTATATGATGTGACATGAAATCTCAGAGGCATTTTAATTTTTTCTTTAGTTTATTATAACTTATTTGGGTTAATCTTTCATAAGGCTATTAGTAACTCACAATTGATCATTTGAGTATTATTTGCTCAAATCTTTTATGATTTATAATTGAGATGTGTCTTATAATTCTTTGTATTCATTCCATAGGCAGAAGACATATATATAAATAATACTTATATATGCATATATGCTCATAGATACTAATGTATGCTAATATACAGAATTATACATGTCAGAAATTTTACATTCACAATTTTTCCTTCTTTTCAAAATAATGTTAACTTTGTTCATAGCACTCAAAGCCATCTAGGTTGTCCAGTAGATAGAGCACTGGGTCTTAAATTAAGAATATTCTCTTCCATATTGTTTCTGTCTTCAGAATTGCATTCTAGGTTCTGATATCATGTAGGATGACTTTTCCTATAGCATCTTAGGTCACTGTATCCTTTCTCTTAACTCTGTGAAATCTACTCAGCTAAAATTTAGAGGTGTTTTGATCTGCTATAGCTCAAAGAGAAGAAATGCAAATGCTGACAATATTATACCATAAATATAATTAACATAATGTGATAAGATACATCACTTGGAATATTCAAATATTTCTGGGGCACTGACTCAGTAATTGAGATTTTACTTTGGCGAAGGTATAAAGTAAACTAGAAGCAGGCTGGACATTAGTAAAACATGACTTTTAATTTTAAAGCTACTTTGAATAACCAAAAATTGAGTATACTGTTGTCCCAATATTATTTCAGCCCATATTTGGACTATGACTATTCCTATCTTCCACAGTGAATGATAAGAAATTTTAACAATCAAATAATTATCACCTCTTCTCTCTTTAATGCACTTAAAATAATATGGTTTCTGTTAGTATTTATGCTTTGTTTATAGGTCAATACACTCAAACCTGAGTGTCAAAATATGATAGAATAGCAGCAGAGATACATTGTGGGTAGATGGTGAATTAGAGTAAGAAGCTTTAATACCTCTTTAATACCTTCCACCACCAGCCCCAACCACACCCCCCCATAACACACACAGATAACCAAAAATAACTCAAAATAATCATTGCTAAAAGTGGCAAAAAGAGACTGGAATCAGGAGTGAAGTTGAATAAACAGTAATAAATAGGGAAGAAAGTTTCTAACTTTCCTGGCGTCAGGCTTAACACCATAGGTTTTCAAGGCAAGAATAGAGCAAATGAAGTGAAATCAAAAAGATAGCCCCTGAAGGTATAACTGACAATCTCACCTTGTTTGCTAAATCCCTGAGTTCCCATCCTAAAGAATATCAAATGGAAAACACAGGTAGGAGGCCAGAGGTATATGCAGTGGTCTGCCCTTAGCTCCAGAGCCTACAGCTGATGTATAGCTGGAGATTGAAGGAGTGGATAATACAGAGTCTAAAGGCTCTATGACCTGAGGGCAGGAACTCAGATCTCTCAAATAACAAATAAGGAACTTTTGAGGTCTGAGAAATGGTCTAAATTCTGGCTTTATTCCAGACTTGACAATGGGAGAGGAGGAGTGAGGAAGGGACATACACTGTTGAGGTGGTGGCTAGGGACTGGATCCCATCAGCAGAGGTCACTCCCATGACAATGGAGTACCTGGCTGCTGCTACAGAAAGAGGTGGATGGTCTGCTTGTGGTTGCCCAGGCAGAAGCTGCTCAGAGGCTCTGGTTGGAGTCCTTAAGATCAATCAGAGGCATCTCCAATACTTGACTATAAAAACTAGAATAACTAAATAAATCCCAGAAAAAAAGTAAACACACTCAAAACATCCTAAAACCTGAGGTAACATATCCCAATACACTACAAATCCTGAGAAATAACAATAATAATATGAAAGACTATTGGTCTGGATGCTTAATTTTAAAAACAAATAAATAATAATGATCAATAAAGGAGAAAGAACCTAAACATTGATATCTATTATATGGTCAGAGGAGGCCTCAGCTCAAACTCAGTGAAATAAAAACACAGATTTCAAAAATAACAAAGGAATACAATAAATAACCACAAACTCAAAAAAAGAGCCATTGGAACAGCTTTGAAAAGACTTGGAAAAACTAAATGAGAGTGGAGGGTGCAGGTCTCCTTCAGCAGAGTGGGGTTTGTTAAAGTTGTCAAGAATAAGTCCTGAAACTCTGAAGGAGAGAGGGGAAAACAGATTATTATGTACAGAAGTTCTTAGTAATCCAAGATAAAAATAAATATAACACACCAAAATCAGGATGATAGTTCTAGCCACCAACAGAGGTATCATCTGTCAGATTGCTTATGCCGGAAATGAATGCGATATGATTGTCTGTGCAGCTTATGCACATGAGTTGCCAAAGTCTGGTGTGAAGGTTGGCCTGACAAATTATGCTGCAGCTTATTGTATAGGCCTGCTGCTGGCCCACAGGCTTCTTAACCGATTTGGCATGGACAAGATCTATGAAGGTCAGGTGGAAGTGACTAGAGATGAATAAAATGTGGAAAACATTAATGATCAGCTTTCACATGCTACCTGGAGGCAGGTCTTGCCAGAACTACCACTGGAAATAAAGTCTTTGGAGCCCTTAAGGAACCTGTGGATTGTGGGTTGTCTATTCCTCACAGTACTAAATGCTTCCCTGGCTATGATTCAGTAAGTAAAGAATTCAATGCTGAAGTATATTGTAAGGACATCATGGGCCAAAATGTTGTGGATTATATGTGTTTTCTTATGGAAGAAGATGAAGATACTTACAAAAAACAATCCTTAGAGTACATAAAGAACAATATCACTCCTGACATGATGGAGGAGATATAAAAGAAAGCTCATGCTGGTATATGGGAGAATCCAGTTTATGGGGAAAAAAACCCTAAAGAGAAGTTAAAAAGAAAATATGGAACTGCCCCAAAATGTCCCTTGGCCAGAAGAAAGATCGAGTTGCTCAAAAGAAGGCAAGTTTCCTCAGAGCCCAGGAGAGTGCAGCTGATATTTAAAACATCACGATCTGTAATTTTCTATGAAGATTTTCAGATTAAGACAATAAACTTAATGAATAACAAAAAAAAACCTAAATGAGAGAGTTTGAGGAAAAAATAGAACAAAAAATAAGAGCAATGCAAGAAAATCAAGAAAATTATAAAAGATCCATCCAAGTGGAAAAAGATCCAGTAACTCCTGGAAGAAAATAATATGGTAAGAACTGGAATTAGAAAACGAAAAGCTAAGAATTTCCTAAGACAACTATAAAATAATAAAGCAAGTTCAAAGGAATGAAATAATAGAAGATCATATGAAATATCTCATCAAAAATATAATTGACCTAGAAAATAGTTAAAAGAGAAAATATAAGAATATTTGGTATCCCAGAAAGTTAATATTAAAAAAAATAATTTAGATACCATTATCCAAGAAATCATCAAGGAAAACTGCCCAGAATTTCTAAAGCCAAAGTGCAAAGTAGACTTTGAAAAATCCACCAACCACCATCTCAAAAAGGCTCAAAAATGAAAATGCATAGGAACATCATTGCTAAATTCTGTATTTCCCAGGTTAAGGAGGAAGTACTGTAAGCAGCAAGAAAAAAATTAGATATTGTGGATTAATAATCAGGACAATATAAGACTTAGCAACTCTAAAATAAAAGAATATAGTTCATGGAACATGGCATTTCATAGAGCAAAAGAATTGGGCTTATAACCAGGAATAAAATATCCATTAAAGATGAATATTTATTTAATTAGGAGTTTCAACTCTTTCTTAGGTGAAAATGAGAACTTGGCAGAAAATCTGATCTAGAAGAAACACAAAAAGATAATTAAAGACTAATTATAAGCAACTCAAAAGGCCAAAGTGTTTGAAACATGTATGGGGATATATCTCTTATGGCTCTTATGGGAATGACATCATTCCCTGGGATTTTTGAAAGGGCATGTATGGACCAAAAACTCCAAGTCCATGTGAATGGAATGAAATGAGATGAAATGATAATGGAATAGACTGGGAGAAGGCAGGGTGAAATGGTTATTATCTCATATGGAGGAGGAATTAGTGAATGAATTGCCATGGAGAAGGGGTGGGAGTGAAGGGTTGGTAATACAAAAATCATCCTCTCATCATAACTGGAATAAAGAGAGAAAAACATGCACAATTGGAAGGGTAATTATCTTCCTAAGATATAGGAAAACAGGAGAGAAGGGGGCTAGGATAAGGGAAGGACTGAAATTCCCATTAGTAGACTGAGGGAATAATAAAAGGAAGAGTGTGTTAAGAGAAAGGAGGGCAAGGGAATAAATGAAGATAGATAAAGGAGGGATATCTAGAGGGGAATATATATCAAGAAGTGGGGAAGGGAGTAAGGTAAGGGGATAAGGGAGAGACTCGGAGAACAAGGTAGGGGAGGGAGTTTTAGAATTAAACTCATATGAAAAAGTAGGAAGGAATGTTTGGGGGAATAAGGAAGTGATTTTTGGAAAAGTGTAATAGAATAAGAATCTAAAAGTAAAGGGTAATGGACAGGAAGGGACCTTTAGAAAGATGGGCCCAGTTGGAAGGGGTATGGCAAAGGGAGAGGCTTAGGGAGGAAATCTCTAGTGTAAATTGGAAAGGTATTAGTCAAAGGAAATTGGACATCTGAAGAGAGATATGGCAGAAAGGAAAGAAGAAGGAGAAAAGTAGTGAGGAGAAATGAAGTAGAGGGAAATGCATAGGTAGTAAATATGACACTGAGTGTTAATTGGATGAATTCACCCTTGGGAAGAAAATAGATATCAGAAAGGATCAAAAACCAGGGTCAGAAATGTTTTGTTTACAAGAAACACTGAAAATGAGAGACACATATAGACTGAATGTAAAGGGCTAGAGCAGAATAAATCACGCGTCAGGTGATCCAGAGAAAGCTGGGATAATATTCATGATCTCTGACCGAGTTGGGGCAAAAAATGTATATAATTGGAAGGGATAAACAGGATAACTATATTGTGTTGGGAGAGTACTATAGATAATGAAGCATTATCAATATTGGACCTACATGTACCAAGTATTACAGCATCCAAATTTTTAAAGGAAAAATTAAATGAGTTACCAATGAAAATAGGTAATGCGATAATTATAGTGGGGGACTTAATTTTCCCCTCTCAAAATTAGATAATTCTAACCAATAAGGCAATAATAAAGAAGTTAAGGAGATGAATGCAACCTTAAATAAGTTAAATTGGATAGATTTCTGGAGAGCCTGCACCCACCTGCAAGAGGCTAGTAGTAAATCTAAACCTGAGTATGTACATACTACATACAAACATAGTTTCTGGTAAGACAACAATGGCTTTGTAAGAAATAAAATTATGACTCTGGTCCTTATTTTTCATAAAGTTTATTAGTATTACTTGGATAGGAAAATTCAGAGAGATAGAAAGAGAAAAGCTTATTCTATCTAGCCTTGTGGTTGCTCCAAATATGGACTCCCTCAGCCACCTTCTTCTTGACTGGTCACCAGAGAAAATAACCCCCAAACACTTCCTGGATCTTAGCTTTTATTCCTTCTTTTACAACATGATCAAGTTCAGAATCATATCTGGGATCAAGTGTGTAAACCCCAATCCTGTGACCACACTCAGTGATGTAGGTGGCACAAACTCACACAGACTCACGTGGACATAAGCAGATGAAAACCAGCTTTGTTAGCCAGAAATTGGGAGGAAGGGGAGAATTTTCCTCACACAGCTTGGAAAGTATAAATATCCCGCTAAAGTCTTACTTTAACACTCATCATACTATAGAAGTAATCTTGTATTCCAAAATGATTGTAACATTGGAACAAAACTTCCACTGCATATAACCAAGCTGGAAAGAGATGTTTTAGGAAAGAATATGGTACTGTCAACAAATTGTGTCTGCTAAGGACCAATCTAGTTAATTATGGCCCTGATAATATGTGCTCACTAAGAACCAGAGAGATTAAGTTGATCAAATTAAATTTTGATAGGAACATGGAGAAATGGGCCTAATATTACATTACTAGAGCAGTTGTGAATTATTTTATTAGAAAACAACACAGAAATATACATTAAGAGCTGTAAAATTATTCGTGCTCATTGACCCTAGGATTCCATTACTAGGATTTGGCCCTAAAGGCATTATTGAGAGGGTAAAAAAGGTTGAATATTTTTAAATATTCAAGGAAACTTTGTAATGAAAATTAACTGGAAAAAATATTACTGAAATGATTGGGGGAAATGACTGAAGAGATTATGATATATGAATATGATAGACAATATTATGTTATTAGAAATAATAAATCATAGAAATAAAAACAAAAGGGAAATATATGAAGAGATAAAAAAGAAGAAAGGAGAAAAAAGAATATCATATATTATGATTACATTTTAAAAACCAGTCACAAAACCAAGAGAAAAATTAATCCAACTAAAACAAATCCAATAGGAAATCAAAAGGAGAGGATGTTTAATATAATTTACATATGTTTAAACAAATTATAGAGAATGTGGAGTTTGTGGTTTTGCAAATAAATTTTAATGTGTTTATATATTTATAGTTTTTGTAGGTTGTGTCATACTAAGTATATAATTCTTAATTTTTTAAAAATAAGGGATAAATAAAAAAGAAAAGTAGCTAATTGGTCTGGATTGGTATAATACTGATCAATTACAGGGAGCTATTTTTGATAGACAGAATTTCAAAATAATCTATAATTTTATATAAGATTCAGGAAATCTCTCCATATTCAATGCGGCTCTAGAAAATTAAAAATGGGAAAGGAAGTGATCTATAGAAAAAATTTCAGATTCACAAATGAACACATTTTCTTTACATGTTTCATATTCTCTTCAAACAAATCTCCCTTCTATATTTTGGGACTTCCTAAATTCTTATAATTCTGTGTCTTTATTTTTAAATAGATCAGGGTAGTTAAAAGGGTGTGATGACATCTTTTTTAGAGGATTAGAATATTGCAAGTAATAGGAAGAAAATTGTATCAATGAATGAATGGTCAGTATGGTCACATCTTGAAAAATGAAAGGTCACATTTTTCATATGATCACTCTCTATATACTTCTAAGATAGTCTATAATGTTCATTAAATTATGTTCTATGATGCTTTTTATAGGACGTTGTTCCAGAGCCAGAATCTATATCTGAAAAAAAAAATTGTGCCACTGCCTTTTCCTTTCTGGATTTAATAAAGCTCTCCAAAGGTATAAGAACCTGTTTAATAATGATGATCTGTGTAACTTTCTACTAAACAATGCTAAAGGGCTTTCAAGTGCCTTCTTGTTAAATCACCCAAAGAAGCCTTCATAAAAGTGTATTAGAAATGCAAAATGTTGCAGTCTGACAATAATAACCATTTTCTTGCTCTCTAGAAGGCATGTTTACCTCCATTGCAAAAATGGTTTCATGTATTATAAATCCCTTCCTGCATTACTTGAGTTACTCTATCATCATCTGTACTTTTATCTGATTACCTAAATGTATAAGAGGGACATCAGTCAATACTGCTGGAAAAATGCAATGCCTAGTAGGCTTTATGATTTTAGAAACAAGATAAAAGCCTTATGACTCAAAGAAAGCAATCAAATGCATTTCTGTAGCCACAAGCATCGTATTTACTTAAAGGATTGTGACTATAAAAGCAAATATCTCTTACAGGAAGCCAGGACAAAAGCTGTCAGAGTACAGGGTAGTAAATAGCTTTGAAATTGTTTTCTCTGCTTCATTTCAAAAGCTTAAGGCTAAGAATGTTTGACCTTTTACAGATGGAATGGTTTCCTTCAGGTCAGGGTGCTGCACTGAATTCTGATGGGGTGCAGCCTGATGCAATCATCAGGAATGGTAAATATTCTCATCACTGGTGCATTCTCCTGCAAGAGGAACATTTCTAAACCAGTGACATTTCCTGGTTCCTTCAATGAAAAGGTAGAGTGTCTTTCATTTGTTCTCCTACAGAATTTTTCTTCCAATGTCTCTTAATCAGAAAGGGACAGCGATACTGTGAAATTGTTCTAAATAACTTCATATATTTGAAAGGAGTAAAAACGTCAAATTGAACACCTCTGAAATCAAGTAGATGTCTTCCTAATTAAGCTGTTCTTATTTCTGTAAAAGGAATTCAATTCTATTTTAAATGATATCATTCTTTGAGCTTTGTTAAAGATTTTCTGTTAACATGAAGCCAAATTCTTGCTAAAATTTACTTTTGAAATCCTGAAATGTTCACTACTGTGTTAAAACCCAAAAATCAATGAAGCTATACTGCAGTTTTCATTCCCACATAGCCTTAAAACAGAATTCTTTGAGTTTTTAATAACTAAACCTCCTTGCCCCTCTGGAGAGCCACTAAGATGAAATGACTTCATACAAAAATAACTTTTATGGTGAAAATCATCCCCCATCCCAATTGGTCTAGAGAATTTTATTTGGATTTCTTGTTTGCCCCCCTTATTCCCTACCTTGCATTATACTGATGTGTATATGTTGCTTTTGTTGTAAGGAATGTCCCCCACATGTAACATGAGGGTGCCATTGTGTGGCTTGACAAAAGGAAGAATAGCCATCTCTAGTCTCTTCTCCCCACTATTCTTCTTGAAGGGAAACTTTAAATCAGGTCAAGTTGGAAAGTAGGAAGTTAGGTACAGAAGGTTGATCACTTTGTTCTCCTTAGAGTTAGAGCAGAATTATATTTATCTGCTCCCTAAAATATTGTTATTCTAAAAACATGTGGTTTTCATTTAGACTTCTGATTGTCCATCAATCAGAAGGACTACAAGTTTTATATAAAGGCTTAACTCCCTTCCCAGTAAATGCTAGTTTCATAATGAACACACAAAGTAGGTAGCAAAGAAACCCATTTAACTCAGTCAAGAGTAAAATAGAAATCATAGAAAGAACACAGAAAAATATACACCAGACAATACAGAATGAAGGAATACTCCCATTAAGAATGAGGTAACACCTTAACTGAGGAAACCTTACATCTCATCCAAGAGAAAACTCCCACAAACTTTAGTGTAGGAAGCTGAGAATCAAAACATGATGGAGAGCACCAACTCCTTCCATGCCAACATCTTCCCAGAATCCTTTTATTCAGGAACCTGAAATGAGGTTGCCATATTCCATTTTCTTTCTTGAAAGTGGAAGTCAAAAGCACTTGCAGTGATTGAAAAACATAAAGAGACTCAAGAGAGTCTAAAAAGCATAAAGATACTGAACTGACTCCCTAAAGGTCTCTGAAGGCACTCAAAGAACAATATTTTACTTTCTCCTGCTCTTGCCAACTCCACCCTATCCCTCACACAGGTGTATGACATTGATTTCTGTCAAGTAGGACAGGGTCAAATGACAATGGGCTTTAGAACTCATATTTATCTGAATTGCCTCACTCCAATAAAATTATTGCTTTTTGAGAGAAGAAACTACCTGGTGTATTTATTTTCTCTTCTAATTCCTTGCATATACTGTAGAAGTACATTGCACAGAAAAGGTCCATAACTCTTTGTTCATTTATATTAATAATATTACAGTGAGATCCCAGAGTATTGTTAAATGAGATAAGAATTCTTACAGTTACCATAATATCTATCTTGTTCATTATAGGCTAAACAGTTAATAATCAAATCCTTATAGCTAATTTTAAAGATTATTTAATAATCAATACCTTAATATTTTAATTTTTCAATGAGATATAATCTTCATTAAAATCTACCAGGATTGGCCATAAATACTGATTATTTAGTAACAAATGGGAAAATGAGAAAAAATTGACTCACATTCTCCCTTTTTTCTTATATCTCTCTTCTACCAAACTTTATTTTCCTCTTTCATTTACCTTTCTTTTTATCCTCTGCACATTGTACATAGAACATATGCTTGGAACTAGAAGAGACATGTAACTGAGCTCACATGAAATTGGCAAAGTAGGAACTCAAACTGGCCCTCTGACTTTAAATTCAACATTCTTTCCATTTTGCCATTGATCAACATCTTCCTTTTCTCTCTGGCTTATTGATCATTTCTATTTGTAAAGGTTTATTGACCAATATTTGGAGTCTTCAGCAATTTAGAAGAGATTGGCCTAACAATCCATGTAGGAAAAAACAAGTGAATGAAACATGACTATTATTTATAAAATTCAGGTATATGTGAAATCAGTCCCTTGAGTTAAGACTTTGATTATTGATCACCTTTCTTTCTTTCTTTCTTAATATGTATCTTTCTATCTGTTTATTAGTCAATCTATTGTGTTGGAGATGGATGAACCCTGACTTAGATAGTATAAATATAGAGGGTTGGATATTTCTTAAAATAAACTGTATAAAAATTAAAGGATCCAAGATGCTCCCTGGCACACAAATCTATCATTTTGACACCAACATTCTCTCCATATTATTATATGGCTGCAAATTATGTAACTCTAAAAGTTCTGAAAATGAAAATCATGGGTGCTCAAAAAGTCAGGGGCAAAATAAAATTAACCACATCAATGCATCAATGGTAATATCAGAACTATTTTTTAATTCTTTCAAATTTCATCGATTTATTTCTCTTAACAAAAGATGGAGAGAAAATTGACAGACATCGATATTATATAAATGGGCAACCCTGGTTAGTAATACATTTGCATTACCAATAATATAGGACTGATTTGGATTTTATCCAAAAAATCTGTGATTATAGAATGAGTCAGGAAAACTATGCAGCAAGTTAAGGATAAGTGGCTGACAATAAGAAGGCTACATTGATATGTTAAAAGCATAGAGGTATGACTATAGTGTTAGGTTGATATTCTATGGAGTAACAAGAGATAGAGGAGAACTGCACAAGGTAATAATTCATTGAGGAGTAATGATCTGAACTGTGGAAGGAGTACTAACACAAACAAGCTTATGGATCCATAGAAATTTTGAAAAATAATATTATTGTATTGAGGTGTCCATTTAAACAAAGTTTTCAAAATTGCTTTGACAGTCATTCTAAATGAAAAGCAGCTTAAACTGGAGGGATCCACTAAAATTATATATAATACCTTCACTCCAGTTCTAGACAATACAGCTTTGCCTTTGTAACTTAGCTTTAGGCACTTTAATTCAACTTTCAAATTTAGCAAATACCTTGTTGATTCATATAGTGGCAGAAGACCCAGTAACAAATTCATACTCTCATATTTGCTGCAAATAAATATTGGAATGTCATTTGATAATTTTATAAACTTTTATTTTCAATTAAAGTTAAAAAGATTAAGAAAAATATTGTTTATAAATTTAACTGAAAAAATAATGCTTGCCTGTTCAATTGAGTAAGAAAAATTACTGTCCTTTTTAAAATATATATTTTATTATATATAATTACATATTATATAAAAATGACATGAAAACTAAATAGAAATGCTGCAATTGTATAAATGTGATTTTTATTGTAAACAATGAGTATAGATCTAGAACTGGAAAGGATGGAGTTCAGGATTCATTTAATCCAATATCATTATTTAAAGATGAAAAGGATGAAATTCTGGGGAGGAGGGGGGATATGACTTTTTCAAGTATTAGGCATAAGAGTAGTGTGAAGATTAAATTATAACCCCTGTCTATTTTTAGATTTTAATCACCAAAAGTTTAAACACCCTACTTAAAAGGTGAGTAGGAAGATCTGCCCATTGTTTAGATTTAATTACCAAAGGTGCAAACACCCCATTTCACACATTAAGTGGGAGGTCTGTGACCCATGTGTGAAATGGTTGGTGACAGATCAAAATCAATTGACTGTCCCTGGGCAATTCTAAAAGCAAAAGCATCAACTGTTATTGGTAGAAGTAAAAATTAGGGGATGTGACACAAAAGAAAGTTCCTTTAAAGGGGAGTGACAACTGCCTGAGTGCAGTTCAACTTGGAACTCTCACTTGGAGTGGAACCTCCAGTGAGAGAGAGTTCTACTGGGAGCCCTACTGAGAGTTTGATTTGGAGTTGAGGCTGATAAAGGATCTGCTGACTGGACTGAAAAAGCTAACTTAAAACTGCTGGTTTGTTTGTTTTTTCCTGATGAGACCAGCCTCAGGAAAGACCTATCCTCTTCCCAGGGTCCTCTGCTTTAAGGAGGCCAGCTGAAACTAATTCTCCCTGCCTGGGGGGTGGGGAAGGGCAAGAGTAAATTACTTAGTGCTTAGGCTAAATATCTTACCCTATCCTCTCTCTGGTTTCCTTCTTCATTCTTCTCCATATTTTGTAAACAAATTGTAAAATAAATCTCTTTGAAATTAATTAAATTACTGCTGACCACTCTTAAATAATCAAGTCCAACCTTTTTAAAAATAACCCTTCCCCCCTTATAGTATCCTTGGAAGCAAGGTGCTCTAGAATAAGTGTTTTTCAAACTATGTTACATGATGTGCATTTTCATTCTGAAGGATTATCTCAATAATTCAAAGGGATGTGAAATATGATACAGGTGAGACATTTCCTTTATTCTGACACCAGATGACCTCTTCTCCCAATCTATTAAAAGTACTAACAGAAGAGGCTGCTAAAAAGCACAGTGTACAAGGTAATGTTGGGAGGACTTGCGTTCAAATTGGACTTCAGACATTTTCCATGCAAGTCACTTAATCCGAATAGTGTAGCCCTTGTAGTTTTTCAGTCTTGGAGTTGATACCAAGGTAGAAAGTGAGGATTAGAAAAAAAATAATAATAATTCTCACAAGCATAACTTGAGGTGGCCACTTAGAGTACCATATCTGCATAATCAATCAGGTAGCAGATTGGCTTGAGTTGCTCTAGCTTATTTACTGGGCATGTACGAAGAGACCAGTCATTCTGATAAATTGTTCTTTTATTTTTTTCTTATTTTTAATTATTTGAAATTATTTAGTCAATTTAGAACATTATTCCTTGGTTACAATAATTACATTATATCCCTCCCTCCCCTCCACTCATCCTTCCTGCAGACAACGGGCAATTACACTGGGTATTACCTGTGTCCTTGATTAGAACCTATTTCCATGTTGTTAGTGTTTGCATTAAGATGTTCATTTAGAGTCTACCTCCCCAGCCATATCTCCTTGAACCATGCATTCAAGCAGTTGTTTTTCTTCTATGTTTCTACTCCCACAGATTTTCTTTTGAATGTGGATAGTGATTTTTCTCATAGATTCCTCCAAATTGTTCAGGATCAATGCATTGCCACTAATGGAGAAGTCCATTACATTTGATTGTACCAAAGTGTATCAGTCTCTGTGTATAATGTTCTCCTGGTTCTTCTCCTCTCACTCTATATCAATTCCTGGAGGTTGATCCAGTTCCCATGGAATTCATTCACTTTATTATTCCTTTGAGCACAATAGTATTCCATCATCAACATATACCAAAATTTGTTCATCCATTTCCCAATTGAAGGGCTTCTCCTCATTTTCCAATTTTTTGCCACCACAAAGATAAACTGTTCTTTTACATCAGGCCACTGAATAGCAATCAAGGCTTGGAGATCATTCCTTGATGCACTTCTGCACTAAGAATTTTTGCCTGTGTTGCCTTATCTCCTTGCTTTCATGTATTCTAAATCTGCAAATATGAATCACACTCTATGTATCTGTGTGTGTATGTGCAATATACAGACACACACAGTCAAGCATACTTTACTAATTGGATGTATAATTATTCTTTGCCTTGGAGATATCAAACTCTTTCCCAACTTTAGGTGACTCTGAAATAATTAATTGCTAACATTTAGATCAGGGTAATTTTATTCAAGCATGCATGAAATTAGTATGGTGTGCTTAAAAGAATTTCATAGCAGTTGGGATGAGTCCTGAGAAGTCTGAAGTTTCAGTTCAGTCTTCTGGACCTGATCTTTTCTAGAAACAATCCTATACTGTATTGGTAAGGGATCATTCCCCAAGTTCCTTGATATCAAAAATATTTGGTCCAGGATGGTCTCCTTCTTGGACCAGCACATTGACTGTGAGTGGGAGATCCTATAAAAACTATTATTTTAGTTCTTCATGGAATCCTCAGAGTTATATTCATCATAGAGGCATAGTTGCTATATACCTCAAAACCTTGTGGGTCATTATAAGCTCCCCAGTCAGGTAAATCTTAGCATTACCTGACATTTGCTTTGGCAAATATCTGGTACCAAGTAGTTTTTTTTTTAATATATGACCTAGAGCATGCAGAATAGAGGAAGTTATTTTCATCTTGATTAAAGTTTATTGTGAAACAATTAAATACATTGGTGTCAGAGCTATAAACTAAAGGGATGGTTAGTATTTTTTTAGACAAACCTATAATTAAGATTTTCATACTAAGTATTTTTAAAAGTTTGCCTCATAATAAAAGGCCACATATTTTGTGTGTATGTTTCAACATGTTCCTGATGTAATGGATGAATGGTGGTTCATTTAATAAAACACTGAAATAGTGACATAGTGCTCCTAGTGTTTATTTTGTGTGAATTATTCATTTATTTGAAAACTTACATGTGAAATTTGGATTGACTATATTTTTAATTAAAACTAGTTTTATTGTCTTAAAAGATTTATCAAAATGACTTTGTGAGGAGAAACTATAGACACTAGTGTCATCACTCTCATTATGATGAAATTGTCCTAATTGAACTATTTAGTGAGCATCTTTCCTTAATCTTATCTTGATATCACATTTCAGTATAAAAAACAAATACATTTTTAAAAATTGATTTTTGTGACAGAAATGATCTAACAATTTATTTGCAGTCATATATTACTGCAAGATCACATGGTATACATCCTGATATTATATAAATAATATACATTAAAAACAATATAGACACATTATGTGTCTTTCTGTGTGTTGTTTCATTACTGAAAGTGGTACAATGGGTTCAAGTCTGGGTTTGGAGTTAAAAAGAATGGAGTTAAAATTCTACCACAAGAAAAACATAATAACATAACTACAAAAATGATCAAAAAATGTTATAAGGATGACCTACAAACATTCTAATAGAAGAAGAGATATTTCTTTAATAATAATGGCTAATAATAGACAACATTTATACAGTGATTACTTCATGTATGGTACAATGCTAAGCATTTTAAATTTATATTATTTAATCCCAATATCAAACCAAAAAGTAAGTGTTATGTTTATGTCATTTTACAGATGAGGAAATTATGGAAAATAGGGGTTAAATGACTTGTTCAGGATAACCTAGCTAATAAGTGTCTGAGGACAAATTTGTACTCAAATCTCCTTGACTCGTAACCTGACATTCTCTTCATTGTATCACAACTTTGTCCAACTCCTTTTAGAATTTGTTTTTGCAAGTTGTCATAGAGATAATCATTTGAAACATATGAATTATAAGCAGTTTTATATTATGTTTAAGATATACACATAAAAAGAAAGGAAAAGGTAAGGTAGATGAATTGAGAGGAAATGGGAGAAAATATAGAATACTTCCTAATAAGTTTGACTCAGAAAAAATATATGAAATGAATGGAATAGTGTCATGAACTTCATTTTCATCTAAACTAATGAAAAGAAGACAGAATAGAATTTATTGGAAACATGTATTGAACTGAAAAGGAAACAAACAGAACCAATCAGAGAAGAAATGGGAATATAAAAACAAGAATAGATTCAATGATGGATTAATTATAATCAAAGCATATCTTATCATTAGAGAAGAAATAATGAAGAAAATTCTAAAAGAAAAATAAAAGAAAAACAAATTATTTGAAATAAATAAAATAATGGGAAAACTATAATAATAGAATAGAGGAAAATAAATTATTGTAAATGTGCATGGGATGGATTAACATATAAAAAAGAAGTGATTAGCAGAATGGGTTAGAAAGCAAAATCCAACAATATTTATTTATAAGAAGCAAACTTAAAACATAGATATTCATACAAATTTAAAGTGAGAGATTGAAGAAGAAAAATCTATTATGCCTCAGAGAGAAGCAAAAAAATGAAGAATTTTAATTATTATTTCAGAGAAAGCAAAAGCCAAAATGAACATAATTAAAATATAAAACTACTACAGTTTTATGAAAGGTAACATATAATAAATTTATTCTAGTATCTAACATATGGTATAATTTACAAATACAAGAGGGTAAATTAGAAAACTAAATAGGCAATCAACTTGTAATTATGTAGAACTTAATTTTATCATATTAGCCCTAGAGAAATGTAACCAAATAAAAATTAAGGATCTGGACAAATTTTTAGAAAGAAATTTTAGATACGTAGATTTAGGAGAACTGGATAGAACAGATCACTACAGATTTCACAATGGAAGAATGAAACTATATATATATTAGAGATTTATAGATCAGATTTAGAAAAACTGATCAAGTCTTTTGAAAAAGAATAACAAAGAAATTCAGGAAAGTAGAAACATTTTATACATATTTTACCAAACAATGCAAAAAATGTATTACATAAAGGGCCACCAAAAATAATTTGAAAATAAAGTGGAGAGTTATTATATTCATTCTAAATAACTGGTGAATCAAAGAATAAATCATAGTAACAAGAAACAATTGCATAAAAAGTCACATCAAAGATGAGTCTACATATAAGGTTTTTTGAGATCCTACTAAAATAGTACAAAAAGGAAAATGTCCACCTTGAAAAACTTTTATTTACACAAAGTTAAAGGGAAAATAAATTGATAAGGCTCTTAAAATACTAAAAAAGCAACAAATTTTAAAATGCAATTAAAAAGCAAAATAAATAAACACCCTGATAATTAAATAAGAAATCAACAAAACTAAAAAGAGACCACTATAAAATTATTTTGGGGGGAACTTTTTAGTGGAATTTGAGGTTTAGGAACTTTTCAAAGAATATAAATAATGTTTAATCAATAATAAGTAACACAGTAGCTAATTTGACAAAAAGAAGAGAGAAAATAAATTATGACCATTAATTATAAAAATAAAAAATTAATACCAAATAGAAATGAAATAAAGGATATTATTATAAAGTATTTTGCCCATCTACATGCCCTAAATATGACAAATGAATAAAATAAATGTATATTTTCCAATGGAAAAAAACCACCAAATTTACAGAACATGAAATAGAGAATTTAAATAACACAATTTCAGAATGATAAAAAAAAACCTAAACTAAACTAAACTAAAAAGTAACTTCTAAAGGTGGGATGAACTTCACTATTCAAAAATGAATTCTAGCAAACTTTCAAAGAATTGATTCAAATATAAATTGTTGAAAAATATAATAAAGGAATGAATCTTACCAAATTCCTTCAGTGATAGATATTATTTACATATATAACTCAATGAGAATCAAAATAGAAAAAGAATTAAATTTTATCAATATTCTTGGTGAACATAAATATAAGCCCTTTAAAGACCAAGATTTGTCATTTTCTTCATGGGGATGAAATATAGTACTTTCTTATAAATTCAGAATGAGATAAAAGTGATCATTATCTCTATATTTTGTATGGTCCCAAATATGCTGACTATAGCAATAATAGAAGAAAAAAAATAATTTGAGAGAATAACTATAAGCAAAGAGAAATAAGCTTAATAATTCAAAAGTAAATAATAATATAATGGAAAATTAGTTCAATTAACTTATATGATATAAAATAAATTCATGAATCAGAATTTTCAGATATTTCTAATAAAATCTACCAGAAAGAAATAGAAATTCTATGTAATATTATCACAGACTATATAACATACTGAGGAGTTGGTCTTCTGAGATAAATACAATATCTTTATAAATGCAATTGGAAACAACTATTAACAGGAATAAAGACCTATCAGAAGAATGTTATTTGATTTTAAGTAAGACAAGCCATAACAATGAAAATATTACCTAGAGGGTTCAAATATGGCCTCAGACACTTCCTAGCTGTGGGACCCTGGGCAAGTCCCTTAACCCCTATTGCCTAGCCCTTAACACTCTTCTGCCTTGGAACCAACACACACAGTATTGATTCCAAGACAGAAAGTAAGGGTTAAAAAAGAAGAAAGAAAATATTACCTAAATGATTTACTTATTCAATGTCTTATCAATATAATAACATAGGATTGGTTTACAAACCTGGAAGAAATAATGATAAAATACACATGGAGGGAAAAAAATTCAAGAATCTTAAGAGGAACAATGAAAAGAAGTAGGAATGAAGAAGATCTAGAAGTCTCAGATCTCAAACTATATTACAAAGCAGTTATTAAGGAAATAATTTAGTACTGTTCAAAAAATTAAATTCATCACTGAAACACAATAGGTATAGATATTTGGAAGAAAATATATCCAATACTCTAATATTATCTAAACAACAAGACCTCAGCAACTCTGATAAGAACTGACTTAGACATACAACTACTATGAAAAGTAAATGATAAGAAATATAAAATATATGAAATGTCTTATACAGGCCTTATACAAAGACAAGCTCCAAATGAACAGTAGAGGTCTAAAATGTCATGTCATAAGAACATTAATAAAACATTGAAAACATCACCTATCAAATGTATAGTTAGGAAAAATATCCATCACTAATATATAGATCTTTCAAATTGATCTTAAGCACAGATCTATGCCACTTCCCTATTAAATAGAGATGCACGAGGTATGGTATGAAGGGCTTTGAACACCTGAGTATTTTAAATTTGATCCTGGAACTTATGGGGAATTTCTAGAGTTTAAAAAGGGTGTGTGTGTGTGTGTGTGTGTGTGTGTGTGTGTGTGTGTGTGTGTGTGAAGGAGGTGGTTGACATGGACAGACCAGTGCTTTGGGATGATTGCTTTGGCATGAATAGAGAATAGAGAATAAAATGTGGTGGAGAAAAACTTGTATCAGGAGACCAAGTAGTGAGCTATTGAAATAATCCAGGCATGAGGTGATCTAGGGCAGCTAGAGGACTCAGTGGATCGAGTCTCTAGTCCTAGTCAGGAAAATCCGTTTTCAAATAAGGTCTTAGATACTTAATAGCTATGTGATAATAGGAAAGTCACTTATCATCTGTTTGCCTTAATTCAATGGAGAAGGAAATAGCCAACACTTCAATATCTTTGCCAAGAAAATGTAATGGATGTCATGGTCCAAAGAATCACAGAATCAGATGCAACAGAATGAATAGCTATGAGACGATCAGCCTCTCATTTCTATGTCTTTCTCTATATACATTTATATCTCTATAATCTACATAGTCAGCTTTATATGATCAACTATATCTTTTTCTATATCACATATATCAATATAATTTATATTCCATCATCTTTTTGTGTATTTTTTTATATACATGCACAAGTTTATAGAATTATTTCATTAGGGAGATAACGATGAGATAACCCTTTTTTAAGGAATTTAGAATGAGAGAAGCTAGTAAATGACAGCTCATAATCAAGGTCCTGTGAGGTGTTTAAAATAATTATGGTTAGCATTCAACTTCATTTTTTCCCATTTTGCAGAGAAACTAGGGTTTCTGTCATCTCTCTTGACATAAATATTACTCTATTTATTATTTTGACAGAGAGGTATCTCTGTTTTGTGCTTGATCAATTTTGAAGTTTCCTTGTGTTGGATTTCTTTTGATCAAAAAGATAACCAGAAAATTTCCACATTCTCCTTTCCCAGGTATTATTTCTCCCTTATTTCTTTGCTTTTCAAACCTCTGTAGTCAATGTTTCTTTTGATTTTGAATTGTTTATTTTGTTCTTTTGATTGCTTTGATTACTATAGTACCTTAAGTGTTTTGTTTATTACTCACATTAACTAATTAATGTATAGAATTAATCTAGAGTTTCTAATACACTTTTGATTCCTGTATTCCATTTTGGGGGGAAAGTTATATACTTCCAATATAAGTTGTACATATGAAAACAGATATAATATCAGACAAAAAAGAAAAGCTATTAATTCTTCATTGGAGAAATTGGGCATATTTTTAATCGAATACACTTATAGTTTTAAATGCTGTTGGGGACTGTTTTCGTAAGTCACAAAATAAGAGTTTTAGAGCTGGGGAAAAAACTCTTATATATCACTTATTCCAATGCCCCCACTTTTACAGATTAGGAAAGTAGGACAAAGGACATTAAATGACCATGTAGCAGATACCATGTACCACAGATCATTTTGAACTTTGATCCTCTCATTTTCAATTAAATATTCAAAACAGTGTACCACAATCACATTCACAGTCACCATGAAATTGGGATAACCATTCACCGTACAAAAGCTGTCTTTCTAGACTTATATTCCAATAGTATTCCTCATTAAATCTTTGTTGTTCTTATTCAGTTGTTTCACTAATTTCCAACTCTTCCTGCTCCTATCTGGTTTTTTTTTTTTGGCAAATATAATGAGTATTTGCCTTTTCTTTCTTTATCTCATTAGACAGATGAGGAAATTGAGGGTGAACAGGGGTAAGTGACTTGTCTGGGTTCATATAGTAAATGTCTGAGGCCTAATACCAGTGATGCCTCTCTATTCACCCTGTCACTTAACTGTCACACTAAATCTACACTCTAGATAAATGTGATTATCTCTCATACCCTAAATATAGTCTATCCTTCCTTGCCTTTGAAATTTTTCTATTTTTCTTTCCTATTCATAACAATGTTGCTCAAAGTGAAATTATCCTTCTGGCTTGAGACAAGGGATAGGGCACCCATCTTCACCTCCTTGGTAGTGAATGATAAAAAAGCTATTGGATGGGGCAGCTGGGTAGCTCAGTGGATTGAGAGTCAAGCCTAGAGATGGGAGGTCCTAGGTTCAAATCTGGCCTCAGACACTTCCTAGCTGTGTGATCTTGGGCAAGTCACTTGACCCCCATTGCCTAGCCCTTACCAATCTTCTGCCTAGGAGCCAATACAAAGTATTGACTCCAAGAGAGAAGTTAAGGGTTTTATAAAAATTTTAAAAAAGCTATTGGTAGATAGTAGGGTAAATACAGGTGGCCTTTCTTACAAATCATACATATCCTTTGTGTATTACTGATATTATTTTATCTTTGATTCTTATACCTAGAAAACTTATCTTAATATTCCTTGAGCATTAATTATGTTTTGGTCATTCTAATTTCTGATAATTTTGAAACCTGCTTATCTAGAGGAAGCATAAAATCCTTCATTTAGTTACTCAATCATTTAACAAATATTTTTGAGTAGCCCATATGTTTCCAGACACTGTAAATTTTGAGGTAAGCTAAGTGACTCGGTGAGTAAAGCACCTGGTTTTGAGAGAGGAGGATCTGAATTCAACTCTAGCCTCATTTACTTACTTGTCCAATGCCAAGAAAACCTCAAATGTGATCACAAAGAGTCAGACATGACTGAAATGACTCAACAACAATAAAGGTAAGTTCTAATGCATTGTAGCTATGTATAAAAATATAAGACTAAAAAAATCTTTGAAAGGATAACATACAAAAGTTCTGACTATATTTATCATATGTGAAGATTTAGTTTGGCATTATCTATAGATTTTATGTTTTAATTCAAAGAACAAAGGTCATGAAGAGTCAGATATAACTGAAATGACTTGAATAACAATGACTAGCTCAGTTCAGAGAATCTCATCACCAGAGACCCAGCTACTAAGCAACTATGTTTAGAGAGGCCACATGAATTAATGAAAACTGGTGGTAAGGTTCGAAAAAGTTATAATCTATCTTGGTATAGTGAATACTCACATGGATGAAATAATGGAACTTTTGGGAAAATAGTTCATAAGGAAGCATAAATCAATGAGGGCACTGGGTGGCATAGGATATATCTGTAGTCAATAAGACCAGCTTTCAAATCCATTCTTAGATATTGTGTGACCATGAGCAATCCACTCAACCTCCGCCTAGCTCACTTCCCTCATCTAGAAACTAGGGATAATAATAGGTGTAAGAGTTATGGGGATAAAATATAAGTATTAAATTTTTTTTTGAAATTTTGAAATGCTATATAAATGCTAACTATATCCCAAAATGTAAGGGATCATAGATACCTTACAGTCAATATACCCCATTTTACAGTAAGGAAAATATGGCAATCAAAGGTTAAGTGAGTTGATCAAGATTAATAGCTGGCAGAACCTGGATTTATACTTGGTTTGGCAACCTTTTAGTTTTTAACCTTTCTGGGATCTGATATTGAGGGACATCCTTGGCAGCTAGACAGTGCACTGGAGAGATTCCTGGATTAGGGAGAGCATCATCCTGAGTACAAATCTGACCTCTGTTAATTATTAGCTATGTGACTATGGGGAAGTCATTTAACACTATTTGTGTCAGTTTCTTCATTTGTAAAAAATAGTTGAAGAAGGAAATGACAGACTTCTTCAGAGTTTCTGTGAAGAAAACCCCAAATGGGGTCACAAAGAGTTGGACAGGAGTGAAAAAAATGACTGAACAAAAAAGGTATGCCCTCATTCAACAGACACAATCTTTTATTGTGAAGATGTTTACAAACCTTTCCAAGAATTGTAGAATCAGAAATTGTATTCCACTAGCCCAGCCTTTCAAAAATTCAAGATAATCTCCTCAGGGATAGATAACGAAGGAAAATATTTTTGGAGATGTGATAAACCAAACTTTATTAAATGTATACCAGTGTCAGAATCATCTCTGTGTGCCTTTTAGCAATTTTCCTTTCCTATCTAGACAGTCTTAATTTTCAGCAATGCCTTCTTTTGGATGAAGGTAAAATACACAAGAAAATCTGGAAGAAAGTATAACTCTTTCACCATTATGGAATACAAAATAAATTATAAGATATGCCCTATTGGTAAATATCTACCCATTTGATGAAAAATATACTAAGTCTTGTACCTGGAAAATTGTAATGGCTTAAAAAAAATCAATGGAAAATATGTGTGAATTTTTAAAACTCTGGACCATTAGAAGAAAGTCAGAAGGGGAACCTAAAATCCAGAAAAAGAGGAAATCTGGAAAATATACTTGTTTGAAAAAGAAAAATAATATTCTACCTTATTGTCACAGAGAACTATCATGTGTAGCCCTTAATGAACAAACTGAACAATCTGGAAAGTAACACCTCCTCTAGAGATGTCTTAAGATTTTCTCAATATTCAGGGAATGTCAGGCACTCTGAAGCCTTACAGTTGTATAATGCAATTAAAATGAGAAAACCAGTAGTTACTAGTAATAAAAATCATAGAGGGATACTTTTTGCTCCTTTAGGCCTACATTCTTCTCCTAATAAGGAACAACCACCTCAAATTCACAACATGCAATATTTCTAAAAGGTTTCTATTTCCTGCCATTCTGGTCATTAAGTCACAAAAAATAATTTTGTTTGCTCATGAATATTTTCTCCATTCTGGATTAGAAACAACCCAATTAATACAGCTGAATTCTGTATTCCAGTGGGGAAAACAAAATCCTACTCCATAATCAATTTTAGATCTTTGAAATTCTCTTTACTATATAGAGTTGTTTGTCAAGGAGAATGCTTTTTCAGGAATAAAGCATTTTCTGATACTTTAGAATGCTATACTTTGCTTTTAAGGACAAATTCATCTAGAAATTTTAAGTTATAATTAAAATGTTAGATCTAGAAAATGGAAATATTGAGAGAAAATAATTTCACAGCTTGATTGATGTTTAAGCTATGAACACAAGACTACAGATTTATAATTAGAATTTATCTCAGAGGCTATCTTTATAACCTCCTCACTTTACATATAAGGAAATTGATGTCTAGAAATACTGACTTGCCTAATAATGAGGAGGAAGTGGATGGTGATATGTATATGCAAGGTTTGCAAAGTGCATTCCAAAATGAATTCATTTTATTCTCATGAAAACCCTGTAGGTATGTGACATTATAATCCATATTTTATACATGAAGAAACTGAAGCAGATAGCCTCACTTTGAGGGTGTGATTTGCCCAGATCACAGAGCTAATATAAGAGTCAAAGCTGAGTGTGAACTTAAGTCTCCCTGACCTCAAGTCTCACATTTAATTCTCAGAGGCAATATCACTCATCTGATCTATGACAGAGATAGGATTTAAATCCAGATCTTCTGACTACAGATTCAATGTTCTTTCTTCTTTCTACTTATGTTTTTCATTAACTAGTGAGGTATTGTAGTAGAGTATTAATGTCAAGATGGAAGACTCCACACATACTTACTTCCTGTATGACATTGTATAATTTCTATTTTCCTCAGCTTCCTCAACCATAAAATGGATACAATATTAGTACCTACTTCCCACATATATTGATTGAGCATCTTGAACCCTAGAGACTACATTTCCCACAATCCCCTTTTCCTTTTCCTGTATGTGTGTCTCACTCTTGCTCATGGAGGCTCAGACTGTTGGTAGCAGCGTGGAGCTAGGCACAGCTGGGCTTTTCTCTGGCATTTAATTTTCCCTTTTTGCTCTAAGTCAAATTTTAATAAATAATATTAAAATAATAATTGGAATATCCAATTATTAATGTTAATCTTGATACAGTTGTTGTGAAAATTAAATGATATCATTATAAAGTGCTTACTACATTGCCTAGCACAAAGTAAGTACTATATTGTTAACTATTACTTAACAATATTATCACACTGAATTTTCTCAATTAAAAAAAGAAGTAATATAATGTAATGAATAGAGTATTTGGATTAACAATCAGGAAGACTGGTATTAAATTCTGCCACTGGCAACTAAGAGTTCCAAGATATTGGGTCACTCAGTTTATATGTCAGGCAAATCCTAAAAATGTATTTGCCAAACTATTGAGTGCCTTTTAAAAATATGCATTTTAGAGAAAGTTCTGAAAACTATACTCTGAAAAACAAACCTTTGATTAGTCAACAACCCCCAAGTTATACAAATTTTTCTCTCCACAGATCATGTGATTCCAAAAATGGGTCATTGTTACCCTCTAGCCATTTAGCTTTGAGAAAGGTGCTTGCAATGTGTATCATTAAAACAAATTAGGCAAGCATAATGTGGAAATAGACTAAATATTCTAAGTACCCAAATGACTAAGACTAGCAGTGCCAGTCCCAAACTTTGGGATAAGTAATTTTTTCCCCTTTAGTTTATTTGCATTCAGAAAGTAATTTTTAACTTCTTAATGATACATTCCAAGACCAAAAAATACATTATATATCTGTAAAAGTTCAATTAGGGAACATTGTGAACATGATAAAAAGCAAAAAGCTATTAGAAGCCTGCAATTTGTCATAACACTGAAACTTGTTATTCTCAGAGGGAATGCAACAGTAACAGGAAGAATTATTGTTTGAAAGTTGAAGAAAGGGCAAGTAAGATATATTACCCACAATCATTGAAATTTATTACATATAAAAACACTTGACAAATGCAGATAAACAGCCATCTAGATTATGCACCAAATTATCCAAGAAAGTAATAAAGTTGATTTTTGAAGCTTTAATTTTAGATCGTGAGGTTTTTCCAGACAAGATTTAGTCACTTTCCATTTGATAATGTCAGCTCCAGGTCCAATGTTTTATAGCTTGTTATTGAGGAAGAATTACTAATCTTTAAATAAGCATAGATTTTATTTTATTCATAGTCTCATTTCATTGTCCTTCATTTATTTGCATTTTTCTTCAAAACATCATATTATATTGACCACTGGTTTTGGACATTGGCCAATGAGAATACATTGCTTTAATTCTTTTTCTTCATTTTTTCTTTATATATATATATATATATATATATATATATATATATATATGTACATATATATATATGTACATATATATATTACATGTAGGCACAATTTAAATCATTATTTTCTGACATTTTGTGATCCATGTTCTCTCCTTTCCTCTTACTCCTCCCAAAAATGGAAGATAATATGATATAGACTATACATGTGCTTACATATAAATATATTTCCATGCTTGTCTTATGAAAGAAGATACATATCACTTATACTGGAGAAAAATTCATAAAGAAAGTAAAATGAAGACTGGTAGGCATCGATATACATTCAGATTCCATAAGTTCCTTCTATTGCTGTGGATAGACTTTTTTGTCATGAATCCTTTGGAGTTGTTTTGGATACTTGCATTGCTAGATTGTTTTAGTTCTATCATTAAAAATTTAAGATGATAACTGAAAAAATTTTTAAAAAATCTCCCCTCCTCATGAAGTCAATGATGATAGAATGAATCTGAGCAAGGTAATTATTTAATTTTAGACAGTTAAAACTTAAAACTTGAAAGACTCTTGTGTAATCAGCCAATAAATGTCTTTGAGACATTAGCTGCCTGTTTGAAATACATGTATCTGTTTTACTTGGTCATCTAGGAAACATTCTCACTTTTGCTCTCTAATGTTATTTCTATTTTTTTCAGTCACCTCTGATTCTTCATGACTTTATTTAGAGTATTCTTGGCAGGTACTAGATAGCTTTTCCGTTTCCTTCTTCACCACATTTTATAGGTGAGAAATTGAAACAATCAAGGTTAATGACTTGCCCAGGGTCACACAGCTAATAAGTATCTGAGGCCAAATTTGAACTCAGGAAGAGAAGTGTTTCTGACTTTAGCCCTGCTACTCTATCCATTACACTCCCTAACTGGAATCAGAAAACAGTCAGCAGTTAAGTGTTTTCTGTGTGTCAGGCACAATGGTATGCACTGGAGACACAAAGAAAACAAAAATATTTTTTGCCCTCAGAGATCCTGAATTCTGATGGATGAGGCACACTTGAAAATAATTAGAATGTGATATTAGAGAGAGAGAGGAATGAGAAGGAAATCTCAAATAGAAGGCCCTATCAGCTAAAATGATTGAGAAAGTTCAGTGAAGATAGTAGAAGTAATATAGAGCTACTTTGCTGAGGGTGAGAAATGCAGCAAAAAATAAAGTCAATTTAAAATTGTGCTGAAATAGTAATGTGCCCTGTTAAGAAAATTATTTCAGTATATAAATTGGTTCATCTCCAATGTCTATATTTTAATACTTTCATGATTTGTACTTTTATTTGGATAGGTATGCCTTACCTCAGACAGAGACCTCAATGACTCTTATTAAATAGCCAATCTTCCATAGTTGCTATGGCCTAAAAATTCCCCCACCTTCCTACAATAAACATAGCTGTGCTCTTATCCTAACTGAATGTATCTTGTCTTTAGACAAAAGATATCAATCTGCAACAGGTATAATATGACAAAATTTATTAGCCCAATATAAACCATAGAATTCTCCCTATCATTGTCTTTCAAATCCCAAGGTCTCTAACATGCCATGTTAATGCTTTATTAGTATGGTCTTAGAATGGCAAGAGAAATAATATTTTAGATCATATAATTATTTCTCTAGTAAAATATATCTCCCATTTCCAGAGTTTTATCTTATTAGGCAATATACCTCTGCTATAAATGTTTTCTGTATTTTGTGTTTTTGGAAATATAATTTAAAAATAAAATTCATATATAATATTTCATTAAAGGTTGATCTTAAATGTTTCACCTGAGAAATGAGCTGCTTAATTTATTTTCCTAAGGCTGATTTAGGAGAGAGGAAGCATAGAAAAGTATGTAGGAAAACAGATTCTGGTTCTCATGTCAGAAAGAATGGGAATAAAAGCCTACCCTGATACCTACTACTTATCACCTGTTAAGAGAGTTTTTTTTATTAATTTCTCCTTTTCTTATATTTAAGAGGAAAAGGGGCAATAATATTTTTCAGTAAGAGACCCCCTGGTGTGCAGTTTGGCAGTTGAAGACAATGAGAAGGGTGTGGCTGAGTGTGGTTTGTAAGTTGCAGACCATTGGAAACGGCTTTGTGACTCTGGGTATCCTGGGGAGAGGTTATGCTGCTGTCACTTTGCCTCGGTTTATATAAATCTTCCAACACTTTTTCTGAAACCATGCTACTTGTCATTTCTTATACCACAACTTATTCATCAATTGATGGGCATCTATTAAAGTTCCAATTCTTTTACATCACACACACACATACACACACACACACAAAACCTGCTAAATATTTTTGTACAAATAAGTTCCTTACAATTTTCTATGATCTTTTTATAATACACAAATAGCAGTGTTATGGTTCAAAGAATATGCATAGTTGATAACCCTGTGGGCATGGTTTCAAATTAATTTTCTAGAATGATTGGACCAGTTCACAACTCCACCAACAGTGCATTAGTATTCCAATTTTGTCACATCTTCCCCATAATTTGTTGTTTTCCTTTTCTGTCATATTAGCTAATCTGATAAAATATTAGGTAATATTTTACAATTGTTTTAATTTTCTTTTCCCTAATCAATAGTGATTTAAAGCATCTTTTCATATTACTACATATAACTTTGACATCATCTTCTGAAAACTGTTCATATCTTAATTAGTTACAATTGGACAGTGACATATTCTTAGAAATAGTATTATAATATTTTTTTCTTTAAATGTTTGAAAGAATTAACTTGTGAATAAATAGGATGCTAGGATTTTAGCTTATCTATGACTTATTCATTTTTCCTTTCTAAGATAGGGTTATTTAAGTATTCTCTTTCCTCTTCTGTTAATTTGGGCAATTTATGTCTTTGTAAAATATAAATTTCATTTAGATTAAAATATTTTGGCACATAATTAGAAAAAAAGCTTCTAATAATTGTTTTAATTTCATCTTTATTGATGGCTTATTCATCCTTTTCACTTTTTGGTGCTGTTAATTAAATTTTCTTCTTTATTTTTAAATAAAATGAACCAATGGTCTATTTTATTGGGGTTTCCATAAAATTAGCTCCTAGATTTAGTTGTTATTTCAATAGTTTACACACTTTCAATTTCTTATTTCTATAATATATTCTGTGACCTGCTCATTCTTTAGAATGTGATTATTTAGTTTCCAAATAATTTTAAATAAATGCTTTGCTGGCATGTTTCTTTTTTATATTTTAAGAGATTTACTAAAATATCATTAAAAGGAAAGGAGTAAAAATGTAGCAAAATAAAAAAAACACATGCCCATGGCTAATCTCCTTGTACAAAAACCCCACTTACTACCACCATGGTAGACCAGGAATGCCCACTGAATTTATCCCTCTGTCTACAGGAAGTATGTAATGACAGGAAGTCAGTAGGCTCCTGGAAAATGTAATTTTTAGGGTAACAGATGTCTAATTGCATACCTATACTTAGGGAATCTTAGAAAATAACTAAAAACTGGTTGAAGCAAATTTTACTATCTTAACTATTATGTTTTCTCATAATTCTCTTACTCTTTTTTTTAATTTAAATTAATTTATTTCATCATTTTATATCATTATATTTTGGTTACAAGAGTCATATTATTTCCCTCCCTCCCCTGCCCCCATTCTTCCCATAGCTGATGTGTGATTTCATTGGTTATTGCATGTGTCCTTGATCAAAACCTATTTCCATGTTGTTGATGTTTGCACTAGAGTGATCAGTTAGTCTACATCCCAACCATATTCCCTCGACCCATGTATTCAAGTAATTGTTTTTCTTCTGTGTTTCTACTCCCACAGTTTTCCTCTGAATTTGGATAGTGTTTTTTTCTCATAGATTCTTCCAAGTTGTTAGGGATCACCGCATTGCCACTAATGGAGAAGTTCATTATGTTCAGTTTTACCAGAGTGTATCAGTCTCTGTGTATAATGTTCTCCTGGTTCTGTTACTTTCACTCTGCATCAATTCCTGGAGGTCATTCCAGTTCACATGGAATTCCGCCAGTTCATTATTCCTTTAAGCACAATAGTATTCCATCACCAACATATGCCACAATTTGTTCAGCCATTCCCCAATTGATGGGCATCCCCTCGTTTTCCAATTTTTGGCCACTACAAAGAGTGCAGCTATGAATATTCTTGTACAAGTCTTTTTCCATATTATCTCTTTGGGGTACAAACCCAGCAGTGTTATAGTTGGATCAAAGGGCAGACAGTCTTTTAGTGTCATTTGGGCATAGTTCCAAATTGCCCTCCAGAATGGCTGGATCAATTCACAACTCCACCAGCAATGAATAATTGTCCCTACTTTGCCACATCCCCTCCACCATTCATTACTTTCCATAGCTGTCATGATAGCCAATCTGCTAGGTGTGAGGTGATACCTCAGAGTTGTTTTGATTTGCATCTCTCTGATTATAAGAGATGGAGAGCACTTTTTCATGTGCTTATTAATAGTTTTGATTTCTTTGTCTGAGAACTGCCTGTTCATGCCCTTTGCCCATTTATCAATTGGAGAATGACTTGATTTTTTGTACAATTGATTTAGTTCTTTGTAAATTTGAGTAATTAAACCTTTGTCAGAGGTTTTTATGAAGATTGTTTCCCAGTTTGTTGCTACCCTTCTGATTTTGGTTACATTGGTTTTGTTTGTACAAAAACTTTTTAATTTGATGTAGTCCAGATTAATTATTTTGCATTTTGTAACTCTTTCTATGTCTTGCTTGATTTTGAAGTCTTTCCCTCCCCAAAGGTCTGACATGTACACTATTCTGTGCTCGTCTAAATTTCTTATAGTTTCCTTCTTTATGTTCATGTCATTCACCCATTTTGAATTTATCTTGGTGTAGGGTGTGAAGTGTTGATCTAAACCTAATCTTTCCCACACTGTCCTCTAATTTTCCCAGCGGTTTTTATGAAACAGTGGATTTTTGTCCCAAAAGCTGGGATCATTGGGTTTGTCATATACTGTCTTTCTGAGGTCACTTACCCCAATTCTATTCCACTGATCCTCCTTTCTGTCTCTTAGCCAATACCAAATTGTTTTGATGACCACTCCTTTATAATATAGTCTGAGATCTGGGACTGCAAGGCCCCCTTCCTTTGTATTTTTTTCATTATTTCCCTGGATATCCTTGATCTTTTGTTCTTCCAAATAAATTTTGTTATGGTTTTTTCTAAATCAGTAAAAAAAATTTTTGGATGTTCCATGGGTATGGCACTAAATAGATAGATGAGTTTGGGTAGGATGGTCATTTTAATTATATTGGCTCGTCCTACCCACAAGCAGTTAATGTTTTTCCGATTGCTCAGGTCTAGTTTTAGTTGTGTGGAGAGTGTTTTGTAGTTGTGTTCATATATTTCCTGTGTTTGTCTCAGGAGATAGATTCCTAGGTATTTTATTTTGTCTAAGGTGATTTTGAATGGGATTTCTCTTTCTAGTTCTTGCTGCTGAGCTGTGTTGGAATTATATAGAAATGCTGAAGACTTATGTGGGTTTATTTTGTATCCTGAAACTTTTCTAAAGTTGTTGATTATTTCGATTACCTTTTTGGTTGAATCTCTAGGATTCTTTAAATCATGTCATCTGCAAAGAGTGATAACTTGGTCTCCTCCTTTCCTATTTTAATGCCTTCAATTTCTTTTTCTTCTCTAATTGCTACTGCTAGTGTTGCTAATACAATGCCAAATAATAGAGGTGATAATGGGCATCCTTGTTTCACTCCTGATCTTAATAAGAATGGATTTCATTTATCCCCATTGCAGATGATATTAGTTGATGGTTTTAGACATATACTGTTTATTATTTTTAGGAATGACCCTTCTATTCCTATGCTTTCTAGTGTTTTTAGTAGGAATGGGTGTTGTATTTTATCAAAGGTTTTTTTTCTGCATCTATTGAGATAAGCATGTGGTTCTTGTTGGTTTGCTTGTTGATGTGGTCAATTATGTGGATAGTTTTCTTAATATTGAACCCGCCCTGCGTCCCTGGTATAAATCCTACTTGATCATGGTGGATGACCCTTCTGATCACTTGCTGGAGTCATTTTGCTAGTATCCTATTTAAGATTTTTGCATCTATATTCCTTAGGGAGATTGCTCTATAATTTTCTTTCTCTGTTTTTGGCCTGCCTGGCTTTGGAATTAGTACCATGTTTGTGCCATAAAAGGAGATTGGTAGAACTCCCTCTTTGCTTATTATGTCAAATAGTTTTTATAGTATTGGAGTTAGCTGTTCTTTGAATGTTTGATAGAATTCACTGGTGAATCCTTCAGGCCCTGGGGATTTTTTCTTAGGAAGTTCTTTGATGGTCTGTTGGATTTCTTTCTCTGATATGGGATTATTTAAGAAATCTAATTCTTCTTCTGTTAGTCTAGGCAATTTATGTTTTTGTAAATATTCATCCATATCACCTAGGTTAGTATATTTATTGCCATATAGTTGGGCAAAGTAGTTTTTAATGATTGCCTTAATTTCCTCCTCATTGGAGGTGAGATCACCCTTTTCATCCTTGATGCTGTTAATTTGCCTTTCTTCTTTCCTTTTTTTAAATTAGATTGACCAGTACTTTGTCTATTTTGTCTGTTTTTTCAAAGTACCAGCTTCTAATCTTGTTTATTATCTCAATAGTTCTGTCACTTTTGATTTTATTAATTTCTCTTTTAATTTTTAGGATCTCTAGTTTAGTTTTCTTCTGGGCGTTTTTAATGTGTTTGTTCTTAAGTTTTTTGATTTGCATTTCCAATTCATTGATCTCTGTCCTCCCTAATTTGTTAATATTTTTTTCCTCTAAGTACTGCCTTGGCTGCATCCCATAAAGTTTGAAAGGATGTCTCGCCATTGTCATTTTCCTCAATGAAATTATCAATTCTTTCTATGATTTCTTCTCTAACTATCCAGTTTGGGAGTATCATATTATTTAATTTCCAATTAATTTTTGATTTGGCTCTCCATATATCCTTCCTGATCAATATTTTTATTGCCTTATGATTTGAAAAGATTGCATTTATTATTTCTGCTTTTCTGCATTTGAGTGCCATGTTTCTGTGACCTAGTGTATGATCTATTTTTGTGAATGTTCCATGTGGTGCTGAAAAGGTGTATTCCTTTTTGTCCCTATTTATTTTTCTCCATATGTCTATTAACTCTAATTTTTCTAAGATGTTATTCACTTCTTTTACCTCTTTCTTATTTATTTTTTGGTTTGATTTATCTAAGTTTGATAGTAGTTCGTTCAAGTCTCCCACTAGTATGGTTTTACTGTCTATTTCCTCCTTCAATTCTCCTAGTTTCTCCATTAAGAATTTCCATGCTATACCATTTGGTGCATACATGTTGATTAGTGATATTTCCTCATTGTCTATACTCCCTTTTAACAGAATATATTTACCTTACCTTTCCCTTTTGATCAAGTTTATTTTTGCCTTGGCTTTGTCAGATATGACTGCAACTCCTGCCTTCTTTCTATCATTTGAGGCCCAAAAGGTCTTACTCCATCCTTTAATTCTAATCCTTGTGAGTATCAACCCTCCTCATGTGTGTTTCTTGAAGACAACAAATGGTAGGGTTTTGGTTTCTAATCCAATCTGCTATTTGTCTACGTTTTATGGGTGAGTTCATCCCATTCAAGTTCAAAGTTATGATTGTTACTTGTGGATTAGCTGGCATTTTGATATCTTCCCCTAGTTCTGACCTTTCTTCTTTAGATATATCCTTTTGAACCAGTGATTTACTTTGGGTCAGTCCCCCTAGTCCCCTCCCTTGATATGCTTCCCTTTCTATCCCCTCCATTTTCATGCTCCCTTCCCCTCCCCCCTCTCCTTCCCTCCATTTATATACTTCATCCCCACTCCCCCTCTTTGATTTTCCTTTCTTTCTTACTCTGTTGGATAAGATAGAATTTAGGATCCCACTGGATCTAGATGTTCTTCCCTCTCAGATTTGATTTCACTGAGAGTAAGGTTTAAGTAACACCACTTTGCGCTCTCTTCCTCTCCTTCTCATATGAGAGTTCTTCCCCTCCCCTTACTATGTGTATCTTTATATGGGAAAGATTATTCTATTTAGTCCCCCCCCATTTCTTGAAGTAAATCTTAGTATTATTGAGGGTTCTCCCCCTCCCTTTTTTATTTCTTTGCCCCCATTTCACCAAATCTTCTTGATGCCCCTATCTTTCCCTATGTATGATTCTTCTAACTACTCTTATGATGCATACAATTTTTGAGAGTTAAACAATACATTTTCCCCACATATTAATGTATATAATTTGATATAAATGTAGTCCTTATAGAAGAGAGTTTGACATAAAGAAAAAAAAAAATCTCCTTTTCCCTTTCTTTCATATTTACCTTTTCATGTATCTCTTGCTTTCTGTTATTGGATGTCAAATTTTCCACTAAGTTCTGGTGTTTTCTTAGCAAAGGATTGGAAATCTTGTATTTTCTTGAATGCCCATACTTTCCCCTGGAAGTATATAGTCAGTTTTGCTGGGTAGTTGATTCTTGTTTGGAGACCCAGCTCTCTTGCCTTTCTAAATATTGTGTTCCATGCTTTGCGGTCTCTTAGTTTGTTAGCCGCTAAGTCATGTGTGATCTTTATGGGATCCCCCCCCCCCTATATCTGAACCTCCTCTTCTTGGCTTCTTGTAGGATTTTCTTCTTTTCTTGGAAACTCTTGAATTTGGAGATTACATTCCTGGGGGTTGTCTTTTGGGGATTTGGTATAGAGGGTGTTCTATAAACCCTTTCTATTTCTATTTTGCCCCCTTGCTCCAGAACATGTGGGCAATTTTCTTCTATAATCTCCTGTAAAATAACATGGAGGTTATTGTTTATTTCTGGTTTTTCTGTGAGACCAATGATTCAGAGGTTTTCTCTTCTTCCTCTGTTTTCCAAGTCTGTGACATTTTTAGTGAAATATTTCATGTTTTCTTCTAATTCATTATTTTTTTGGCTTTGCTTTATTGATTCTTGCTGTTTTATGATCTCACTGTCTTCGAGTTGCTTAATTCTGGTCATTAGGGACTGGTTTTACTTTTCAGCTTTGTCTCCCCTTCTATTAGATGCTTCTAGCTCTTTCTCCATTTGTGAAGTCTTGTCTAACAGACTGCTGATCTCTTTCTCCCTTTTTTCTTTCCAAAAGGTTTCCATGTTTTGGGAATGCTTGCTGTTTTCTAGTTGCTTAATTCTGGTTGTTAGGGACTAGTTTTGCTTTTCAGCTTTGTCTGCCTATCTATTAGATGCTTCCAGCTCCTTCTCCAATTGTGAAGTCTTATCTATCAGACTGCTAATCTCTTTCTCCAATTTTTTTTCCAAAAGGTTTCCATCTTTTGAGATCTTCCAGAGCTTTTGGATAGTTTTCATTTTGGGAGGCATGTTCTTATTTTGTTTGGATTTCATCCTCATTCTCTTCTTTTCCTTGAGTACTCCCTCCATAAAAGTTTTCAATAGTCACTTTTTTCCCCTTTCTTCTTGGAGGCTTGATTTTGGGCCATGTGAGCCATCCCTTTGGTGGTTTTATTCCACTTACTTTTTCCGTCTTTTTCCGTGATGTGGGTGGGATTTCTGTGGATTTAGGTTGCCTCAGACTAGTTCTTCCTAGCCTCTGAGGTTTCTTAGGGCACAGGTCCCTGTGCTCAGTGCAGCAGCCCCTTTGCTCAGCACAGCCTCTCAGCAAGGCCTCCCTTTTGCTCAGTACAGCCTCTCAGCGTGGCCTCCCCTTTGCTCAGCACAGCCTCTCAGTGCGGTCTCCTCTTTGCTCAGTGCAGCCTCTTAGCGCCCCTTTGCTCAGCGCAGCCTACCAGTGCCTCTTTGCTCAGCACAGCCTCTCAGCACGGCCTTCCCTTTGCTCAGTGCAGGATTTTCCCACGAAACCACCCTGAGCGGTCATTTCCTTGAAGTCTTTAGATCCCAAGGACCCTGGTGTGCCCCCCCCCAGACAGAGACGCTCCTCACTCACTCACTGTCCCAGTGAGTGCTCTGATAGCTTACTTTGGTTTGGTGGAGGGGGAAGGGGAGGCTCAGTTCATGTTTTTGTGCGAGCCTTTCCTCCTCCTTATAGTGTGGAGATGTTCAAACCCCATGTACCATACCTTCATTTCTGTGGGGTACTGAGGAGTCCCTCCATTCTTCCAAAGGTAATTTTTATGCTCTTTTGAGGTAGTCTATTTCATTCGGTGCCGGGAAGGGGAAGAGAGTCACGTCTAGATTGCAGCCATATTTACCCGGAAGTCCCTGGGTCCACCACAGGTCTTGAAGAGGGTGGAAGGGATTAGGATAGATAAGTGTGCACAAAGAAACTTGTGCGTGAAGGTGATTTAAGTGGAAAAGTCGATGCATAGAGACATTCCCACTCTCTCAGCGTTAAAAGCCTGGGTCCAGTGGTACAAAAAGTCATTACACCTGGAGACTTCTTCTGCTGCATTGGATGACCGTGTTGTCTTTTGTGCTCCAACATGCCCTAAGCACTCCACAGTTCTTTGCTGCATCGCCATATCAGCTGTTGAACCTTCTCATTGATGTTTTCCGCCTGTTCGGTCGAAGCAGTCTTCACATGCTGGGTAAACAAAGCCCTGGTTCACCACGGGTTAACAACCCGATTGCTACCTGACAAGGTTTAGCCGGCCTGTCGAAGCCGTTGCCCGGGGTGTGGCCGCTGCCACATACTATCAGCTATTTGGAGCCACAAGTGAGAGTTGGGTTTCAGATGGCAGTCAGAGGCTGGAGAGCTTCCCTAGGAGGGCACGACAAGCCCTCTATACCCAAGATACTACCCCTCCCTGAACACCCCATATACCCCACAAACATGGTACTGATTCCAAAAACAGGCAAGTCAAAAACAGAGAAAGAAAATTATAGACCAATCTCCCTAATGAATATTGATACAAAAATCTTAAATAGGATACTAGCAAAAAGATTCTAGCAAGTGATCAGGAGGGTCAGTCACCATGATCAAGTAGGATTTATACCAGGGATACAGGGCTGGTTCAATTTTAGGAAAACCATCCACATAATTGAACATATCAACAAGCAAACCAACAAAAATCACTTGATTATCTCAATAGATACAAAGTTTGGCAAAATTCAACACTAATTCCTATTGAAAATACTAGAAAGCATAAGAATAGAAGGGCCATTCCTAAAAATAAAAAACAGTATATATCTAAAACCATCAACTAATATCATCTGCAATGGGGATAAACTAGATGCATTCCCATTAAGATCAGGAGTGAAACAAGGATGCCCATTATCACCTCTATTATTTGACATTGTACTAGAAATACTAGCAATAGCAATTAGAGAAGAAAAAGAAATAGAAGGCATTAAAATAGGCAAGGAGGAGACCAAGTTATCACTCTTTGCGGATGACATGATGGTCTACTTAAAGAATCCTAGAGATTCAACCAAAAAGCTAATCAAAATAATCAACAACTTTAGAAAAGTTGCAGGATACAAAATAAACCCACATAAGTCTTCAGCATTTCTAAATATTTCCAACACAGCTCAGAAGCAAAAACTAGAAAGATAAGTCCCATTCAAAATCACCTTAGACAAAATAAAATACCTAGGAATCTATCTCCTGAGACAAACACAGGAACTATATGAACACAACTACAAAACACTCTCCACACAACTAAAACTAGACTTGAGCAATTGGAAAAATATTAACTGCTCATGGGTAGGACGAGCCAATATAATAAAAATGACCATCCTACCCAAACTCATCTATCTATTTAGTTCCATACCCATGGAACTTCCAAAGGAATTGTTTACTGATTTAGAAAAAAACATAACGAAGTTCATTTGGAAGAACAAAGGATCAAATATATCCAGGGAAATAATGGAAAAAAAATACAAAGGAAGGGGGCCTTGCAGTCCCAGATCTCAAACTATATTACAAAGCAGTAGTCATCAAAACAATTTGGTACTGCCTGAGAGACAGAAAGGAGGATCAGTGGAAGAGATTTGGGGCAAGTGACCTCAGTAAGACAGTATATGACAAACCCAAAGATCCCAGCTTTTGGGACAAAAATCCACTATTTCATAAAAACTGCTGGGAAAATTGGAGGACAGTGTGGGAGAGATTAGGTTTGGTTCAACCCCTCACACCCTACATCAAGATAAATTCAAAATGGGTGAATGACTTGAACATAAACAAGGAAACTATAAGTAAATTAGGCAAACACAGAATAGTATACATGTCAGACTTTTGGGAAGGGAAAGACTTCAAAACCAAGCAAGACTTAGAAAGAGTCACAAAATGTAAAATAAATAATTTTGACTATATCAAATTAAAAAGCTTTTGTACAAACAAAACCAATGTAACTAAAATCAGAAGGGAAACAACAAATTGGAAAACAATCTTCATAAAAAACCTCTGACAAAGGTTTAATTACTCAAATTTACAGAGCTAAATCAATTGTACAAAAAATCAAGCCATTCTCCAATTGATCAATGGGCAAGAGACATGAATAGGCAGTTTTCAGATAAAGAAATCAAAACTATTAATAAGCAAATGAAAGTGTTATAAATCTTATGTAATCAGAGAGATGCAAATCAAAACAACTCTGAGGTATCACCTCACACCCAGCAGATTGACTAACATGACAGCAAAGGAAAGTAATGAATGCTGGAGGGGATGTGGCAAAGTAGGGACAATTATTCATTGCTGGTGGGGTTGTGAATTGATCCAACCATTCTGGAGGGCAATTTGGAACTATGCCCAAAGGGCCATAAAAGACTGTCTGCCCTTTGATCTAGCCATAGCACTACAAGAATATTCATAGCTGCACTCTTTGTGGTGGCCAAAAATTGGAAAACGAGGGGATGCCCTTCAATTGGGGAATGGCTAAACAAATTGTGGTATATTTTGGTGATGGAATACTATTCTGTTAAAAGGAATAATGAAGTGGAGAAATTCCATGGAGTCTGGAATAACCTCCAGGAAGTGATGCAGAACAAAAGGAACAGATCCAGGAAATCATTATACACAGGGATTGATACATTGTGGTACAATTGAAGGTAATGGACTTCTCCATTAGGGTCAATGCAATGTCCCTGAACAATCTCCTGGGATCTAAAAAACACTATCCACAAGCAGACGATAAACTGTGGGACTAAAAACACTGAGGAAAAGCAACTGCTTGACTACACGGGTGGAGGGAACATGTCTGAGGAGAGACTCTAAATGAATACTCTAATGCAAATACCAACAACATGGAAATGGGTTCGAATCAAGAACACATGTAATACCCAGTGGAATCGCATGTTGGCTATGGGAGAGAGGGGAGGGGGAAGGAAAAGAAAATGATCTTTGTCTCCAATGAATAATGTTTGGAAATGACCAAATAAAATATTGTTTAAAAAATGAAAAGGCTGAATTCATCACCAATGAAGATAAATTGAAAACAATTATTAATTCCTGTTTTGTTCAATTCTATGCTAATAATTTTTTTATAATCTAAGGGAAATGGATAAATATTTATATGAATATACATTGTCCAGATTAATAAAGAAAAATGGAAAATTTAAATAATACTATCTTAGAAAAATTACACAATCCATAATTGAGTTCCTGGAAAAAAATCATCACAACAAGTTGTATTCACAAGTGATTCTACCAAATATTTGTTGTTGTTCATTCTCTTTTTGTAGAGGACCAGTGACCTCATGAGATATTAGAGGTGACCCATTATAAAACCACTATTATTCAATATTGTTCTAGAAATTCTAACTGTGACTATAAAAGTGAGAAAAAACCAAGGAATCAGAATAGGCAATGAGGAAACAAATCTATCACCTTTTGCCAATGATATGAAGATATACTTAGAAAGTCCTAGAAAACCAACTTAAAACACTAGCTTAAATAATTACCAACTTTAGCAAAGTTGAAGGATATATAACAAACATTCTGGTATATGATATGATATACATATATATATATATATCAAGTATTCAATATTACTGCTGCCATTGATATTTAGGTGGATAAACATTTAGTAATTCTAATTAATAGAAGATAATGAAGCAGACACATAGACAGGTAGAGTAGAATAATGGGTAAAATGATGGATTTGAAGTCAAAAAGGCCTTATTTGACATCCTCTTTTTGGCACTGGGTTTGTGACAATAAACAAGTCACTCACAACAAACCTCAATTTTCTTACATCTAGAATGAGAATAAAAACCTCTGATATATACCTCACCTGTCTAATTAGAGAACATCTATAAAAAGTTTCATAAATTTCAAATTGCAGTAGTAGTAGTTGTCACAGTAATGTATCAGATTCAGATATATTTCTTCTAGCACTATTTCAATGACTTACAAGTTCCCAAAATATTCTTCACACCTCAAATCTTATAAAGTGTTTTCTCCAGATATGAACTAGGAGCCATGTTGAAAAGATTTATCATTGTGAACTTAAAAATACTGAGAAGGGAAGTGATTTTTCCATGACCACACTAGTAAATGAAATACAATACATATTGAATGGATCTTGCTCATACTGACTTCCCTCCCCTTTCAAACAAGTATTCTTTCCAGGTAGCTTCCATAATGAGTTCTTCTGATATTTTCCATTATTTGTAACTAGAATATAATCTCATTTACATATTTCACAAATCTCCAGTTAAGATATTCTTTAAAATCACGTTGTGTAGCTTCGTTTAAGTTCTGATTATTTTCAGAAATTTCTATCAGTTCTTTTATTAAAGGTTCCCAGGTCTGCATTCTAATGTGGAGATAAAATCTCTCCATAACTCCGAATAGTGATGCTAAAGCAGGGTTTTAAATTTCAGTGTTAAAATGAATAGCTGGTCTCCTGGACTATTTTTAAAAATTAAAGATTTTATAGCAGAACTAAACATGACTATAAATCATATTTTATGTTTTACATAGCATCCTTTTTGTAGAGAAAGAAAAATATGGTCATTTTGTTTTATCACCAGTTTCCTAGGAAAGATTTACATATGGTACACTTAAACAATATGAATTTTATGCCCAGAATTGCCTATATCATTTCATTACTTGTGCCTCAGTGATACATATTGAATAAATTTTGCTCTTATCTTCATGCTAAGATTAGGAAACTTCAGTTTCCAGCAGAATAAATACTATTAACTTTTTCAAGATTTTATTTTTAGGATCTTGGAATATATGATTCTTTTAGTCTTTCCTTTCATTCCTATGTTATTCTCTTCTCTCCTTCCTTCCTTCCTTAATCCTTGCTTGCTTCCTTCTTTCTTTCTTTTCTCCCTTCCTTTCTTCTTTTATTGTTTCATTGTTTTTTATTATAAAGCCATCAGTAGCTATGATTACACTATCTAGATGATACAAAAGGGTAATGCTATGTTTCCCCAAATGTCCACTTCCTTAGGTTATTCCTGAATTTATTACTCAAAGAAAATATGTCCTTGTGTGAGAGGGTATTTTTTTAGAGTTTAATTGAGCAATTCTTTTGCTTCCCTATTGCTCTTCATCTTGTTTTTTTTTTTCAAGTTTTCAGGAACTCATCCCCATACCTTTCTTTTATCTTACTCATAGAAATAGTATCTAAGAACTGACTTTCCATTTTATTGGTATTATTTGACATTTATAAATCACCTTGCTCTCTACCTATGATATAACTTTAATGGCATAACATTTTCCTAGTGCTGTTGAAGTCCCTTAAATTTGCTTCATTGTTAGAATCCAAGAGACAGGATGCTAGATATTTTAATCCTAAATGTCCCAGAATCTACACACATCCATTTCTGTTAAAAAACCCTTTTCTGAGATGTGCATACAAAAATGATTTTGTCCCTTGAAATTAGCTCTATATTCTATTTGATCAAAGAAGAATTTTAAAATGCTGACTGTCACTATGCTTTAATTTCATGTGTGTGTGTGTGTGTGTGTGTGTGTGTGTGTGTGTGTGTGTGTGTGTGTTTGGTGACTGTTCCTTATTGATAAATAACTTCATCCTGGTGTTATGGATAGTTGTTAACAGCAGGGTAAGGTCTAGAGGGCATAATAAAATTCAGTTCAGAGAAATATGTGTCAGACATAATGCTGAGAGTGAAAGAGGAAGAAGAAAGCAATGGTAGCATGTGTTATATAGAGAGCAGTATGGTTTCTGAAATCACCACAAAACTTTCCAAAGATCTTTACCAATGACCTTTTAATAAAAAAATCAATGATTCCCCCCCTCAGTCCCTATCTTTCTCGACCTCCTTCTTCAATTTTATATCATCCTTTGAATACCTTCTACTCTCTAGGTTCTTATGAAACCATTTTCTCCTGGTTCTCCTCCTACCTGGTTGAGAAGTTCTTCTCAGTCTTATTTCTGGTTTATCTTTCATATCACATATTTTGTGTTGTTATTTTCTATGTGTTTGTCCTGAACCCTCTTCTCTTTATATAGTAAATTTCTTTGGTAGCCTCATCATGCCCCAAATTTAATTATTATTCCTATCTAGTTTTTACCCTGAACTTTAGTCCCATGTTATCAATATCAGAACATTTCAAACTAGATGATCTGGAAATATCTCAAATTCAACATTCTGAAATGGAATTCTTTAGAATTACCCTGAAGTATATTCCTCTTCTATTTTTACCTATTCTAATCCTTTAGGTTCATAATCTCAGGTTATCCTTTATTCCCTAGTATAGCCAAATGACTAATGAAATTTTATATTTTTATAACCCTAGCATCTTTCATTTAAGACCACTTTTCTCTACTCATATAACTATAGCCCTCCCTCAACTACCTCCACTTCCCTTGTCTTATTCCACTTCTACTTCACTGTAGTGTAAGATATAATTCTATACTCCAATGAGTATATTTGTTTTTCTCTCTGAGCCAGTTATAATGAGAGTAAATTTTAAGCATTGCCTGTTACCACCCTAACCTCCCATCTCTATAATGATTTTTCACCCCTCTTTTTAGTACATAATTTACCCCATTCTATCTCTCCCCTTTTCTCTCAGTGCAATCCTTTCACCCCATGATTTTTATATATCATATCATATACATACATTTCATATAATATATACATATCATTTCATATCATCACATTTACATATATATATAATATCATAATATATCATCATATACATGAAATCATCATAATCAGATTCCTTCCTCACCCTCTTTCTACGTTTATTCCTTCTGTCTTCTCTACTACTAAGAATATTTTTTGAGAATTACAGATATCCTTTTTCCATGAAGAAATAGGAACATTTTGATATTAATGAGACCCTTAAATTTTCTTATTTATTTTTTCAGGTTTCTCTTATGTCTATGTTTATACTTCAAATTTTTTGTTTAGGTCTGGTTAAATGGAATGAAATACTCTGAAATCTTCTCTCTTATTGAATGACCATTTTTTCCCTCTGAAAGCATATACTCAGTTTTGCTGGAGAGGTGACTCTGGTTTATAAACCCAGATCTTTCACCTTCCTGAATATCATATTCCATGCCTTGTGATCCTTTAATGTAGAAGTCACTAGGTGCTGTGTGATCTTGATTGGAGCTCCATGGTATTTGAATTTTTTATGGCCGTTTGCAGAATCTTCTTCCTGGTGTGGGGGCTCTTAAATTTAACTATTGCATTCATGGAGGTTGTTATTTAAAGGGTTTTTTTTGGGGGGGGATTTGATCTGTGAATTCTTTCAATTTTATTTTCTTATTTGAGGATCTCTGGGCAGTTAGCTTTGATAATTTCTTCTATTATGTTGTTAAAGCTTTTTTCTTGATCATGACATTTCAGGTAGTTCAATAATTCTCAAATTGTCTCTCCTCAATCTATTTTCCAGGTCAGTTTTTTTAAATAATATATTTCTTTTTTTCTGTTTTTTCATTCCTTTGATTCTGCTTCATTGTTCCTAGATTTCTCATGAAATCATTAGTTTCTAATTTATCATTTCTGACTTTTATGGCCTGATTTTCCTCTGTCAATTTTTGGTTCTATCTCTTCAATTGGCCCTTTTCTTCTTACTTTCCTTTCATTTCACTTCCTCACTTTTCCTCTGCCTATGTTAATTGGTTTTTGAAGTCTTTTTTGAGCTCTTACAGAATCTGTGTGCAATCCATATTTTTCTCATGGATTTTGCTTGTGTTTGCTTTGATTTCACTGTCCCACTCTGCATCTGTGACTTACTCTTTGTCTCCATAAAAGTTTTTAGAGCTAGGTGATTTGTTTTTGATTGCTCATTTTTCCTACCTTTTTTAAGTATACTTTGGTTTTTTTTTTTGAAAAATTAAGGTACCCTCTTAAACTTCATTCCTTCCTTGATGCTATCCTTAGCTTATTTTCTGGGTTTCTGTCAGTTTTAGTTCTTTCAAGGTGGTATGATGGCTGAAGGGCTGAGATCTCTGAGGGCCTCCTCCCACTGCTAATTTAATTAATCCTTGAGAAACTGATAGTTTAAGATTTGCCTCAGGCTTTTGATCTCACTAGGAACTTAATCAGGTCAGTGGCTGCTCAAATTCTAGCCCCAGACTTAGGTGCAAGTTTTTGATGTCACTGTGTACTTGATCCTATCAGGCACACAATTGATTTCTCTGTTCTGGAACTCTGCCCTGAAACCCTAGCAAAAAGATCCAGAACCTCCCCCCACCTTGGGTCAACCAACTACTCCTATGGATCTATGTCCTCAACACAGGCCCAGACTGGGATTCCTGGCTTCCCCTGAGCCCATATAAATCAGTGTACTTCAGCACAGACTGCCCCAGGCTGGGATTCTGGACTTCACCACAGGTTTAAAATCCCAAGGGCTTTGGGTTGGTTTGAACCTCTATTTACCCAGGTAGAGTCTCAGTCTCTAAATGTTGTTAAACATTGGATTAATTGATTTGTCTTTCCTTGCAGTGTACATGAAAAGCATTTTCTTCAAAGTCTACTTACTAGGTATTCAAGGTATATAGACTGGGATCACATTACTTTTCTGTCTTTATTTAATATTATTCTCCTCTTTGTACACCATTATAATAGAAATAATTTTATGTAGAATGAATAGAGAGGAGCCCTGACCTCTCTGGATGACAAAAATATTCCAGATGAGACACTATTCATGGACTGTTAAACTATTTAATCTATTCGTAATGGGGAATCTGAGCCTGAAATCAAGAAAATGTGACCTTAAACCTGATCTCAGGTATTTAGAAGCCGTGTGACCCTTCACAAGTCCCTTAACCTCTGTCTCATTTTCCCCATTTGTTAAATTGGTATAATAATAGCATTACTCTCCTGTGACTATTATGTTATAAAATGAGATCTCATTCAATTTATAAAGTTCTTTGCCAACCTTGAAGCATTATGTAAATGTTAGCTATTATTAAAATTCAATAAAAGGAATCTACAGGTCATAAAATATAATTAAAATAATCTTTACTAATAATAAATTAATTAACTAATTATAAAAATATAAAGATTAAAAAAACACCACTCTCATACTGGAAATTAATGGAATAATCAGCTAGATGAAGGAATTATTCTCTCAGGGAAGTAAGAGTTCAGGGGAAGCTTCTCAAAACCACCTTCCATCCTTGGCCTTTTTTTAAAATATATATCATAGTCCAACAGCCTCCTCTACCCCTTTACAGAACCAGTCTAGCACCTTCCAGGAATGAGGCTCTGAAAAAATAAAGAGGATGAGGGCTATCACGACAAGAAGATGAGTCTGGCCACACTGGGGATTCAAAATCAACATTTACTTCAACAATACAAATGCACAGCAGCTTGAATATCCTTCTCTAGTAAAAGGAACAACCACAAAACAAGCTGATCTCCACATTATAAGTATCAGAAATAATGGGAGAATAAAATAGATGCATTAGATTCCCGTGTCTGTTTTAAGGGTTTCTCAATATTTCTCAATTAGTCTTTTGTGTTTTCAGCATTTCTTTTGGGGGAAAGGAAACAAATATCTGACTTATACATGATTTATTTTGTATATTGAATACCTTTCCAGAAGAGATAACATGTATTTATTTTGGGGAGACATTTGGCATGAGACAAACCAAAGCTTTCATTGTCCCAGTTTTACTCTGGGGAAGGAGAAAAAATGAATCAGAAAGTAAATAAAGTCCCTGAATGCTCTATTTGAGGGCAAGCTCCCTGAGGATTGAACATGATCTACATAAATTCAGAACATGATCCCTTAGTGAGACAGAGAAACACAGACCCCACTCCCCTTGACAAAAAGCTAATTACATAAAACTAGCCAAAATGACTATTTATCTCCATCATAAACTTGAACTTTAGAGCATTCATTTCTTTGAAAACATGATGAAATTCTCCTTGTTGGGAATATCACCCTATGTCTTCATGGTTTAATTCCTAACTAACCACTATAGACAAACTTAAATGTAATATTCACTATGATATCTTCCCTGATTTCCCAATCAGTAAATAGCTTTTGCTTTAGATGTTGCATGATAATTTATCTTAAATTGTGAATGTACTTACATAACATAGTGTCTTATAGTTAACAGTGTTTGCTTCAAGTTTCTTGGTTAATATGCTCCTTAAAGATCTTAACTATTGTCCTTCTTTTTCTCACTATTTGCCACATGGTCCCCAGAACACCAAATAGCATTGTCAATAAACCATGTACGTAGTCCCTACAAAGAGATCAAGCCAAACATATCTATTACATAAGCAAACTAGATTTTTAAAATATACATATTTATATAGGTAATCCAGTGATTCATCCACATATATCATACAGAGATATATTTATGATGATCAAATATTCATGTGCATACAGATATAATTTGAAGTTGTACTGTATACCTATATGCACATGTGTCATCAGCAAACACACAAATACCCAAGCATGGCCTTAAATGTATGTAAAACATGCATATGAATATATATATATATACACTTATATACATGTATAATGAAATATAATGAATGGGTTTTGTGTACATGTACATTGTGTATGCATTTGTGTACATTTTATATGCATGTATGTATGTACAAATGGGAGATCTGAATCTCTACCAACTCTGATGAAATCATAAAAAGTAAAAAGCAAATAGGAGGTACTAAATGAACTAGAGGGTTCAATACATGCCTTGGATTCTTATATAAAGAGCAGGCACTTTCTTGATTGAATTTCTTGTAGTTCTTTAAGTAAAAAAAAAAATGACTTGAGCATTCTCCATTCAGTCAGGACGGGAATTTTGGAGGAGGAGCCCAATCCCTGTGAAGGAAATGCTCTTCATCTCTTGATATCATGAAATGGGGATATGGAGATGGATGAAATTTGACATAACTTTCCCCCGCTGATCATGAAGTTATTTTTTAATTATTAATTAAGAATATTTTCTATGATTACATGATTTGTGCTCTTTTCCTTCCTTCTTTCCACCCACCCCTCCCTGAGCTGATAAGCAATTCCACTGGTTTATGCATGTATCATTGTTCAAACCTGTTTCTATATTATTAATATTTACAAGAGTGATCATTTAAAGTTAACATCTGTAAAAAGGGAATTCTTTGTTCCCTTTACCTATTCTGAGTTCACACTTTTGAAAGGGAAATCTTTCCTTTGCCTATTTTGAGTTAACACACCTTTTGATTGAATCAACAAAAGCTTGAAGTAGGTAGAGGAGCCACTTAGAGAATTCAAACCCTTAGAAATTCAATCAATCAGGAAACTGAGAACCTTTTGATGAGAAATTGACCTTCAAAGTATGACCTTTAGAGGGCTTTGATAAGAGTTGAGACCTTCATAGGATGAAATGTGTGAATCCCACAGACACTACCCCCTGGGCAGTGCTAGACACTTTTGAAAATTTGATTGACCCTGAATTTATGGGGCAAGGAGAGTTGACTACAAGAAGGAAGTTGGCTTCAAAAAGGAGTTGAACTTCAAGACGGAAGTCAACTTAAGTATGAAGATCTAGTCAAGGAAGAAAGTCGACGTCATGAGTCACTTTCAGCTCCATTCATAGTCTTGACCTGCCTCTTGGAGGGAACTTGTGTGAATAGATAACTGTCTTCCCCTTCTTGTCTTCTGGAGAGAGTTTAATTACAGTTGAAGGTCAACAAATCCTGGCTGAGTAGATCTTCTCTACCCTTTCATATTTCTCTACCTTCATTCTTTCCATCTCTTTTGAAAACAAAAACTATTAAATGTCACTTCAACTTTGAGCAATAATGCTTTGAATCATCTACTTTAGGCAAATCCTTAATTTTGACCCTTACACATCGCCAATCATATTCCCATCAAGCCATGTGATCAAGCAAATGTTTTTCTTCTGTGTTTCTACTCCCACAGTTCTTTCTCTAGATGCATTCATTCTCATAAGTCCCTTGGGATTGTCCTGTATCATTCCATTTCTACTAGTTGAAAAGTCTATTACATTAAATTATGTCATAGTGTATCAGTCTCTGTGTACAATGTTCTCCTGGTTCTGCTCCTTTTGCTCTGTGTCAATTCCTTGAGGTCTTTCCAGTTCACATGAAATTGCTCCAGGTAATCATTCCTTTCGGCACAATAGTATTCAAAAATCATTATGAGATACCACAGTTTGTTCAGCAATTTCCTCGTCGATGGACACCCTCTCATTTTCCTTTTTTTTTTGTCACTACAAAGAGTGAAGCTATACATATTTTTGTCTGCATATTTTCCTTGTTATATCTTTGGGGTACAAACCCAGCAGTGGTATTTCTGGATCAAAGGGAAGGTAGTCTTTTAAAGCCCTTGGGGCATAGTTCCAAACTGCCCTCCAGAATGATTGGATCAATTCATAACTCCACCATCAGGGTATTAGTGTCCCAATTTTTTCAACACTTCCAACATTTATTATTTTCCTTTACCATCATATTGGCCAATATTCTAGTTGTGAGGTAGTACCTCAGAGTTGTTTTGCTTTGCATTCCTTTAGTTATGAGAGATTTAGATCACTTCTTCATGTGTTTATTGATAATTTTAATTTCTTTATCTGAGTACTACCTATTCATGTCCCTTGACCACTTATCAATTGGGGAAGGCTTGAATTTTTTTACAATTAACTTTACTTCTTATAAATTTTAGAAATTAGATATTTGAGGTTTTGGTTATATAGATTTTCCCCAATTTGTTGCTTCCCTTCTAATTTCCTTAGCATTGGTTTTGTTTTTACAAAACCTTTTTAATTTAGTATAATCAAAATTATTCATTTTACATTTTGTAATGTTCTCCATCTCTTACTTGGTCTTAAATTCTTTCCTTTCCCATAAATCTGACAAGTATAGTATTCTAAGTTCACCTAATTTTCTTATAATTTCCATCTTTGTTGTTGTCATTTTTCTATTTTGAATTTTATCTTGGTATAGGTTATGAGATGTTGATCTTAACCTAATATCTTCCATATTGTTTTCCAATTGTCTGATCAGTTTTTGTCAAATAGTTGGTTCTTGTCCCAAAAGCTAGGATCTTTGTGTTTACTGTACAATATATTGCTGAGGTCATTTACCCCAAGTCTATTCCATTGATTAGCCATTCTGTCTCTTAGCCAGTAGCATATTGTTTTGATGATAACTGCTTTATAGTGAAGTTTAAAATATGGTATGGCTAGGCCTCCAACCTTCATTTTTTTTTATTAGTTCCCTTCACATTTTTTTATCTTTTGTTCTTCCAAATGAACTTTGCCATATTTTTTCTATTTCTATAGTAAAGTTTCTTGGTACTTTGATAGCTATGTCCCCGAATAAGTAAATTAATTTGGATAGGATGGTCATTTTAATTATATTAGCTTGTCCTAGCCATGAGCAATTAATGTTTTTCCAGTCATTTATATCTACTTTTAATTGTGTGGAAAGTGTTTTGTAGGTGTGTTCATATAATTCCTGTATTTGTATTGGAAAATATACTGCTAAATATTTTATATTATCTAGGATTATTTTAAATGGAATTTCTCTAAATCTTGATGCTGAGTTGTGTTGGAAATATATGGAAGTGCTGGTGATTTATGTGGGTTTATTTTGTATCCTGCAACTTTTCTAAAATTGTTGATTATTTCCACTAGCTTTTTAGTTGATTTTCTAGGATTCTTTAAGTACACTATCAAGTTATCTGCAAAGAGCAAAAGGTTAGTCTCCTTATTGCATATTTTAATCCATTCAATTTCTTTTTCTACTCTAATTGCTATTGCTAGCACTTCCAGAACAATATTAAATAATAGAGGTGATAATGGGCATGCTTGCTTCACTCCTGATCTTATTGGGAAACCTTCTAACTTATCTCCACTGTGATAATACTTGCTGATGTTTTTAAATATATACTTATTTGTTTTTGTTTTTGTTTTTTTTTTAATTTTTAGGAAAGGCTTATCTGTTAATATTATTCCTGGTGTTTTCAAGTGGAATGAGTGTTTTATTTTGTTAAAGGCTTTTTCTGCATCTATTGAGATAATCATGTGATTTCATTTGGTTTGGTTATTGAGATGGTCAATTATATGGATGGTTTTCCAATATTAAATCATCCTGGCATTTCTGGTATAAATCCCACCTCATCATAGTGAATAATCCTCATGAAAACTTGCTGTAGTCTTTTTGCTAGATCTCTATTTGAGATTTTTCTTCTATGTTCATTAAGGAGATTGGTCTATAGTTTAGTTTCTCTGTTTGTGGTCTTCCTGGCTTTGTAGTAAGTACCATATTTGGGTCATAAAAAGGAATTCAGTAAAACTTCTTTTCTTATTTTGTCAAATAGTTTGTATAATATTGGGATTAGTTGTTCTTTAAATGTTTCATGAAATTCATTTGTGAATTCATCTGGCCACGGGGGTTTTTTCTTAGGAATTCTTTGATGGCTCATTCAATTTCTTTTTTCTGAAATGGGAAAGCTTAAGTTTTCTATTTCCTCTTTTGTTAATCTAGGCAGTTAGAAATAAGGTTGCCCTTTTCATTTTTTATAGTGTTAATTTGATTTTCTTCTTTCATTTTTTAATAGATTAATGAGTACTTTATAGATTTTATCTGTTTTCTCAAAGTACCAGCTCCTAGTCTTATTTATTAGTTCAATAGTTCTTTTACTTTCAATTTTATTAATTTCTCCTTTGATTTTTAGGATTTCTAATTTAATTTTTATCTGGGGATTTTTAATTTGTTCTCTTTCTAGTATTTTTAACTTGCATGCCCAAATCATTGACTTCTTCCCTCTCTGATTTGTTGATATATGCACTCAGGAATTAAATTTCCCTGAGTCTTGCTTTGGCTGCATCCAATAGATTTTGATATGTTGTTTCCTCATTGTCATTCTCTTCAGTAGAAATAACTAATTATTTCTTTGATTTGTTCTTTGACCCACCAGTTTAGAAGAATTGGATTATTTAGTTTCCAATTAATTTTAAATCTGCCTTTTGTAAATATAATTTAGCAATCTTATCTTTTAAATATCTCAATTCTTTCTTCATTTCCTCTGTGAAATCATTATTATTTTCTTTCTTTCCTTTGTTTCCCTTTGAAATATATAGAACTGTTTTCCACAATTCTTCAAGGTAGATCTCTGGCCATCTTGGGCAATGTGTTCTAAAATAATCTCTAATCACTTTGCAAGATTTATTGACAAAGTGCCTTCTAATTTGTCTTATTCAATTTTTTTAGATAGATCAAAATCCAGGTATCAACCCCCAAACTCAATTATTCTGTCCATGAATCTGGAGAGTGTCTCTTCCTCATTTTGCTTAATTCTTTCCAATTCTGCCCACTTATCTGTACTGTCTTCATACTCTCTCTTTGTTGTTAAGATGGCCTCTCTACAACGGGATAGTTGTAAATAATCCTCAGAGTTGTTATAGTCCCATTCAGGATCCTGAGATGGCCAGTGTGCTGGATTGAGCCCCTGGTTTTTGTTGACATGAGCAATGATTTTATTTTTCTCACGTTCAGTTAAAAAAAGCCTGTAGCAAGTTTTCAATGTCTTTATGAGACAGATTATACTGAAAAAATATGTCTAACATCTTTTTTGTTACCAGAAAGGGATCTTGTTCATATTTGGGAATATTTCATGTAAATTCATTTATTTCTTGGGTAGTAAATGGTATATTGTGCCTTAAAGTCACCACATTCACATTTTGTCCTATTTCAGGTACTTCTCTTAGAGGAAACAGGCCTCTAATTGAATTTGGTACCTGTGGGTCAGTTTGACTAAGATGAGTTTCTTTATATGGATGAGATTTCCTTGGGGCTGGAATTGGTTTTTGTGTAGGAGAAGGAACAGGAGAAACTGGGATTTCAGAAGAAGGGTCTTGGGGATTCAGTTCAGTTAAGATTTGCAGACTATGAGAAAACAAGTCTGTAAGTTGAGCTATAAGAAAGGTATTTTCCATCTCCATTTTGGGGAAGAGAATTTCCTCATTTAGAGGTTCAGAAACAGGTCTGTCAGGTTCTCATCTTGATTCTGTAAGAAGCATTTAAATTATCCATTTGGCCTTGCAGGTTCTCCTGTATTTTAGCCTCAATTATTTTATGTTTTTCTGTGTTTTATCTTCACATTTTTTGCATAATTTTCTGTATTTTAGCTTCAGATTTTTGCATATTTTCTTGTATTTTAGTTTCAGAATTTTGTGTGTTTTTTCTGCATTTCAGCTTCCAATAGTTTTTTTTTTTATGTTAGCATCTCTTAACACAGTATTGAGGAATACAAAAAAGACAGTACTTAATAACATAAAAAATTGGAGGTATCCTGAATTCCTAAATGTCCCTAATTCTTCAACATCCATATAAATGTCAAAGAATGTAGTATTCATCGTATTCATTTATATTTATATATTTTTAAATTATTTTCCTAGTGGGCTTCACAAAAAATATGGGGAGCAGAACAAGGCCAAAACTCTTTCCAGGTTTCCACCACTTTTAATTAAGAGTAATCTAGGCAGTATTGTCAGTGAAGTTTACCATATTGGGTTGTTTGTTCCCTGAGGGAAAGGGGATTCATAGCTAAACAGCTTCTCCAGTCCTGCTACTTTTTGGTTTAAAGATCTCCTCTGCTATGTTTCTGAAGGGGATTAGAGGCTTCTAAAGGATGAAGTTTCGAAAGTAAAGGAGGTAAAAACTCAGCCAGAAACTCACCACTGAACTGGACAAAAGCTGTAGCCATTCCAAGATGCTGAAAGGACCAGCACTCTGCCACCAGTCATCTCTCTGCCCCAAAAGGTACCGGAGAGAGGAAGTGACGAGAAATATATAGATGTTTTACTAATGTATCCCCTCCTCTCAATTTTCATGTCTACCAATCACATGAGAAGCTTTTCTCCAGGACTACCTATTCTTTAGTTCTCATCTTCTTTGATTAGATTATATCTTTTGAGTTACTTAACCTTTTTGTGATTAATTTACCCTTTATAGTTACTTAATACTTTTTTGTATTAAGATCTTAAAGTGGACTTAGCTTAAAGTTCTAGCTTCACTATACAGTAAGAACTAAGTACCTTCATTGTTTAATCAGGAGATAACAACTTTATTTTTACCATAAAGTAAGATCTAAGTAGGGTGGAGTAATTTAAAGTTCACAATTTCTATAAGCCCTCATTGATTATGATTTTTATAGCATTGTGGTCTAAAAATTACATTTATTATTTCTGCTTTTCTACCTTTATTTTGGAGGTTTTCATGCCCTAGTATATGATCAATCTTTGTATATGTGCCATGTGCTGCTGAAAGGAAGGTATATTCCTTTTTTCTTTATTTTTCTCTAGATAACTATTAGGTTTAATTTTTCTAAAATGTCTTTCACTTCCCCTACTTCTTTGGTGTTCATTTTTTGGTTCTATTTATCTAGTTCTGTTAGTGTAAGGTTAAGATCCCCCACTAGTATGTTTTTAATATTTATTTCCTCATTAAGCTCCTTTAGGAATCTGAATGCCATAGAATTATATATATATTGAGTATTGATATTTCTTATTGTTTATATTGCCTTTCATCAAGGTGTAATTATCTTCCTTATCTCTTTTAATGACATCTATTTTTCCTTTATTTTGTCTGAGATCATAATTTCTACTCCTGCCTTCTTTGTGTCAGCTGCAGCCCAGAAAATTATGCTCTACCCTCTTACCTTTATCCTGTGCTTGTCTACCTGCCTCAAGTGTGTTTTTTTATAGACAACATATGGTAGGATTCTATTTTTTAATTAATTCTGCTATCCACTTCCTTTTTATTGGTGAGTTCATCTTATTTGCATTCACAGTTATGATTACTGTCTGTATACTCTCCTTCATTTTGACTTTCTCCTTTGATTCTGCCTTTTCTCTCATTCATCTTACCCTCTCCTCCAACCTTTCCTTTTTAGTCAATCTCTCCTTTTTCCCTCCCTTAATGTTACTCCTCTTCTCACTCCCTCCCTTCTTATTATTTCCCTCTTACTATAGTGCCTTTTAAATGACCCTTCCACCTCTCCCTCCCTTGTGTTGCTCCCCTTCCCACCAGTCTGTGTATTACCCTTCTACTTCTCTATAAGGCATGATAAAAGTTCCGTCCCAATGGATCTGACTGTTCTATCCTCTCTGAGCCAAATCTAATGAGCATAAGATTTAAGTATTACCTGTTGCCAACTTCTTCCTCCCTTCCATTGCACTGGTCTTCTCTCTCCCTCACCCCATGCACTTCTTTGTGATAGATAGATAGATAGATAGATAGATAGATAGATAGATAGATAGATAGATTTACTTCATTTTATCTCTTCTCCCATTTATCTTAGTATTATCCTTTTCTTACTCCTAATTTTTTTTGACATATGATCCTATAGAGTTTATCACTATAACTTATAGGTATACTTCTTCTAGCTACCCTGATTTTACTAACAATGTTTTAAGAATTATCAATATCATCTTTTCTTATAGAAATAAAAATCATTTGAAATTATTGGGTCCTTTAATTTTTCCCCCTTAATTAATTACCTTTTGGTAATTCTCTTGAGTTCTATATTTGGGCATCAAATTTTCTGTTTAAGTTTTGTCTTTTCTTCAAGAATGCTTGGAAATTTTCCATTTTATTAAATGACCATATTTTTCCCTGCAAGAATATGGTCAATTTTGCTGGATGGTTGAATGTTGGTTGTAGGCCCAATTCCCTTACTTTTCATGATATCATATTCCATACCTTCTGGTCCATAAGTGTGGATGTTGACAGTTCCTGTGTAATCCTGACTGTGCCTCCATGATAACTGATTTTTTTTTCTTTTTAGCAGCTTGTAGTATCTTTTTCTTGTTCTGGAATTTCTTGAACTTGGCTATAACATTCCTGGGGTTTGTCAATTGGGGACTTAATGTAGGAGGTGATCTATGGATTCTTTTGATCTCTACTTTACTCTCTTGTTCACAAATATCAGGGGAGTTTTCTTGAATAATTTCCTGTAGAATGGTGTCCAGGCTTTTTCTTTGGTCATAATTTTCAGATAGTCCCATAATTATTAAATTATCTCTCTCCTGGATCTATTTTCCAGGTCTATTATTTTATCAATGATATGTTTCCTATTTTCCTCAAGTTTTTCATTCTCTTGATTTTGTTTTATAAATTCTTGCTGCTTTGTGAAGTCATTTGATTCTAATTGTTCTATTCTAATTTTTAAAGTCTGGATTTCATCCCTGACTTTTTGATCCTCCTCCATTTGATCTATTTTTCTTTGTGGGTCATTGTCTTTATATTTTACTTTCTTTGCCTCCTTTTTGAGCCAGTCAATTATGACTTTTAGAACACTATTTTCTTGTTTTAGATCATGTGCCTCTGTTTCCAGATGACCTATTTTGCTTTTTAAGTTCTTTTTCCAATTTGCTTCAACCTCTCCTTATTGATTTTTGAGTTGTGGTTTGATTTCTTCCAAAGGCTGAGCCCAATCTGCTAAAGTTTTTGAGTTTCTACTTGGTATTCCTTGGTCCTCCTCTATGCCATGTGTTCTTTGTTCATTGCCTGAATAGAAGCTATCTGTAATTTCTTTTTTCTTTTTCTGTTGTTTACTTGTATTTTTCCTTCTTTCCTCCTCCTTATTGCCTGTATTCTTGCTCTTCTATTTATTTGCTGGATCTGTGAGTTTGGGTTTTTATGCACTAAAAGGGCTGCTTCTCTGCTCTGCTGATTAACTGGATTAGACTGATGGAGCTGATCTGCTGTATTAATGTGCCCTGAGGCTAGCTCTCACCCAGTTGCCAGCAGAGGCTATAGGTGAAAGTGAAGGTGTGGAGTCTAACGGTAGTTATCCTAGGTCCTCCTCTCTACACCTTTCTCACAGTCTACTCCCTGCCAGCTGCCCAGTTAGAGTTCTGAACTTCTTGTGGGTGGTACCAAGGCACTCAGTCATAGTTTCAGCCTTCTCCCTGGGATCTCAGTCAGCAGGATTCCTACTGTGAGTCTCAGTGCAATAGGTGGGGAAAGGGTGTTGGAGCTTTCTTGTATACCTGAGAATTTGACTTTATCTGTATATCTTTCAGGTTGGATTGAGTAGGAGAGACCTGTGGCTCTATCTTCTTTTTGAGTTTGGCTTTCTGTCTATTTTGTAGACTTCTGGATGCTTACTAGCTCTGTGAGATTGACCTTTTCTGCCCTCTACAGGTTTCTTCTCTGCACTATTGATAAACTTGATTAAGTCAATTGATCTGATATCCAGAGCTGAATGTGCCCTGAGGCCAAAACTTTCAGAGGCACAGACCTAAGATGGAAGTGTGGTGGCTGAAGGCTGTGACCATCGTTTCTGCTTCTCTCCTTCAACTGCCTTCTTGCTAGCTGTGGTCAGAGCCTTCATGCAGTTGTGGTAGCAAGGCACTCTGTCCTGGTTGGAGCCCTCACCCTGAGATCCCACTGACTGTCTGAATCTCAGCACAGTAGATGGGGAAGGGGCACTAGGAACTTCATGCTTTCTTTTCCTTAAACCTAAGAATTCAACATTCTCTATGTACCTTTTAAGTTGAATAGAGCAGGAGGTTCCTTTAGTTCTGTATTGTTGGATTTGACTCTCTGTCCCTCTTGGAGAATTTTGTTTCTGATTGGTGTAGAAGGGTTTTCTAAGAGGAATTGACTTTTGATGCTTCTAAGCCACTAAATTGACTCTGTCCCTCTGATTATGAAGCTTTATAACAAAGTCACCCATATCCTCAGGAGTCTATACATCCATTAGAAAGTAAAGCCATACTCTTCATGGTGACACAGATAGAGAAGAATTTCACTGACAGTTTTAAAGACAAGAAATAGCTTCCCCAAGCATTTCTTCTAGCAAAACAGAAGATAACTGACTATGAATTTAAGAATGAATTAGCCCTGGTAAACCAGATTCAGACTTGTGGAGAGGGGAAAAGCCATGGAACCTGATTGATTCATTTGCCAGCAAAAATAATTCATCCAGAGGAACATTCAAGAGTATTCCTTAAAGAAAGAAATGACATTGGCCTTTGCAGTAGCAGAGGCATAAATTACATTGGTTAATGTTCTCTATGTGTGTGTTTTGTGTACTCTCAGTCTGTGCCCATTAATTCCATGGATTCTCAATATATGTAGGGGAGAGTGCAATCAAGACTGAAGGGACAATATAGAAGAATATTATATACCTACCATTTTTAGTATATTGTCTAAGTAAATGCCTTTGTTTTGATTTCATTGTATTTTCTGGCTGATTATTATCTCAAAATTACCTCACCAGTAGGGACCTGAAGTCTATATTTTCAAGACGGCTGACCTAGGAAATAGCTTAGAACTTGAGATATTCACTAACTTATTAGCAATTCAACTTTTAAAATGGAGCATGTTGAGTTGGGAACTTGAACTTGAGGGCAGTATCTGAAAGGGTCTTTTGGCATATGTGAAAAGTGAATTAATTATTTTGGGTGAAAGCATATATTTCATTTAGGGGACTCTGCATTGCACTGTATATGGATACAAAGCATTTCAATATCCAGCACAAGTAAAAATTCTTCAATATATATAGGAAATATTTTTTTTGAATGGAAATCTGTTAGATATCATCCATGACTGAAGGAAATTCCATTGGCGAGCAAACATCTAACTCTGTTATGTCTTATTCGATATCATTATTGAGAAGATAATTAAACAAATTTATAATTTCTTACATCTTTCACAGGATCATGCACAATTTTGACATATATATGAAAGATGACTTACTGGAGAAGAACCTTTACAAAGCATACTGATTCATTGATTCAAATGCTTTTTATGGTGAACAGTCAATGGTCTATGTGGAATTTTTATATTCTCTGTTCAATTTAGTCAATTGTATAAGGATGAGAAAATATACTATAGAAAATAATTGACAACATCTTTTTCTGTTCTTTTGTAATACCTTTATCAAGAATATCATTGATTCATATATTGACATCATAAATACCTTGCAATTAAAGGAAAATAGGCAATTGATTAATTATTGCTGATATTCTAATGAGAAACTATGTAGAGTAATACTGTGAATCATATAATTTCTAAGATTAATATATCCCCTATTTTAGATATCTTGAGACTGAATGACTTGATTTCAAAACTATTATTTTCAGTAGGACCACACACATCATTTTGGCATTTTATGGCTGCACTTCCCATATTTATTTATTTATTGGCTATTTTTACTTCCTAATGAACTCATGCAGCATATGATGCAAACATTCACATTTGGTATTTCCATTGTAATTTATGGAAAAAAAGTATTTGTTATATAAATCTTAGTGTATTGTTTTCCATTTTCAACATATTTATTTTGTTCACAGTTTTGTCCATTGATATGATTTTACTTAGTTGAGTCATCAAATTTTCTCATAAAACTCATTTTTTCCCTTCACTGAAAATAGATGATTAGAGGCAAAGTTTCTCATGAACTTTTGTTTGCCTTCTCTGCAAATGAATTTACTTCTAAAACTTCTAATTGATTGCCATTTATTTTAAGCTTTGACTGCATCATAAATCTGAAAAATGGGAGGAACTTGGTTTTCTCACCATTGTCATATTATCATGCCAGTTATGGTACTAAGTGCTTTTTTTTTTTTACAGATATTCCTTTTATGTTCCTCAAAATGACTCTACATGTAGCCATTATTTTAACTTATTTTTTACCTTTGAGGAAATTAAGATGAAGAGAGTTTAAGTGGTTCACACATGGTCACAAACCTAGTAAGTATCTGAAGTCAGATTTCAGATGAGGTATATTTGAGTCCAGTGCTATATTCACTGTACCAACTAGATAACTCACCTGATACAACTCCCTCATTTTAAAAATTAAGTAATTAAGAATTCAGAAGGCTATGGATCTTTCCTAAAGGCAAAAAGATAGTAATATCAGAAGTGCACTCTGAAAATGATGTCTCTCTACTTTTCCCATAATGGCTCTCTGCCTCTTGGCTAATGTTTTTTCAATGATCCTGTGGTCCCAATGTGGTGATTGAATTACATTGGTCAAATGTCCTTAGGAAACAGTGATAGTTTTCACTAATTTCTGGATTTTTTCCCCTCAATTTTTTTTATTAGTAGCACATTTTAATAGGTCAAGAAGCATTTATTTCAATAATATACCATATTCTGTTCTCTTCATTTATTCATAACATTTTCCATTTTTTTCATTATTCCTCTTAAAAAGTGACAATGGATTGATTGAAAATAGAAAGTTGATTATAGTATGATTCATAGTACAAATGTTAACTAGCATTTGACTGTATCGGAACAGAATCAATTTCAAATTTCTGTGATATTTCATCTTCAATGTGGCTAGTACCTCCCAACTGTCTTCTAGAAGGAAGTGTTGATCACAAAGGGAAAGAGATTTCTTTGTAGTTCACAAGACCTTAGTTTTTCTCATTTTTTATTCTTATATCATATTTTTCAAAATATTTCTTGCCATCTTTTTCTATAATCATCTTTTCAGAGTCCCTGTATAATATATTCTTATTTAATTAAGATGATGTATTTTGTGCAAATTTTTTCTATTTGCTCGCTCATTCTCTGAAACAAAATTTGACATCATTATTAGTGATCTTTGTTCCAATTCTTATTACTGCAATTTGGGAAAACCTTATGAAAATGATAAACAAACTCTCTTATTTTTCTCTCCAAGAACCTATAAATCATCCCTCTGTTTACATAAAACTCATTTTCATCTTCTAGCCTCTTTTGCAGTTTTTTAAAATCATAAGTATAGACCTGAATCTCACTCCCTCATTTTATAAATTAAGAAAATGAAATTGAGAAAGTAAGGGACTACTTTGAGGCCACACAACTAACAAGTATTCCAAAGCAGGAACTACATATGACTCCAAACCCAACTAGCACTCTTTGAACTGCAACAAATGAATGCTGAGATTGAACGAGTTAATCCAATTCTATATTATCTTGTTTGCTAAATGAAAATTTAACACTTACAGTATTGATGAAAATAAATGTTTAAAGTCAAACTAAGTCATGTAGTAATAATCTGTCTCCTATTATTTTATTTTAAGTGTACAATAGATTTTAGTCATTCTTCATTTATAATTAATGGAAAATTAACATTAATATTTTTGTTAGCTTGAGAAAAGGATTTTCCCTCATATTTCACTTGCTTTTATTGTGCTTTATCCAAATTAACTTTTATAAAGCAACCTTTACACAGTTTCATACATATTTTTCCACTTACTATTTCTCTTGAGAAAGCCAAGATTTAACTATAGCATCTTTCACAATAAGCAGTATGTAATGATTCTTGGAAATCAACATCACCATCATAATCATCATCATTGCCATGTGTTGCTAGGAGTTAAGAATTCATCACCAAGAAGTCCACATAGTGGAGATGAGTGCAATTTCAACTATATTCAGTTAACATTTAGGATGTCCTTTATATAACAAACATCACAATATATACAACAATCAATGACTTCATTCTGGACTGTGGGGGTTGGTCATGAACCAATTTATACATACATGCATATGTAAACATGTAATAAATGCATACATAGATATATGCTAGAAATGTTTATTTATAAATACTCATGTATTAGCTATACATACATGTATAATTTCACACATATATGTGTGTTTCCTAATATGGATATATATGCAAATATGCTACAAATGCCATGTTTACATTATATTACATCACATTACATTGCTTCATAGATGTATAGATGCATATCCAAATGTGCACGTACATGCCAGAAGCTAGACATATTATCAGTTCCAACATATATGCTAGAAGGCACATGCATATGTTCTCACATGCTTATGAATGTGTTCATATATAATGTGTCTATATGTATTGTCATTTTTAAAGCACTTATTCTTTATTGTACTGTGCATAAACATTTTATAGGTCCTAAACAGACTTCTTTTTGTCTTTGTATCCTTAGTAACACAGATTTATTGGCAAAACTAGCTGCTTATATATTTATTTAATTACATTGAAAACAACAAAGAAACATATGTCTCTGCATGTGTATGTGTTACATAATGGAGTTTTCAACATACAATGTGCTCCCCTGAAAACATCAGAACATCTACATTTCATAAGACTGATAAGTGAGAAAATATATTTTGTTTGCAGTAGACCAATATAACAGGTGAAAAAATAAAAATAAAAAATTATAATATGAGAATTCATTCTAAAACTTAACATATATATATATATATATATATATATATAGAGAGAGAGAGAGAGAGAGAGAGAGAGAGAAAGAGAGAGAGAGAGAGAGAGAGAGATGCCACTCTAAACAATTTGTTTTTTCATTAATTATTTTGGTCTTCCTCATATAAAACAGCTATTTTTCACTTATAAATTTTGAACCATATAGATGCAGGGAAAAAAATGTTTGCATTAACACAAATACACACACATATGACTACATAAGCATACATACAAATGAATATCTGGTTGAAAGTGGTATTAAACTTCCCCTTTTTGGTTTTGATTCTTGCTGAAAAACTCAAAGCCAGCTCTTCTGAAATGAATTCTAATCATCACACTCCCTCACAATTACTTTCTGAAGATACATTTTCATTTCTCAATATGAACTTCTTTGTTGAAAAAGAAAAACATTGGAAATTTCCTTTATATCTTTTTATATACTAGATAATTTGAGATGCTAAATATTGCATTGACATGAACAAGAGATAATTGATTTCTGTCTTAAAATTTCTTGATTTGATTTTCTTATAACTCAACTAGTGAAATACCTTGAGTTACATTTCTTTTACCAATTTTAATAGAGCCCCTGGGAAACATTAATCTTGAGAATAATTGAGAAACACTGGCTAAGCTGTTAGTTTCAAATGACACTTTAGTAACTGTCATTTAAATTGATAGTTAAAGCTATAATTGAGAGTAACCGTCAAAAGGTAACTGCTCTGCCATCGAATTTTTAGCACTTTATTAAATTACTATTCTAATACAACTCTGAGCTTTGCCATGGTAGATCATCATAAGATATCAATTTGGCCTGAAATATCCATATAATTGAGGAAAATAGTTTTTATTTTTTTATTAATCTTGGAATAAATTGCTTCATGTATATTCTCTAATGCAGACACAGGAAGAATAACAATATTAGCTTGATATCTGTACTGAAATCAATTGAATTCTTTTTTCCACAAAGATATTTTTTAATATATCAACATGAATCTATTTAAGGAAAATGTTTCTATTTCTGGCCATTCATGACTTCTTGTCATAATGTTCACTTCACCTATATACATACTCTTCTCTTGTTCTAAGCATGATAGAAATATTTTACATCTATTCATTCATTGATTCCTTATCTAATTTTAGCATTCACTTTGCCAATGCAAGTATCTATATCACTGTTTTCTATTTCATTTTATGATCTTCAATGAGGATGGAAAGAAAGAAAGAAAGAAAGAAAGAAAGAAAGAAAGAAAGAAAGAAAGAAAGAAAGAAAGAAGAAAGAAAGAAAGAAAGAAAGAAAGAAAGAGAGAGAGAGAGAGAGAGAGAGAGAGAGAGAGAAAGAGAGAAAGAGAGAAAGAGAGAAAGAGAGAAAGAGAGAAAGAGAGAAAGAAAGAAAGAAAGAAAGAAAGAAAGAAAGAAAGAAAGAAAGAAAGAAAGAAAGAAAGAAAGAAAGAAAGAAAGAAAGAAAGAAAGAAAGAAAGAAAGAAAGAAAGAAAGAAAGAAAGAAAGAAAGAAAGAAAGAAAGAAAGAAAGAAAGAAAGAAAGAATAGTATAATTGGCCTCAGAGTCAGGAAGATGTGTGTTCACAGATCCCTCTCTCAAAGCAAGTACAATTATGGGTATTTCAACTTTTTAAGGAAAAGATTCAGAAAATTTTGGACAATTCTAACCAAATATCATAAACTATGGTAATTAACTGTAGTTTAAAAATTAAATAACTTTAGAAAATGTCTTCAAAAATGATGCTCTTTAAATAATTTTGTTCTTTTTTATATCTCCAAAGAGAGAAAAAATTTTCCTGCTAAGTCAGTCATATAATAATACAGAACTGCCTCAAACATGAAATGGTTTCATAACTTTCCTAATGTGAGTCAGAAGTACTTGAATTCAGATCATCCTGGTTCTTTATCAACTATAATGTATTTCCTCTTAGATGAGGTCTTATTATATATGTTTTTATTCCTTTTCATTCTAAAAAAAGAACTATCTATGTTCTTGTTTGTGCAATCAACTGAATTTTGTCATATTCTTATAAATAGAGTCCAGTTAAAAGCAATGAGGCAGATGTACTCAGCCAAAATTAGATAAATCCACAAAAATAACATACGTAGATTCATGAGAAAAGTACAACCCCACAGTAAAGCATGGAAATAGGAAGGTAGTCCCCTTCCTGAGAACAACAGTGAGTTAAAGAGTGTCTGAGGACACTCTATTTTTAGTAAAATACATAGAATTAAGCAACACTGAGCTTTGTGGTTTTTCCTATCTAACCTGGTAAAATCTGTATGAAGGGTTCCTCTACTCAAACTTAATGCTTCTAAATTACAATTAAAATTTCTAGCACTGTTTAACTATAATTCAGTAAGTGAAGAGGACTAAGGTAAAATAAGACTGGAAAGGTAGCCTGAAGTTAAACTATGGAAAGTTTTAAATGCCAAGCTAAGGATTTTTGTTTTGGTAGTTTGTTTGTTTTTTGTTTTTTGTTTTTGTTTTTGTTACTATATTTTATCCTGGAGCCAGTAGGGACCCAATGAGGATTATTGAGAATTGTAGTGACACGGTACGCCTAGTACTCTAAGAAACATTGTCTATATAGTAAGAATTTAATAGACATTTAATAAATTTAATTGAGTCTAAAAAAAGTTGGATTACAAGAATATTCTCCATAGTGTAGTAGAAAAATGAAGAACATTAAAGTGATGAATTATATACATTAATATCCCATCTCTGCCACTTAGTAAGTATTCTATAACCACAGGCAAGTCATTTAAGTGCTCTGAGTCTTAATTTCCTTATCCAGGAAGCAGGGTGACAAAATGTTATCAACTATTTTACCATTTTCTTGTGAGGTTCAAATGAGATAATGTATGTAAAATGCTTCAAACACTAAAGTGCTATGCAAATATTGCTGATACTGCTCATGCTATTGTTTTAGAAACCACAGTTCTCTGATGGCATCTAAAGACATCTGATCTGTGTATAAAGGATTCTTCTACAGATGGCATAGTTAAACAATTCAACATTAAACTCGAGGCATTTTTTTCAAACTCACACACAAATGCACGCACGCACACACACACATGCACACACCATCCTTCTTTCCTTATAAACTGCTGCCCTTGAAGCTCATATAGCACTTTGTTATGTAGCTCCCTAAAGGAGTTATATAATATTTTCAATTAGTGATATCAAATACTACTCCTATGCCCAAACAGATCAAAGAAAAATGAAAAGAATCCTTAAGTAATATGCTTGTCTATTCCTATGTATATAGATATCTGTAGCTATAATGATAACTATAGCTGTAGTATAAACCTACATAGCCTGATAATTTTTTGACCAGATGAATCTTAACTGCTATGTCTAGAGAAGGCATTACTGCTTGTTGCACATACTTGCTATATTAGTGCAAAGTAAATCTCCTTTGTTATATATGTAGAGACCTGTGAATGCCTAATGTTGTACCAACATCTTAGATCTCTAAGAATGCAAGGAGTTTTGACTTTCACTTCTGTGAATTTCTGTGTGTTTGTGTGTTCTTGTGTGTTTAATTTAGACAGTGTGTTACTTTCCTTTCAGTTTTCCATACCAAGCACTTATTTAATACAAGCTTTATTTATTCTTATACCTTCTAACAGCTTTGTCAGGTCAACTCAAATGTAATATAACATAGTTCCTTCCAGAGAGAATGCTAGTAGGTAGCTTTTGAGCAAGGGGAGTACAGGGATATGTATTAGAGGTCTGGTTTGGGTATAATGGAGGAAAAATGGATGAAAAATGTCCAGAAGGTAGAAGGAGGGTGAGATAGATTCTCCCCTCCAGTCTTCCTCAAAATATGTCTCCCCACTAACCCTGCCTTTACTCCCCTCTAATAACTGATTTTAATGAGTGAACCTCTTCCCTCAGGGAAAGAGAGAAAAATCAACTCTCTCCTTATTCCAATATGACAAGGAAGTCATTTTAAGGTAACTGACAACTTTATTCTAACAAATTATGGTTAGGGGTAAGATAACCAAGATGTCTGCAGGTTGGATTTTATAGGAAAGAGGTTTAGGAAGTCAGTGTCTATCTAAAATATATTTTTCCCTCCCTCCAAAGTTGAGACACCCAGGCTTGTCAGCCTGGTCTCTAAGAGGCTCAGGGTTTTGTGACCCCTTGTCTGTCACAGCAGAACCAATGTTCAGTCACAGGAGCTGTGTGAATTCTTCTGAGGCTGTCCTTATTCTTCTCAGGTTCTTCTATAATTCTTAGTATTGGGGGGGAATGGTGATTAGGATCAATGAGGGATTTTGAATAGCTCAGGAGAGAAATCTCTGAATCAGTCTTGGCTTTCTCAAGATAGAGAGAGATCAACTATCTCCCATGTGGAATCTCTCTTCCCTCAAGATTCCAAGCCTCCTCAACCATCCCTCACTATGGATGGAAATCTTTGCATGTGTTCTAGGCTCTGTCCTTCAAAGTCTCTGGATCAATCCTCTATCACAGATACCTCTGAGTTATTGAGGATTTGCTTCCAGACCACTACAATAAAGCAAGTCACACAAGGTTTTTGTTTTCCCAGTGCATATAAATGTTATGTTTACATTATATTATAATCCATTAAGTGTTCAGTGGGAGCAGCTAGGTGGCTCAGAGAAAAGAGAGCTGGACTGAACATGGGAGGTCCTAGGTTTAAATCTGAACTTAATTGTGTCCTAGCTGTATGACCTTGGACAAGTCACTTAACTGCAATTGCCTAGCCTATTGATGGCAAAACTTTTAAAAATGGAGTGCCAGAGCCCACCACACCCCATAGACTTAGTACAGTTCTGGCCCCTCCCAGCAGAGACCAAGTGCCATCCTGCTCCCCAACCTACCCCTTACCCTAGACAGGGAAGGAAGGAAGCTCTCCCATTGGGCTGCTGGGAAGAGAAGTGAGTGATGTGAAAAAAGTGTCTTCAGGCATGGTGGGGAGAGAGAGCTCTGCCCTAGTTCCTTTGCCTTTCTAGTAATGAATTTGTGAGAACGGGTTGAAGGGGAGGGTGGCCTGTGTACCCACAGAGATTGCTCTGTGTGCCATCTTTGGCACCTGTCACATAGATTTGCCATCACTGGTCTAGACCTTACCAGTCTTTTTCCTTGAAACTGATATTTAATATGATTCAAAGATAGAAACTAAGGGTTTAAAAAGAAAGTATGCAAAAGTATTGTAGTAGGACCTCCTTTTACTTAACCAATATGTTCCAGGACCCCTTGCCCAAGTTGAAAATCACACATGATAGCAAATACCATTATTTAATAAGTATTTCTTATACAAACATGCCTAAGAGAGCAGGGAAAACATACACGAACTGATTCAGAGTGGAATTAGCAGAACCAGGAGAGCACTGTAGCCAGTAATAGCAATATTGTGGAATGATCAACTGTGAGAGACTTAGCTATCATAGGCAATATAATCCAGAACAATTCTGAGGGACTTAGGACAAAGAATGCTATCTACTTCCAGAGAAAGAACTATAGGAGTCAAAATGAAGATGAAAGCACATAATTTTTCAATTGTTTATTTGGGTTTTTGGTTTTGGTTTGGTGTTTTAAATTACAAAAATGAACAATATGGAAATATGTTTTCCATGATAACACATGTGTAATCCAGACCAAATTACTTGCCAGCTCCAGGAATGGGGAGGAAAGGAAGAGGGAGACAATTTGGATCATATAACTTCAGAAAACATATGCAGAAATTTGCTATTATATGTATTTGTTAAAAAATATTTAAGAAAAAAATTAAAAGAACTTAAAATAACAAATATACCATCACACAATTTTATGGTTAAGTATCTAGCTTTTATGAAGCAAAGGAAACATTGTTCTAAAGTGGACGTGAATTGTTACAAGTAAGAATTCCAGACAAAAACTGGTGTCAAAATTAATGTTTGTAATAATACAATGGGATGACTTACATAAAGCATCTCAGAGCAGGAATGAGCATGATTAAGTTTTTAAGACACTTCTGAAAATAGCACAGACTTAGCATATATTTTAACAGTTCATTTAATATATTTTCAGGCTTTATTTTTTTTTCAATTGTCAATCATATACACCTGAATTTGCATGTGTTGAGTTTGCATAAAATAAAGTCCTAATGTATGTATAAAAATTGTACATACCTTAATTTTAAAGATACTTTAATGCTAAGAAAAATGCTATTCATCATCTGTGCTTTCAATGAATCCTAATGTTTTTTGTTGCTGAAGACTGCTAATGGATCAAGGTAGTGGTTGTTGAAGACTGGGGTAGCAATAACAATTTATGAAAATAAAATAAAAATGAAGTTTATTGCATTGATTGACTCTTCCTTTCACAAAAGATGTCTCTGTATTATGAAATGCTATTTTATAGTATTTTACTCACAATAGAACATTTCTAAATTGGAATTAATTCTCTTAAATTCTGACACTGCTTCATCAACTAAGTTCATGAAGTATCTTTCAATTGTTTTGTCTCAGGGAATAGGGAGGCCTGGGAAGAGGGAGAGACATAGTAATACCTGATAAGTGGATCAGTCAGAACATGTAAACTATTGATTGATTAATTTCCTTGTCTCATATGGGCATGGTTTGTGGTACCCAAAAACAATTACAATTGTTACATCAGAGATCACTGATAACTTCATATAACAGATATAATAATATAATTAATTAAAAAGTATGAAATATTGTAAGAATTATTAAAATGTGACATAAAGACAATGTATGAACACATGATTTTGGACAATGACTACTTGCTTGAGGCAGAATTGCCACAAACCTTCAATTTGTAAAAAATAAAAATAAAGAAATAAAAAACACAATATCTGAGAAGCACAATAAAGGAGATCATGATAAAAACAAGGTATGCCTGTGATAGCTTTTATAGTTAGCAACAATAATCCCCAGAGCATTATGGAAAGAAAAAAAAATATTCTTGTGACAGTTCTGGTTTTAAAGGTGTTTGAAAGAGGTGTTTAGGACCAGAAAGGACCTCACCAGTTATCTAATCCAGTCCTATAATTTTACACATGAAGAAACTTAAGGATACCTAGAAGGATGGATTGCCTTGCTCAAGGTCACATAATTGAGACCAGATCTTAAATCTCCTGACTCAGCCAAGGGCTTTTTCCACTGTGCCAACTTGTTTCCCAGGGCACACCTCCATTTCAGGTTGTATATAACTCAAGAAGGGTGTTTGTATCCATTCCTGAAAGAAATTTATTCATCTAAGCAACAGTAATAATTTTTAAATGCTTTCTTTGAGAGGTTCTGGGTTATGTTAAAATTTTCTAACATAAGTCTCATATTTAGGATCAGCATATGCTATATAGATCAGCTTATATACAAGACTGCCCTCAAATGTAGTAATCAGAGTTTTAGTGGGGGTGTCAGAATTTTGTACCAGGGAAATCCTTATCCCTTCTCAAAACCCATTGTTTATGATTATAAAATCATTTATATCGCATATTTATAAATGTAAAGAACCTCAGAATTCATAAATTTAAATTATCCACTTTACTGACCACTGACCATAGAAGTTGAGTGATGTCTCACAATCTTATAATAAGGAAATATCTGAGTCAGTTTTATAATCCAGGTTTTTCTGACTCTGAGTTCAGTACTCTATCTACTCACTATATCATGGTGCCTTTATGTAAGACCTCACTATCCACTGAGGAGGAGATGCTGTGGAGAGAATGCAGGCAAGGTATGCTGTGGCCTGCTCAAACGAACTCCCAAGCACTCATTATTATATTGTGAGCATGAGCATTTACACCTCAGAAAGCAGCAAGAACTACAATTCATATTTTGATTTATTGTTTTGTTGATTACCTGGATTTAAGAAAGTGCTAATGATGAAAATTCAATTTAAAAATGTGTATATACATTATATTTCCCCCAGAGAGCTCATTTTTTAAACATTTACCTGCATATGCACATGATGCTCTATAAACATTGCTTGTGCTCAGGAGGAGTGAATTTGAAGATTCAGAGAATAAATTGGCCAGGCCAAAGGCCTAGTGAAATGGAGAATCATGATACTAATAATTATATTAATGATGATGAAGAAGATGATAAAATTCATTTAGTGCTTTAAAGAGATTGTGTGTGTATATGTGTGTAGGTATGTCATGTGATCCCCATAATATCTCTAAGTTTAGAACTTGAAGTTAGAAAGATCTGAGTTTAAACATGACCTCAGAAACTTTCTCTAAGTGTGATGATGAACAAGTTGCTTAATCTCTCATCATGTTTTCTCCATTATGTAAAATAATGATAATAGTCTCTAACTACCAAGGCTTCTGTGAGGATCAAATGACTTGAGAAGTGTTAAGTGCTTTATAAACCGTAAAGTGCTATATAAATTCTGGCTCTTTTTATTAGGTTTTTTAGGTACTCTATAGACACTATGCCACCTTCCCTAAAATAGTTTGATTTACCTGTATATATTTTGTATTTAAATACATCTAGATTACAAGTTTGTAGCAGGATATTATATGAGAAATATGTGATATAATGCAATAATTTATTATTACATAAAAACTGATTATATTTTATGATAAATACTATAACAGATTATTTTTTGACATGGTATGATGTAATTGATATAACATAATGTGATATGAGATATGATACAACATGTAATGATAGTGTAAAAATGGACTCAAATCCAGGACTTCAATCCCCAGAAGTCCTTGCTCCACTTCCCCAGAATGCTTTGTAATCTCACTGAATTCTTACCTGGGCCAAGAGCAAAATCATTATTTAAAGGGTCTCCACCCATGACAGAGGGTCTTCTCTTCCTGGCTCCTCTGGCAAACAGATGTGTCTCATGATGTGAGTAAAATTTGGGTGGGCCTCATAGCCCACTTAGCATGTGCTTTTCTTGCTTGTATTTTCTTTAACCCTTGACCTTTAATAAACCTCATAAAAATAATACTCCTTGCAGAGAGAAACATAATTCTAACTCTATCAGTTCCCCCAAAATTTTATTCTTTACAATAGGTAAATATAAATAATATAGTGTAATAACATAGCATGTTATATTACATTTTATTGAGATATGACATTATGATGTGAGAAATTTTGTTATAATATGATATTACATGAAGCGATATGATTTTAATGTAAGGAAACATTACTTTTAATGTTATATTATATTATGTTATGCTGCAATGCATTATGTTATGTTATACTATAATCATTATATTAATAGTATGTTAACATATGTTATATTGTTATTAGTATAAAATATATAATAAACACAAAAATGCAGAAAAGTGCCATATTTCCTAAAATGCATGAATTTTATCCCCCACTCTTGAATATAAGGTCCTTGAAGGTGGGGACATTTTAATTTTTGTCTCAATCCCAAGTGATTAGCTCAGTGAAGGATGCATAGTGGATTCTTTATAACAAAGTGTAGCAACTTAGTAAATACTTTTTGATTGATGGTTACTTCTATGACACTTGGAGGCAAAAAAAAAAATTCTTTTGCAGAATAGAAACAAGAAGAATAGTTAAGGAAAATAATAAAAATTTCAAGCTACTATGTTAAAGTTTAGGGTAACCTCTTCTCCAATGTCTCAGAGTCTCCTTTTCTATATCATTTGATGGAGGTTGTGTATTGAACAATTGTTCCAAGTTGTTTTAGTGCCACAAATGTTCCTACTAGTAAATCCCTGCCGATAGCTTAACTGACTTTAATAAAAACAGAGTCCCATTTCTGGTTAAACATGGTGGTTGTCTACGCTTCCTCTCCTCAGCACCTACGGATATAGCCTACCTCAAAAGGCCAAATAAGCCAAATTCATATGAATGAAGGGACTCTACAGTAGGGCATAGCATTGAAGGTACATGGGATTTGGGCATTTCCACACAATAAGGGGGTGAAAAAGCTTCCACCAAAACAAAAGCTGATCCACCCTTCCCCACTCCACCTACAGAGTCAGAGTAAGCCAGTGCATGCTAAATCAGTGAGTGAGAGAGAAGCACCTCTAGAGTGAGTGGGTGGGGGCACCTCTAGGTCCTTGGCAGCTTACTAAGACCACCAAAGACATAAACCTGAGAGAGCATTAAACCTGAAACCCCAGCAGGCTGAAGAGCACAGACCATGGGGACCTGTGGGGAGATAGCACAGAGAAGGGCAGCAAACATCAGAAGTTGCAGAGACTTGAGAGCTGGCCTCAGGCAAAATCCTTGCTCCTTAGATCCATACATAAAGAATCTGCCCTCCTCAATCAGATTTCTGACTGGAAAGGGAAGGAAAAAGCACCATAGTGATGGTAAACAGTGCCCAGGAACAACTTCCCAAAACCAAGAAAAACAAGAGGGGGTTGACCCTGGATAATTTTTAGGGAGGAAAAATTGAGACTATAGAGGAAATAGCAGAAGAGGAAATACAAATAAATGTGCCAAGACCTTCCAAAAATTGAAATTGGCCACAGGCTCTTGAAGAATTTAAATTGGAGTTTACCAAAAAGCTGGAAGCCTTCTGACAAAAAAGTGGGAAATAGTTCAAAAATAAAATGATATTTAAAAGGACAAGAATTTCCAATTGAAGAAATAGCTGAAAGCCATGAAAAGCAGGCTAGACCAAGCTGAAAAGGAAAATCAAAAGATTATAGTGGAAAACCAAAAGAATATAGCAGAAAAACCAGTATTTAAAGACCAGAATCGGGCAATTGGAAGCCAATGACCTCTCAAAACAGAAAGAATTAATAAAGCAAAGTCAAAAGACTAACAAATTAAAAGAAAACAAAATATCTCACTGACAAGATGATGGATCAGGAAAAATGATAAAGAAGAGATAATTTGAGAATCATTGGTCTACCTGGAAACCCAGAAATAAATATAAATCTTGACATCATACTACAAAAAATTATCCAAGAAAATGTCCCTGATGTTCTTGAACAAGGGGGAAAATAGACAATGAAAGAGTTCATAGAATACCTCAACACTAAATCCTCAGAAGACAACTCACAGGAATGCCAAATTCAAAAGCTTCCAAGCTAAGGAGAAAATTTTACTTGAGGCCTAAAAGAGGCATTTCAGATATCAATGAGCACCAATCAGGATTACACAAGATCTTTTGCATATTTACTTAAACTAGGAGAAGATATCAAAATTCTGGGGAATACACAAGTGACAATCATAACTTTGAATGTGAATGGGATGAACACATCAATAGAATGAAAACAAATAGTAGAGAGAATTAGAAACAAAAACCCTACCATATGTCATCTACAAGAAACCCACATGAGTGGGGTAGACACTCAGAAGTTTAGAATTAAAGGTTGGAGCAAAGTCTATTCGGCCTCCACTGAGAGAAAGAAGGCAGGAGTTGCATTCATATCTGACAGCCAAAGTAAAAATAGATCTGATTAAAAGGGATAGAGAAGGTAACTATATCCTGATAAAAGGCAACATAGACAATGAGAAAATATCAATAATCAACAGGAATACAACAAATGGTATACCATCCAAATTTCTAGAGGAGAAACAAGTGGAGTTGAAGGTAGAATACAGAGTAAAACTATACTACTGGGAGACCTGAACTTACCACTATCAAATACAGATAAATCAAATAAAAAATAAATAAGACTGAGGTAAGATATTTGAATGAAATTTTAGAAAAATTCGAGTTAATAGATATATGGAGAAAAATAGAGACAAAGAAGAATACACTTTCTTTTCAGCAGCACATGGTTCATTCACAAAGTTTGACCAAGTACTAGGGCATAAAAACACTCCAAACAAGTGCAAAAGAGCAGAAATATTAAATGCAACTTTTGCATATCAAAATAAAATAAAAATATTAATCAATAAGGGTACATGGAGGGCTAATTAAAATTAATTATAAATTATATAATATGATTCTGCAAAAGCAGTTAAAGAAAAAAATCAAGAAACCATTAATAATTTCATTGAAGAAAATGACAATAATGAGACATCCTTTCAAAATCTATGAGATGCAGTCAAAGCAGTACTCAGGGGGGAATTTATATCCTTGAGTTCATATATCAACAAATTAGGGAGGGCAGATGTCAATGAATTGGACATGCAAGTTAAAAAACTTGAAAGCACACAAATTAAAAAACCCCAGATGAAAACTAATTTATAGATCCTAAAAATTAAGGGAGACATTAATAAAATTGAAAGTGAAAGAACTATTAAATTAATAAATAAGAACAGAAGCTGGTACTTAAAAAAACATAAAATAGACAAAGTACTGGTCAATCTAATAAAAAAAGGAAAGAAAAAAACAAATTAACATTATCATAGATGAAAAGGGAGACCTCAACTCTAATGAAGAGGAAATTAAGGCAATAATTAAAAACTATTTTGCCCAATTATATGGCAATAAATATGGCAATCTAGTTGATATGGATGAATATTTACAAAAAATATAAATTGCCTACATTAACAGAAGAAGAAATAGAATTCTTAAATTATCCCATATCAGAAAAAGAAATTGAACAAACCATAAAAGAACACCCTAAGAAAAATCTGCAGGGCATGACAGATTCACGAGTGAATTCTATCAAACATTCAAAGAACAACTAATCTCAATATTACACAAATTATTTGACAGAATAAGTAAGGAATAAGTTCTACCAAATTCCTTTTATGACACAAATATGGTACTGAATCCAAAGCCAGGCAGGTCAAAAACAGAGAAAGAAAACTATAAACAAATCTCTCTAATGAACATAGATGAAAAAAACATTAAATAGAATACTAGCAAAAAGACCCTAGCAAGGCATCATTAGGGTTATTCATCATGACCAGGTGGGATTTATTCTAGAAATACAAGGATGGTTCACTATTAGGAAAACCATCCACATAATTTACCATATCAACAAGCAAACCAAAAAAAATCACATGATTATCTCAATAGATGAAGAAAAACCTTTTACAAAATACAACACTCATTCCTATTGAAAACACTAAAATGTATGTATAGAGAAGGGCCTTTCCTAAAACTAATAAACAGTATATATCTAAAACCATCAGCAAACATCATCTGCAATGAGAATCAACTGGACGCATTCCCAATAAGATTATGAGTGAAACATGGATACCCATTATCTCCTCTATTATTTAACATTGTACTAAAAACACTAGCAACTAGAAATTGAAGTTATTAAAATTGGCAATGAGGAGACCAAACTATCACTCTTTGAAGATGATATGATGGTCTACTTAAAGAATCCTAGAGAATCAACTAAAGAGCTAATGGAAATAATCAACAACTTTAGCAAAGTTGCAGGATACAAAATGAACCCACATAAGTCACCAGCATTTATATATATGAATCCAAAACATCTCAACAGCTATCCAGATCCAGCCGGATACAACCGTGAGGTCCGTGAAGCAGCCACCTGAAAAACCATATGGGGAGAGAGGGGAGACCAAGCACGCAAGAGAGACAAAGTCTGTCTAATAGTGTCAAGGCTCGTTTATTGCAGGTACAGGGTAAGAATATATACACATTAGGTAGGGGGAAGTAGTTGGGGAAAGAATGATAGCATCAGAGGGGAAGGAACGTGAAGGATTTTTTATGGTTTGTGGCCGTTGTTCTGACGACGCCAGTTTCCAGGTGGTAACTTGTTTGTTCAGATTCTCAGAAATCCTTATCTAGTTCCTGGTCCTAAGTTTTCTCCAGATATGGTCTCTGACAAACAGCAAGAATTAGAAGGAGAAATTCCATTTAAAATCACCCTAAATAATATAAAATGCTTGGGAATCTATCTGCCAAGACAAACACAGGAACTATATGAAGACAACTACAAAACACTTTCCACACAATTAAAACTAGATCTAAACAATTGGAAAAACATTAACTGCTCATGGGAAGGATGAACTAACATAATAAAAATGACCATCCTACCCAAATTTATTTACTTATTTAGTGCATACCCAAAAAGCTACCAAAAACTTTTTTATGAATTAGAAAAAACACATAACAGAGTACATTTGAAGAACAAAAGATAAAGGATATCCAGGGAAATAATGAAAAAAAAATGGAAAGAAGGGGGCCTTGCAGTACCAGATCTCAAACTATACTATAAATCCTTGGTCATAAAAACAATATGGTACTGGCTAAGAGACAGAAAGGAGGATCAGTGGAATAGACTTGGGGTAAGTGACCTCAGCAAGACACTTTATGATAAACCCAAAGATGCTAGTTTTGGGGACAAAAATCCACTATTTGATAAAAACTGTCAGGAAAATTGGAAGGCAGTGTGGGAGAGATTGGGGTTGGATCAACATCTCACACCCTACACCAAGATAAACTCAGAATGGGTGAATGACGTGAATATAAAGAAGGAAACTATAAGTAAAGTAGGTGAACACAGAATAGTATACATGTCACATCTTTGGGAAAGGAAAGATTTTAAGACCAAGCAAGAATTGGAAAAAATTACAAAATGTAAAATCAATAATTTTATTAAATTAAAAAGGTTTTGTACAAAGAAAACTAGGGCAATCAAAATTATAAGGGAAACAAAAAATTTGGAAAAAATTTTCATAGCAAAAAGCTCTGACAAAAGTCTAATTACTCAAATTTATAAATACCTAAATCAATTGTACAAAAAATCAAGCCATTCTCCAATTGATAAATGGGCAAGGGATATGAACAGGCAGTTCTCAGACAAAGAAATCAAACTATTAATATGTATTTTTAAAAATGTTCTAAATCTCTTCTAATCAGAAAGATGCAAATCAAAACAACTCTGAAGAATCACCTCACACCTAGCAGATTGGTTAACATGACAGTAAAGGAAAGTAATGCTGGAGGGGATGTGGCAAAGTTGGGACCTTAATACATTGCTGGTGGAGTTGTGAATTAATCCAACCATTCTGAGGGCAATTTGGAACTATATCGAAAGAGCACTAAAAGGCTATCTGCTCTTTGATCCAGCCATAGCACTGCTGAGTTTATACCCCAAAGAGAGGCTGGTACAAGAATACTCATAGCTGCATTCTTTGTGGTGGCAAAAAAAATTGGAAAATGAGGGGATGTCCTTCAATTGGGGAATGGATGAACAAATCGTGGATTGTGTTATTGATGAAATACTATTTTTCTCAAAGGAATAATAAAGTGTATGAATTCCATGTGAACTGGAATGACCTTCAGGAACTGATGCAGAGTGAAAGGAGCAGAACCAGGAGCACATTGTACACAGAGACTGATACACTCTGGTACAATTGAATATAATGGACCATTAGTGGCAATGCAATGATCCAGGATAATTCTGACGGACTTCTGAGAAACACTATCCATATTAAGAGGAAGATCTGTGGGAGTAGAAACACAGAATATAAACAACTGCTTGATTATATGGGTCAAGGTGGAATATGATTGGGGATGTAGACTTTAAATGATCATCCTGTACAAACATCAACAACATGGAAATAGTTTCTGATCAAGGATACATGTAAAACCCAGTAGAATTCCTTGTCAGCTACAGGAAAGGGTGGGAGAGGGGAGGGAAAAAATGATTCTTGTAACCAAGGAATAATGTTCTAAATTTACTAATTAAATAAAATTTTCAAAAAAGAAAAATATTTTAAAAATAATAAAAACAGTGTCCAATAATTTATTCTCTTTAATTCAGACAACAGTGTCTTCAAAACCCATATGGTTTCTTTATTTCTTTATGGGAAATTTTGAGTTTATCATTTCACCTAAGGTTTTGAGAAAACAATTTATGTTCACCCAACTAACAGTGAACTAATTAGCAAATTAGGATGAGATTTTTTTTTTGAGATTAGTAAAACAGGTAGAATGAGAAGAAGTGTCAGCATTATGTCCTAGAGAATAAATTACTGAGCCTGAAGTCAGAAGGTCCTGTGTTCAATACTAGCTTCAGTCACTTCTACCTGAGTGCAAATCATTTAATCTCTCTGAGATATAGACATCAATTAAATAAAATAAAGTTAACTATATTTGTAACATCTAAATTATAGAATTTTTATAAAGGTTATATAAAATAGTATGCAGGGAAAATACCTAATAAATTTGGTACTATATAATAAAGATATTAATATGGTAGCAAATGTCTAAAAGAGGGTAGCCACAAAATAAAGTGTCCTACATTCATGTTTAATGAGGATAAATAGAAGAAACTCAGTATGTTCAACCTAGAGAAGAGAAGATTGAGTGTAGGAGACAATGATGATCTTCAATTATTTGAAGGGTTGTCATCTAGAAAAGGTATTATGTTTTTTTTTCTTGTCTGCAGAGAGAGGAAATGTGGCATAGAGGTAGTTCTCCTGAAATCTCTCAGGCATGTGCTAAAAGTATTCTCTTGACTGTGATCTTTACCCTCTCTGTGACAAATTCCTCAATGAGAGTATAAGACTTCATCACTGCTAAGACCCCTTTTAGCTCTGAATCTGTAATCCAATGAACTAGAAACAGTAGGTGGAAGTTGCAAAGACTTGAATCTAGTCTCATTGCAAAAAATAATCAAACAATTAGAGCTATACAAAAGTGGAACATTTTTTCAGGTATTAAGAAATTACTCCTTCCTCTTATAAATAAAATTCCCAAGAAGGAGTTGGATGGCCACTTCCCAAATTTGTTGTTGGAATTCGTCATGGGTTATGAGGTGGAGTGATGCCTCCTTTAATTCTGAAATTCTTTGATTTCTCCCTTTCTAAATCATCAAGTATAAAATTATAAGTGCATAAAAACATTTTAAAATGTGACTATTTTCTAGGGTGAGAAAGTCTTATTTTTTAAAAATGTGCACAAATGTTTACAAACTTTCTTTTATTTCAGTGGTATTTTATAAGAGATGATATGGTATACTCAAACAAACCCAGGGATCTGACATCAAGAAGATATGGGTTCAAAGTCAAACTTTGATGCTAGCTGTGTGAAGCTAGGGAAATCACTAGGGTGAACATTTTATCTTCTTTAAAATACTAAAAATAATAACTGACCTCATGGGAGTTTTGAGGCTTGAATAAGTTATCATTTTAATCAGGCAATAAGTGTTTATGAAACTCCTACTATATCTCAAGTTCTATGGATATGAGGATGAAAGTGACATAACTCCAGCTCTCAAGAAGTTATAGTGTAGAGGGCAGCTAGGTTTCTCAGTGGATTGAAAGCCAGGCCTAGAGAGTGGAGGTCCCAGGTTCAAATGTGACCTCAGACATTTCCTAGCTGTGTGACCCTGAGCAAGTCACTTAACCCCATTGCCTAGCCCTTACCACTCTTCTTCCTTGGAACCAATACATAGTATTGATTCCAAGATGGAAGGTAAGAATTCTTTTAAAAGAAATTTATAGTCTATTCTGGGAAAAAAAATGTACAACTGATGTTAGGAACTCCAATTAGGATTTTGTTGGCACTGGGAAGTTCCAAGGATGACCTTGTCTTCTAACTCAAGTCAATATTTCTTTTCAATTTATAATGACAGTAGCATTAGTAGTTTATTAAAGGTCAAGGGTTAAAGAAAATACAAGCAAGAGAAGCACGTGCTAGGTGGGCCAGCCAACCCAAATTTCACTCATATCATGAGTTGCGTCTGTTTGCCAGAGGAGCCAGGAAGAGAAGAACCCCTCTCATGGGTGGAGAGCCTTTAAATAATGATTTTGCTCTTGGCTCAGGTGAGAATTCAGTGAGATTACAAAGCATTCTGGGGAAGTGGAGCAAGGGCTTCTGGGGATTGAAGTCCTGGATTCAAGTCCATTTTTACAATTCCCCCTTTGATCCTCTTGAGAAGAAGGACTTCCCCAAAGGATCATAAAAACATAATCAATTTAAAGATTACAATTTGAGGATAAGAGAAAAATAAAACCAATAACTGCTGGACACATTGACAAAAAGCCAGTTAGGGGGCAGTCCCTTTTGGCATGAAAGTATACATACAAATACATGTTCAATCAACCACACCCAAAATTCATTTTTGTGCAGCTTGTGGTCTGGAGGCTTCTTCATGGTGTCTTCTCCATCATTTCAGTTTCTGGATTCAGAGAGCATCTTTTTTTACCTAAAATTCTTCTAAAAGAAATTTAAACTTTGTAATTTAAAATAATGATATTTTTTACATTCTCCCATTAAGAGGGTGATTGAAAAATACAGGATCACTAAGCGATGCATGGCTGAGGTATGAGGTATATTAATCAATTGGCAAGAGAAATTAAAAAGATATCAGAAAAATCCAAATAAAAAAGAAAAATTTCTGGATGAAAATATAGACTATCAAAGTCTTATGTGTAAAAATTCCAAGTAAAGGAAAAATAAATTTTAGAGAAGCTGAGGCAGGTAGAAATAAGTTTCTCTCTGCAAGGAGTATTATATTTTTAGAGGTTTATTAAAAGTCAAGGGTTAAAGAAAATACAAGCAAGAGAAGCACGTGCTAGGTGGCCATAAGGCCCACCCCAATTTCACTCACATCATGAGAAACATCTGTTTGCCAGCAGAGCCAGGAAGAGAAGAGCCTGCCATGGGCAGAGACCCTTCAAATAATCATTTTTCTCTTGGCCCAGGTGAGAATTCAGTGAGATTACAAAGCATTTTGGGGAAGTGGAGCAAAGACTTCTGGGGATTGAAGTCCTGGATTTGAGTCCTTTTTTATACCTGTGAGGAATAACAGAAAAGGACATTTTTATCATGGTTTGCATGAAGGGGATCAAAATATAATCATTTTATGCAAAATGCCTTGCAAACTTAAAAGTTCAATAAAATATCAATTATTAAATGTCCTTAAAACTTGTACCTTATATCATTATATTTCAAACTCCAAATCAATTTGGAAAATGCAATCATACAGAGAAGAGGCATGTGAGAAATAATGGATAGAAGGTTGAACAGGAAAATGGAAGGTCTTCCACCTTCTGTTTTTCTATTTAAGAGTAAGTCACAATTTACCAGATATTAGTCTATTAAAAAAAACTAGACTAAATAATGCCTAAGCCCTCCATTAGCTCAAAATTTTAGGATATTTGTAAGATGAAAATATTATTTAAAAACTGCCCTGAGAGCCCTCAGTACCCTTCTAGTCAAAGCAAAATTACATTATGATTAGGTAAAATGGAAATGTTGATGCAGTCATTTCAAGGGTTCTTATACCAAAGAGCATGACAGATCTCCACTGAATTTCAGGAACCACTTATATCATGTGGAATTAGAAATAGTAGCATCTGAGCTGTCATTTTGAAACCATCATGCAATAGACAGCCAGGAAGTGCTTATAAGTCTCTCATTGCTTGAGGCTATTTTCCTAAACTGATACTTCATACTTATCATCAAATAGTTAATTTGGCTCTCAACTAATACTTAGATTAGGTGATGAATTCTACGATGATGAGAATGAAATTTTCAATATAACTTAATATTAAAGAGGAGATTATGATTCCTTTCCAGAACTTCATCATTTAAGTAAAAAGCATAAACAAAAACAAAAACACCATGACTAATTGTGTATGAAGCAGAGCAAATTTACATAAATTATCAATTTGCTAAAAGTTGGAATTCTCTGAAGAAATAAAGTGTTAATTAAGATAACTAAAAGAAGAGATATCATATGAGAAAAGTAAAGTTTTTATGTAGCTGTTTCTTTGTTAGAAATTTATGGATATGGAAAGATAAATTCACAAAGATTTGATTTGTTAAAGAATACATGGAATTCAAATAATTCAAAATCATTTTCCAGTCTTACTACATACAGGTAAATATTTTAAAAGTCTCAATATTTTTTATATTTTTGATAATAATAAAAATGCCTAACTCCCAGGGTTTTTGTGAGGCACTGGTTTTTATACCCTAATTGACAAATGCAAATAGTTCCTTGTATATTGAATAGATACCTAATGAACTTTTAGGCATCTGAGTCACTTTCCTGATATAGGCATTTAATTCAGGAAGGTGCCTCATAAATAGTGCAGGGTTATTTTCTTACCTTCCCTTTTTAGGTGGGCAGTGTTGTATGTTTTTATTGGGGGATTCATTTTAAACTTAAATTCTTTTGACATTTCTATAAAGTGATATATTTGGGAATACAGATGCTTCTAACTTCAAGATTTTGTTTATTCTTCTCCAGATGTGTTGCATATAGAGATTTAGAACTGCAAAGAATGTCAGAGGAAATGTAGCCAAACACTTAATTTTTTTAAACCAATGAGAAAGGTAGATGACACAGTGGGTAGAGTGGCATGTCTAGAGTCAGGAATATTTGAGTTCTAATCCAGCCTCTGACATTTATCTGTGTGGTTATAGGCTAGCTGCTTAACCTCTATTTCAGTTTCTTTGGCTAGAAAACAGATAATAAAAATGCATAACTCCCAGGGCTTTGTGAGGATCAAAGAATATGATAGTTGTAAAGAGCTTTGCACAGGACCTGGTATATAGTAAATGCTATTATTAATTATTATTTATTCATTATTATAAAGAACTCATGCCCAGATAAACTTAGTGATTTATGCAAGGTTACATAGGCAGTAAGTGGTAGAGGCAGAGTACAAAATAAGGTCATATCATGAGGTATTGAATTATATCTTTAAGAATCACCACTGGGCCCAAGAGAATAGAATACTTCATCCACTACCTTTCCCCTGAACCCATTCATTGTAAACAAATACCTTCATTTCTGGGAGAGCTTATAGTAAAATGAGATGAGGATTCTACTTTTCTCTTACACTTGGGTAATTATATTTCAACACACAATGACTCCTCATTACTTAAAGTTTGTGTTTTGGCTGTTTCCAGGATTCATAGCTGGGGGCAGAGTAAGAAAGGCACTCATTAAATAAATCAGTTGTGCAATGAGTATTAATTTCCTACACACAAAAGAAATGCTAAGGACACAAAAAAACTCACAGCTTGCACTGATAGACTTAAACAAAGATTCAACAACTTGATTTCTAAATATAGTGCTATTCTAGAAATGTCATACTTAAAGCCATTCTGAACATGAAGCAGTTTGGATGACTACTGATTAGAGCAGCATTCTCTATGTCCAAAGCTATGTCTTCTGGGAAAATAAGCCAAAAATTCAGGTTCCTTCTTCTGTTGGTGGTTCTTTGATTCAATATAGAAATTTCCTTTGATTAGAGTCAACTCTGCTCATTGCACACAATATTTCCAGACTTCTCAAATCCATGAGAACACCTCAAAACATGGAAATGGTCTGAGAACAATGCTTGGTCAGCAGTTCAGGAAGGGAAGGATAGCACAGTAAGGAAAAAAAAAATCAAAATAACAAGACACACTTCTACAAAAGGCAAAAAAAGCTAACCTAGGTCCCAGGTGAAAGAATTTCTAATTGAATGTATGGTCTACCCAAGACTGGCTTCAGTGTCTAGATGAATGGGGAAAGGATACTGTGACTCCTTCCCATAATTCCCAGGGTGAGCTTAGTGAAAAAAACAAAAACATACCAACTGTTAATTGTGAGAACTGAAGCAAGAAAATGGCAGCTGTCTTCTTGTTTGTAAAATCCATTGAGACACTGATTCTTCCAACTTAGCAGTCAGTGAGAGTATGGTTTCATCATTTCAAGATGCCCACACTATTCAGAGATGAGTCATAATCATGGATTCATCATATACAGATCATTCAAGTCCTGAGCCAACAAAGAGAGTCATCCAGAGATGATCCTTGATTAATAATTAATAGTTTGGGAGTTTTTCCTTTGGAGGTACAATTTTATACTTAAAGAAAGGCATCAGAGAGATCTAAATGGATGAAGTATGAGATATTTAACATCATATAAGTTTCTAACTTGAGGTTAATATGATTCGATGCTAAGGGTCTGTCTCATCACTTATTTGTATGATTGCAAAATATAACATCCATTGAGTGGATTTGTTTTGCCTAATTAAGTTTCACTGACTTTTCCCCCCAAGAATGTATGATTTATGATCATAGGGAAGTAAAAGCAATGAAAAAAGGAGAATTAATAAAGCATTTTAAAAGGAAATTGTAATTTCCATAGATAGAAGGCAGTGATTATATTTTAACATTTGTGTTTCTTGGGTTTTATCAAGGCCAATAATAAATCTCTATTCTTTATTTGGTATTAAAGACTCTTTAAAACTTCAATGATTTTTATAAAACATATATAATAATCAATATATTTTTGTTATTTTGAAATTTTAACTGATTCCTCAAGCTGATAGCATTCTCAGTGTCTTGAAAATTCTTTGTATATGCCTTGGATTTGTTAGATTATGTACATTTTATGTTTTGTCAGGAGAATATAAGATGTGAATTATTCCATTTTTATCACTAGAGTTTATAGCACTTCCTATAGAATATTGTTTTCTATTTATCAAATTAAATTACATATTGAACACAATACAAGAAGTAACACTAATAACATTAACATGAAAAATCTAGTTCAAGAATATATTCTAGTACTTTATTTAGTTTCTGTAATGGAAATGATATTTCATTGATTTTTTGTTCTATAAATCAAAATAATTTAAGGATATTGCATTCCTCCCTTCACTTTGTATTAAAGAACTTATAAGAAAGAATAGTTTAACAAAATTAATCAATGAACAGAGTGACAAAATTCAACTTAATTTTTTTGTTTATATTAAAATGTTTAACCACATAAAAGTTTAAAAGTTTTTATTGGTTTTGTTTTAAATTGTTTTGATATATTTTATTTAGATTTCTGAAATTAAGTGATTGAATGGGCCTGACCAAAGTAGAAATATATTAAGTTTTTGCAATATGTTTAGTTATTACATGTTTACTTCTTTTCTGGGGACTCAACTATTTTGATAGATTTTAAATTATTTGAGAGAGGTAGAAGACTTTTCTAAGTAGGTCACCAGTTTTAAACCTGCATTTATGGTCTTTGAAATAAGGTAACTGAATGATGCAGGTGTCTAAACCTAATCTCATTGAGAGCATAAGCAGAAGATATTTTGTTTACCATTTAAGGAAATAGGAGAAATGTAGAAGGTACAGTAGCCCTGGAAACTTGCTGGAAATGGAATAATTTATCTAAATTTAAAAAGTCCACATGTGAATTAACACCAAGAGAATAACATTTTAGTATATATAACTTACTCATTAATCCTTACATTCTTAAAACTATTTAAATACCAGGAAATATTTGTCAGTGTTATGCATTTATATAACAGGTAAGCATAAATAATTAACACCACTTTTTCTTTGGATTTGTAAATTTGCATGGGATTCCAAAAAATATGCTACTTAATTGTAGCATTAATTGATTAATATTTTCATAAGAGTTTCATTAAATATAGTTGTAGAATAATTTAGGAAACTGTTTTACTAGCAAACATTTTATGAACAATATTATATTTGAAAAAACCTAAGACAGCGGCTAAAGAAGACATCTGTTAAATGTTACTGTCATTGTGAACTTCAATATGTTATTACAAAATGAATCAATTATTCTTCAAGTGTAATGACTTCAGTTCAAAATATATTTTTAAAAAATCCTGCCTTGTGGAATGATACCAACTCCCTGGGATAATAATATGATGCTTTTTATAAATTGATCAAAAGATGCTTTAATATAACAGGTTATCTTCTCTGACTATATTTATTGTTATTTTATTTTTGTGCCATAAAAGCAATGAAAATGTTTCTGAGATCTAGAGCAAATGTATAAAACAATCAAAGTAAAATCAATATCTCCAAAGTTCTTTTTATTGCATTACTAAATGTCTCATTCATGAAGCTCCATGTAATTATTTTAGCATCAAAGTATATTATTTTTAGAGATGATAAAGATGCAAGATATAATTGTATTTGTAATTTTAGCACATTAGCAAAATAATTGGACTATAAGCTCAAACCTGACCTCAGACACTTATTGGTTATTTGACTTTAGGTAAGTCATGCCACCTATGTTTGTCTCACTATCCTCATCTTTAAAAATGAGAAGATTAATAGTACCTATTTTTCAGGGCTGCAGGTGGCAAATTAACCAAATCTTAAATTTTCAGTTGTGAACATGTATACCTCAGAAGTTGCCTAATGTTACAAACTGGTTTAATTTGTTTTTGTTGTTTTTTTAGATTTAATCAAGTATTAGAGAAAAATAGTGATGATACAACTTGAACTTAGAGGTGTTTCAAGAATATTTTTTTTTCATGCATACTTTTTTTAAACCCTTACCTTTTGTCTTAGAATCAATACTGGGTATTCCAAGGCAGAAGAGTGGTAAGGGGTAGGCAAAGGGGATTAAATGACTTGCCCAGGGTCACACATTTAGGAAGTATCTGAGGTCAGACTTGAACCCAGGACCTCTCATCCCTAGTCTTGGATGTCAATCCACTTCCCCTTTTAGCATACTTTTTAGAAGGCTGGTTAGGAAACATTTACCAGCACAGATTTTTAAATGCTATGTAAATATATATTATTGTCACTGATAACACTATTTTTATGGCATGGATGCAATGCATTAGTTCTTTACAATGTAGTCAACAAATTACATATTTAATTAAAAACCTCAATAAGAATCCATTTTCATTTTAAGAATTTGTTACATTCTTAAAAATTAAAACAAATTATTCTTTCCCTTCCATCAAATTTAGATTCCTTTGGAAGAAAGATCAGGTTCTGAAAACATTTTTCCTTGGCTCTGCCTAAAATTTATCTACCTTCTGAATCTACCTCTTCTTTTTTCCCCAAAATACAAGTGGATAGAGCTATAACTCCAAAGAAGAAAGGTATATGACAAGTGGCCAAAGGTGTTTTTAGAAATAGTTTTTTGAAAGGGGAATGGGAAATTATCAAAAACCCTTTGAAGAAAAAAAAACCTTTTGAAATATTTTTTGAATTAACAAAAACAAGGTGTGCAAATAATTAAACAAATTTGAGATGTCACCTGATACCCCTAAATTGAATTAAATTATAAAAGCTTAAAATAATCTATTTTTTAAAAAATGATTGAGATGTGGGAAAGCATATAAACTGATACAGTATAAATTGAATTTGTATTATTCCAAATATCCTTGTTATTAATTTGAAAATCTCAAAATGACTACATTTCCCATGCCCTTAGATTCAGCAATCACACTGATGTTTATATGCCCAAAAGAGATTGTAAGGGGAAAGGGGGCTAATTATAAAAGGTTGGGCTGGATTATTCAAAATTAGGGTTGCCAGGAATTTAATTAATTCTAAAGATATTTATTTACAGAATATAAAAATAGTGAAGTTAGAAAATCTGAGGGAGATGGGGTAAGATATCTAGCCTAAGCATTAAGTATTTTGCTCTGACCCCTGGCTCAAAAACAAGCAGGAGAGTGTAATCCTTAACCAGAGGGGCCTCAGTCTTTGTAGCTGAGGACCTGGGGATGCAGGGAGCTTCTCTCAAGAGGACAGGTCTCTCCTCAGGCTAGCCTCTTCAGGAAATCCAGGAAAGGAGTCAGCATTTTTAACTCACCACATGTCAATCCAAAGGAAATAGATTCAAGAACAGTCTCACCACATACAGAGCCTCAGGTCCAGTCATCAGATTCTTCAGCAGCCTTCAACTCAAACTGAGAACTCCAACAGAAAGTGAAGTTCTTTCTGAAGATCTCAGATGAAGATCTCTGAAGAATCTCTCCCCAGGAAGTTGTAACTCTCTTTTAAAGACACTCTTTTGCATCAGTTCCTGTGCCTTCCTCCACTTTTTAGGTGGACAAATCATAGTCTAAAGCAGGGGTCCCCTAAGTTTTAGAAAGTGCCAAGGAAAGATAGGAAAGTTTTCTTGTGGAGTTTTGCAAATGATGATGCAAATTGTCTCCCATTTCTTCAATCCTTCGAGTAATTGTAGATCATGAAAGACTAACTTCACTAAATAAATCTGCCTTTTCTGGACACATCTCTTTGGCAACAGAAAGAAGGCACTCAAACAAATTCTCCCTCCATGAATGGTCTGCCAGTGCATGCCCTTAGCCTGGCAACTTGAAAACTTGCTAACAGTGATGAAATATTTAGCTGCTTCTGCTTCACAAAAGTATTTTGCTGAGTTGTCAATGTATTTTTTCAGGTTTAATATTTTATCTTTTCTCACATCTCCGACCGAACAATTGTATTTATCTTTATGTTGAATTTGATAGTGTCAATGCAAATTGTATTCTTTGAATACAGATACTACATATTATGGCATATCAAACACACAGCTTTTTTCTTGTACTGAATGAAAAAGTAATCATAAGTCCACTGTTCTTTGAATAGCCTACACTCCGAGTCAATTTTTCACTTTTTGATATCATTGTTTCCTAGGGATTCCAAATTGCTACTAGTAAAATACACACACAAACACACACACACACACACACACACATATGCACACACACACATATACATATATATGTATATACAGCCCTACAAAAACAATATACCAACAATAATTTTGCCCACACAGAGGCATACAGACTGCACTGCCCATCAATACATTCTGATCTGTGTCCATCAATGCAACCTTCCCAGTCCACATCATTTCAGCCTCACCAGTGGCCATAATTGTGGAACTCCACTTTTACCTCAGGCTCACACAGGTAATGTACAGGAACTGGCATGATTACAGAGCTGATTCCTCTACCACCTTTCTAGTTTATTCTACCCTGTGTGAACCATACTGCAATATGTGAACTCACACAGGAATCTGATCGCATGGGTTTTACCCATGTGATCAGATTCCACAGCAGGAAAAAGAAGGCATGACACTAGTGGGTGTCCTCTTGTGGTTTGTATTCATGGATCTATAATTTATAGACCATAATATGAGAAACACATGCCTCACTTCCCCCACATAGTACAATGGCAACCATACTCCCCCAGATACCCCTATAATAGGGGTCATTATGTTGTGCATCTAAGGGAGTATGGGGGCAACTGTACTACAATGTTTCCCCAAAAATAAGACACTGGCTTATATTAATTTGACCCCAAAAAACAGAGGGTATCTTATAAAACATCCAGTGACAGTGGTGGGCTTCTCACAGTAGAGGCCCTCCACTGATTTCACAGGCCAAATCACCTCTATCCAATGCCTATATACAGTACTGGAGGTGATTCTGGGACTGTGACACTGTATACCACTGTCTGGGATAGCAGAGGCTGCAGCACTGGCTGTGATGGGCCTGTCACACCTTGCATAGGTCCATCACCACCACCATTATACTGGGCAGCAGTATACACAGTATACACAGTGAGGAATTCCCTCCACCAGATCACCACTCACCATGCTGATGTCTTCCATTTTGCAGCCACATAATCCTTTGTGTAGTGCCTCATTCTCATTCAGTTACTCTCAGAACAAGGAGCCACACAACAGATTATGTCACTGTAAATAGTACTATATGTGAGTGTGAGCAATTCCATGCTTTGAGGCCCCACTACATACAGTAGTCCAGGAGCACAGGATGCATCTGTATCCTGTGCTTCTCTCCACCAATGGAAGAGGTGCCCCTTCCAGAAGTGTGGTGGAAGCTGGATAAATTTCCTCAAAGGGCCACATGTAGCCCATGGGGCCTTAGTTTTGGGACCCCTGGTCTTAATCGTTATTTAGGACTGCCCAGGGTTCAGTCAGTCAATTCATCACCCACTATTGCACATGTGGGTCACAGTGTGCTCCCCACTCAACTGTAAATAGGATGTTTACACTTTTGGTGATTAAATCTAAAAATGGGCAGGGGAGTTAATTTAATCTTCACAATGAGGGGAGAGATTAATTTAATCTTCACAATACCAAAGAAATAATTACATTAAAAATAATACATAGAATGATTCTTTTTGATAGCAAAAGAACTGGAAACAAAGGCAAGTGTTCATTGACTGGGGAAGGGGTAAACAAATTGTGATTCATGATAATAATAGTACATTACTCCATTTGTAGGGTTGAGGTAGGGGAACATATTTAAAAAATTTAGAGAAGTATGGGAAGAGCTTTATGAATTGAAGTAGAGTTAGTATGCAGACCCAGGAAACCAATTTAAGCAATAAGTATGAAATTCAAATAGAAATGCCATTAAACAGTAGAAATCCAATGTTGAATGAGTGATAGGACAGTTATATGTATTGTAAAGTTTACAAATTTAAAAAATATGGGAAAGCTATTTTTTTGGGTGGTTGAAATACAAACATCTATTCACAGGGAGGGACTAAATGAAAAAAGAGAAGGGTAAGCAGGAGGAAAATAAGATGGAGGGAACACACAACTAGTAATTATAACTATGAACCCTAATAGAATGAACTCGCCTATAAAATAGAAAAAAGATCATGAGTGGATTAGAAACCAGAATCCCACAATATATTATCTACAAGAAACACATTTAAAGGGAGGAGACACACACACACACACACACACACACACACACACACACACACACACAGAGTAAAAGTAAGGGGCTGGAGCAGAATCTAATTTGCCTCAGCTAAAGTAAAAACATGTTATAAAGCCTGGATTATAATAATGATCTCAGAGAAACCAAAAGTAAAAAATTGATCTAATCAAAAGAGATAAGGAAGAAAATTACATCTTGGTAAAAAGTACCACAGACAATGAAATTATATCAATGTAAGGAAATATGTAAAAAACGATATGTCATCCAGATTCCTAAAGAATTTACATGTGTTACAGGAGGGAATAGATAGTAAAATTCTACCACTGGGGGACCATCGTTACCTCTCAGAAATAGATACATTTAGTTAAAAAAAAAACCAGGAAAGATATTAAGGAGGTAAATCGAATTTTAGAAAAAGTTTTATAGAATTGTCATCTGGAAAATAACTGAATGGGAATTGAAAGGAATACACCTTTTTCTCAGCAGTTTATGATACTTTCATAATAAAATGACCAAATAATAGGAAATAAAACCTCACAATCTACTGTAGAAAAGCAGAAATATCAAATGCATCTCTTTCAGATCATAATACAGTAAAAAGTACATTAAAAAAGTTCTGAAGAATAAAAAATAATAATTGGAAAATAAACAATCTTTTTCCTGAAGAACAAATTTGTCAAAGGGTAAATCAGAGAAATAATCAATAACTCGATTAAAGGAAATGACAACAAAGAGACAACATACAAAATTTATGGGATGAAGCCAAAGCTTACAGAAAAAGTTTCCATCTCTAAATGTTTACAACAATAACATAGGGAAAGCAAATACCAACAAATTGTGCATGCAACTAAAAAACTAGAATAAGACCAAATTAGAAATCCTCAAATAAACACAGAATTGGAAATCCTGATAATCAAGTGAATGATTAATAATACTGAAAGTAAGAAAACCCTTGAATTAATAAATAAGACAAGTATCTGGTTTAATGGAAAAATAAATTAAATAAATCATTAGTTAATTATTAAAAAAAGAAAAAAAAATTAAAAGAAAAAGGAAAATAACCACCAAGAAGAAGAAATTAAGACTTCCACATAAACATGGCTGCAATTTAGACGCAACTCACTTCCCCTCCCCAGCACCGAACGAAATAGACTACCTCAAAAGAGCATAAAAATCACCTTTGGAAGAATGGAGGGACTCTCCAGTACCCTACAGAAAAGAAGGTACATGGGGTTTGAACATTTCCACACTAAAAGGAGGAGGAAAAGCTCGCACAAAAACGTGAACTGAGCCTCCTCTTACCCCCCAACCCCCCACCAAACCAGAGTAAGCTATCATAACACTCACTGGGACAGCAAGTGAGTGAGGAGCATCTCTGTATGGGGGTCACACCAGGGTCCCTGGGATCTAAAGACTGCGAGGAAACAACCTCTCAGGGCAGTTTCACGGGAGAATCCTGCACTGATCACAGGGGGCTGTGGAGCTGAACTCAGGGGCGGTTGCGCTGAGCACCTGGGTGGAGCTGAACACCTGGGTGGCCCATGCTGATCACCTGAATGGTTGGGCTGAACACAGGGGCCAGTGCACTAATAAACCTCGGAGGCTGGGAAGAACTAGTCTGAGGCAACCTAAATTCACAGAAAACCCATCCATATCACCCAGACCCCAGACCAAAAGAGAAAGTGGAATAAAACCACCAAAGGGATGGCTCACATGTCCCAAAATCTAGCCTCCAAGAAGAAAGTGGGGGGGGGAGTGACTATTGAAAACTTTTATGGAGGGACTACCCAAGATCCAAACAAAATCAGAACATGCCTCCCAAAATGGAAACTATCCACAAGCTCTGGAAGATCTCAAACTGGAGCTTACCCAAAAGATGGAAACTTTTTTGGGGAAAAATGGGAGAAAGAGATCAGCAGTCTGATAGACAAGACTTCACAATTGGAGAAAGAACTGGAAGCATCTAATAGAAGGGCAGACAAAGCTGAAAAGCAAAACCAGTCCCAAACAACCAGAATTAAGCAAATGGGAAGACAGCAAGATTACAAAACAGCAAGAATCAATGAAGCAAAGCCAAAAAAATTAATGAAGTAGAAGAAAACATAAAATATCTCACTGAAAAGGTCACAGACTAGGAACACAGAGGAGAAGAGACGACCTTGGAATTATTGGTCTCCCCGAAAAACCAGAGACAAACAAAAACATCGATGCTATTCTACAGGAGATTATAGAAGAAAATTGCCCACATGTTCTGGAGCAAAGGGGCAAAATAGAAATACAAAGGGTACATAGAACACCCTCTATACTAAATTCCCAAAAGACAACCACCAGGGACGTAATCTCCAAATTCAAGAGCTTGCAAGAAAAGGAGAAAATCCTATTACAAGCCAAGAAGAGGATCTTCAGATATAGGGGGGCTCCCAAAAGGATCACACAGGACTTAGCGGCTAACACACTAAAAGACCACAAAGCATGGAACACAATATTTAGAAAGACAAGAGAGCTGGGTTTCCAACCAAGAATCAACTACCAAGCAAAACTGACTATATACTTCCGGGGGAAAGTATGGGAATTCAACAAAATAGAATACTTCCAATCCTTTGCTAAGAGATCACACAGGATTTAGCGGCTAACACACTAAAAGACCACAAAGCATGGAACACAATATTTAGAAAGACAAGAGAGCTGGGTTTCCAACCAAGAATCAACTACCCAGCAAAACTGACTATATACTTCCGGGGGAAAGTATGGGAATTCAACAAAATAGAATACTTCCAATCCTTTGCTAAGAAAAGACCAGAACTTAGTGGAAAATTTCATATCCAAACACAGAAAGCAAGAGAAACATGAAAAGGTAAATATGAAAGAAAGGGAAAAGGAGATTAATCTTATCTTTTTCTTTAAGTCAAACTCTCTTCTATAAGGACTACATTTATATCAAATTATATATATTTATATGTGGGGAAAATGTATTGTGTAACTCTCAAAAATTGTATGCATCATAAGAGTAGTTAGAAGAATCATGCATAGGGAAAGATTGGTGCATTAAGAATATTTGGTGAAAGGGGAGGCAAAGAAAGAAAAAGGGAGATGGGAATCGTCGATAATACTAACATTTACTTCAAGAAATGGGGGGGGGGGAACTAAATAAAATAATCTTTCCCATACAAAGATACAAATGGGAAGGGGAGGGGAAGAACTCTCATATGAGAAGGAGAGGAAGAGAGTGTGAAGTGGAATTACTTAAACCTTACTCTCAGTGAAATCAAATCTGAGAGGGAAGAACATCTAGATACAGCAGGATCCTGAGTTCTCTCTTATCCAACAGGGTAAGAAAGAAAGGAAAATCAAGGGGGGAAGGGGGAGGAAGTATAAAAAGGAAGGGGTGAGAAAGGGAAACATATCAAGGGAGGGGACAAGGGGGACATATTTAAAGTAAATCACTGGCTAAAAAGATTTTAGCTATAGAAGAAAGATCAGAATTATGGGAGGATATCAAAATGCTAGGGAATCCACAAGTAACAATCACAACTTTGAAAGTGAATGGGATGAACTCACCCATAAAATGTAGACAAATATCAGATTGGATTAGAACCCAAAACACTACCATTTGCTGTCTTCAAGAAACACACATGAGGTGTGTTGATACTCACAAGGTTAGAATTAAAGGTTGGAGTAAGACCTTTTGGGCCTCAACTGATAGAAAGAAGGCAGGAGTTGCAATCATGATATCTGACAAAGCCAAAGCAAAAATAGACCTAATCAAAAGGGATAGGGAAGGCAAATATATTCTGTTAAATGGGAGTATAGACAATGAGGAAATATCACTAATTAACATGTATGCACCAAATGGCATAGCATCCAAATTCTTAATGGAGAAACTAGGAGAATTGAAGGAGGAAATAGACAGTAAAACCATATTAGTGGGAGACTTGAACCAACCACTATCAAATTTAGATAAATCAAACCAAAAATTAAAATAAGAAAGAGGTAAAAGAGATGAATGAACCCTTAGAAAAATTATAGTTCATAGACATATGGAGAAAAATAAATAGGGACAAAAAGGAATACACCTTCTTCTCAGCACCACATGGCACATTCACAAAAATAGATCATACACTAGGTCACTGAAACATGGCACTCAAATGCAGAAAAGAAGAAATAATACATGCAACCTTTTCAGATCATAAAGCAATAAAAATATTGATCAGAAAGGGTATATGGAGAGCCAAATCAAAAATTATTTGGAAATTAAATAATATGATAGACCAAAATTGGTTAGTTAGAGAAGAAATCATAGAAACAATTACTAATTTCATTGAGGAAAATGACAATGGAAAGACATCTTTCAAACGTTATGGGATGCAGCCAAAGCAGTACTTAGAGGAAAATTCATATCCATAAGTGCATATATTAACAAATTAGGAATGGCAGTGATCAATGAATTGGAAATGCAAATAAAAAATTTGAGAACAAACAAATTAAAAACCCCCAGAAGAAAACCATACTTGAGATCCTAAAAATTAAGGGAGAAATTAATAAAATCGAAAGTGATCGAACTATTGAGCTCATAAACAAGATTAGAAGCTGGTACTTTGAAATAACAGACAAAATAGACAAAGTACTGGTCAATCTAATTTTAAAAATAAAAGAAGAAAGGCAAATTAACAGAATCATGCATGAAAAGGGGGACCTCACCTCCAACGAAGAGGAAATTAAGGCAATCATTAAAAACTACTTTCCCCAACTATATGGCAATAAATATACCAACCTAGGTGATATGGATGAATATTAACAAAAATATAAATTGCCTAGATTAACAGAAGAAGAAATAGATTTCTTAAATAATCCCATATCAGAAAGAGAAATCCAACAGGCCATCAAAGAACTTCCTAAGAAAAAATCCCCAGGGCCTGATGGATTCACCTGTGAATTCTATCAAACATTCAAAGAACAGCTAACTCCAATACTATAAAAACTATTTGACATAATAAGCAAAGAGGGAATTCTACCAAACTCCTTTTATGGCACAAACATGGTACTAATTCCAAAGCCAGGCAGGCCAAAAACAGAGAAAGAAAATTATAGACCAATCTCCCTAATGAATATAGATGCAAAAATCTTAAATAGGATACTAGCAAAAAGACTCCAGCAAGTGATCAGAAGGGTCATCCACCATGATCAAGTAGGATTTATACCAGGGACGCAGGGCGGGTTCAATATTAAGAAAACTATCCACATAATTGACCACATCAACAAGCAAACCAACAAGAACCACATGCTTATCTCAATAGATGCAGAAAAAAAAACCTTTGATAAAATACAACACCCATTCCTACTAAAAACACTAGAAAGCATAGGAATAGAAGGGTCATTCCTAAAAATAATAAACAGTATATGTCTAAAACCATCAACTAATATCATCTGCAATGGGGATAAATGAAATCCATTCTTATTAAGATCAGGAGTGAAACAAGGATGCCCATTATCACCTCTATTATTTGGCATTGTATTAGCAACACTAGCAGTAGCAATTAGAGAAGAAAAAGAAATTGAAGGCATTAAAATAGGCAAGGAGGAGACCAAGTTATCACTCTTTGCAGATGACATGATGGTCTACTTAAAGAATCCTAGAGATTCAACCAAAAAGCTAATCAAAATATTCAACAACTTTAGCAAAGTTATAGGATACAAAATAAACCCACATAAGTCATCAGCATTTCTATATAATTCCAACACAGCTCAGCAGCAAGAACTAGAAAGAGAAATCCCATTCAAAATTACCTTAGACAAAATAAAATACTTAGGAATCTATCTCCTGAGACAAACACAGGAACTATATGAACACAACTACAAAACACTTTCCACACAACTAAAACTAGACTTGAGCAATTGGAAAAACATTAACTGCTCATGGGTAGGAAGCGCCAATATAATAAAAATGACCATCCTACCCAAACTCATCTATCTATTTAGTGCCATACCCATGGAACTTCCAAAATTATTTTTTACTGATTTAGAAAAAACCATAACAAAGTTCATTTGGAAGAATAAAGGATCGAGGATATCCTGGGAAATAATGAAAAAAAATACAAAGGAAGGGGTCCTTGCAGTCCCAGATCTAAGACTATATTATAAAGCTGCAGTCATCAAAATAATTTGGTACTGGCTAAGAGACAGAAAGGAGGATCAGTGGAATAGACTTGGGGTAAGTGACCTCAGCAAGACAGTATATGACAGACCCAAAGATCCCAGCTTTTGGGACAAAAATCCGTTATTTCATAAAAACTGCTGGGAAAATTAGAAGACAGTGTGGGAAAGATTAGGTTTAGATCAACACCTCACACCCTACACCAAGATAAATTCAAATTGGGTGAATGACTTGAATATAAAAAAGGAAACTATAAGAAAATTAGGCGAACACAGAATAGTATACATGTCAGACCTTTGGGAAGGGAGAGGCTTTAAAACCAAGCATGAGTTAGAAAGAGTCACAAAATGCAAAATAAATAATCTGGAATACATCAAATTAAAAAGTTTTTGTACAAACAAAACCAATGTAACTAAAATCAGAAGGGAAGCAACAAATTGGGAAACAATCTTCATAAAAACCTCTGGTATGAATCCTACTTGATCATGGTGAATGATCCTTCTGATCACTTGCTGGAGTCTTTTTGCTAGTATCCTATTTAAGATTTTTGCATCTATATTCATTAGGGAGATTGGTCTATAATTTTCTTTCTCTGTTTTTGGCCTGCCTGGCTTTGGAATTAGTACCATGTTTGTGTAGGAAGGAAGGAAGGAAGGAAGGAAGAAAAGCAAATTCACAGCATTAAAGATGAAAAGGGGGACAGCACCTCCGATGAAGAGGAAATTAAGGCAATCATTAGAAATTACTTTGCCCAATTATATGGCAATAAATACACCAATTTAGGAGAAATGGATGAATATATACAAAAATACAAACTGCCTAGACTAACAGAAGAGGAAATAGAATTCCTAAATAATCCCATATCAGAAATTGAAATCCAACAAGCCATCAAAGAACTTCCTAAGAAAAAATCCCCAGGGCCTGATGGATTCACCTGTGAATTCTATCAAACATTCAGAGAACAGTTAATCCCAATGCTATACAAGCTATTTGACATAATAAGCAAAGAGGGAGTTCTACCAAACTCCTTTTACGACACAAACATGGTACTGATTCCAAAACCAGGCAGGCCAAAAACAGAGAAAGAAAACTAAAGGCCAATCTCCCTAATGAATATAGATGTAAAAATCTTGAATAGGATACTGGCAAAAAGACTCCAGCAAGTGATCAGAAGGATCATTCACCATGATCAAGTAGGATTCATACCAGGGATGCAGGGCTGGTTCAACATTAGGAAAACCATCCACATAATTGACCACATCAACAAGCAAACTAGCAAGAACCACATGATTATTTCAATAGATGCAGAAAAAGCCTTTGATAAAATACAACACCCATTCCTATTAAAAACACTAGAAAGCATAGGAATAGAAGGGTCATTCCTAAAAATAATAAACAGTATATATCTAAAACCAACAGCTAATATCATCTTCAATGGGGATAAACTAGATGCATTCCCAATAAGATCAGGAGTGAAACAAGGATGCCCATTATCACCTCTACTATTTGACATTGTACTAGAAACAATAGCAGTAGCAATTAGAGAAGATAAAGGAATTGAAGGCATCAAAATAGGCAAGGAGGAGACCAAGTTATCACTCTTTGCGGATGACATGATGGTCTACTTAAAGAATCCTAGAGATTCAACCAAAAAGCTAATTGAAATAATCAACAACTTTAGCAAAGTTGCAGGATACAAAATAAACCCACATAAATCATCAGCTTTTCTATATATCTCCAACACAGCTCAGCAGCAAGAACTAGAAAGAGAAATCCCATTCAAAATCACCTTAGACAAAATAATATACCTAGGAATCTACCTCCCAAGACAAACACAGGAACTATATGAACACAACTACAAAACACTCGCCACACAACTAAAACTAGACTTGAACAAATGGAAAAACATTAACTGCTCATGGATAGGACGAGCCAATATAATAAAAATGACCATCCTACCCAAACTTATTTATCTATTTAGTGCCATACCCATTGAACTACCAAAATACTTCTTCACTGATTTAGAAAAAAACATAACAAAGTTCATTTGGAAGAACAAAAGATCAAGGATATCCAGGGAAATAATGAAAAAAACACATATGAAGGGGGCCTTGCAGTCCCTGACCTAAAACTATATTACAAAGCAGCAGTCATCAAAACAATTTGGTACTGACTAAGAAACAGAAAGGAAGATCAGTGGAATAGACTGGGGGAAAGCGACCTCAGCAAGACAGTATACGATAAACCCAAAGATCCCAGCTTTTGGGACAAAAATCCACTATTCGATAAAAACTGCTGGGAAAATTGGAAGACAGTGTGGGAGAGACTAGGAATAGATCAACACCTCACACCCTACACCAAGATAAATTCAAAATGGGTGAGTGACTTAAACATAAAGAAGGAAACCATAAGTAAATTGGGTAAACACAGAATAGTATACATGTCAGACCTTTGGGAGGGGAAAGGCTTTAAAACCAAGCAAGATATAGAAAGAATCACAAAATGTAAAATAAATAATTTTGACTACATCAAACTAAAAAGCTTTTGTACAAACAAAACCAATATAACTAAAATCAGAAGGGAAACAACAAATTGGGAAAAAATCTTCATAGAAACCTCTGACAAAGGTTTAATTACTCATATTTATAAGGAGCTATATCAATTGTACAAAAAATCAAGCCATTCTCCAATTGATATATGGGCAAGGGAAATGGATAGGCAGTTCTCAGATAAAGAAATCAAAACTATTAACAAGCACATGAAGAAGTGTTCTACATCTCTTATAATCAGAGAGATGCAAATCAAAACAACTCTGAGGTATCACCTCACACCTAGCAGATTGGCTAACATAACAGCAAAGGAAAGTAATGAATGCTGGAGGGGATGTGGCAAAGTAGGAACATTAATTCATTGCTGGTGGAGTTGTGAACTGATCCAACCATTCTGGAGGGCAATTTGGAACTATGCCCAAAGGGTGCTAAAAGAATATCTACCCTTTGACCCAGCCATAGCACTGCTGGGTCTGTACCCCAAAGAGATAATGGACACAAAGACTTGTACAAAAATATTCATAGCTGCGCTCTTTGTGGTGGCCCAAAACTGGAAAATGAGGGGATGCCCATCAATTGGGGAATGGCTGAACAAACTGTGGTATATGTTGGTGATGGAGTACTATTGTGCTAAAAGGAATAATAAAGTGGAGAAGTTCCATGGAGACTGGAACAACCTCCAGGAAGTGATGCAGAGCGAGAGGAGCAGAACCAGGAGAACATTGTACACAGAGACAAACACACTGTGGTATCATCGAACGTAATGGACTTCTCCATTAGTGGTGGTGTAATGTCCCTGAACAACTTTCAGGGACCCAGGAGAAAAAAAACACCATTCATAAGCAAAGGATAAACTATGGGAGTGGAAACACCGAGAAAAAGCAACTGCCTGAATACAGAGGTTGAGGGGACATGACAGAGGATAGACTCTAAATGAACACTCTAATGCAAATACTATCAACAAAGCAATGGGTTCAAATCAAGAAAACATCTAATGCCCAGTGGACTTACGCGTCGGCTATGGGGGGTGGGGGGGGAGGAAAAGAAAATGATCTATGTCTTTAACGAATAATGCTTGGAAATGATCAAATAAAATATATTAAAGTAAAAAAAAAAACCTCTGACAAAGGTTTAATTACTCAAATTTACAAGGAACTAAATCAATTGTACAAAAAATCAAGCCATTCTCCAATTGATAAATGGGCAAGGGACATGAACAGGCAGTTCTCAGCCAAAGAAATCAAAACTATTCATAAGCACATGAAAAAGTGTTCTTCATCTCTTATAATCAGAGAGATACAAATCAAAACAACTCTGAGGTATCACCTCACACCTAGCAGATTGGCTAACATGACAGCTATGGAAAGTAATGAATGCTGGAGGGGATGTGGCAAAGTTGGGACATTAATTCATTGCTGGTGGAGTTGTGAATTGATCCAACCATTCTGGAGGGCAATTTGGAACTATATCCAAAGGGTCATAAAAGACTGTCTGCCCTTTGATCCAGCTATAGCACTGCTAGGTTTGTACCCCAAAGAGATAATAAGGGAAAAGACTTGTACCAGAATATTCATAGCTGCACTCTTTGTGGTGGCCAAAAATTGAAAAATGAGGGGATGCCCTTCAATTGGGGAATGGCTGAACAAATTGTGGTATATGTTGGTGATGGAATACTATTGTGCTAAAGAGAATAATAAAGTGGAGGAATTCCATGGAGACTGGAACAACCTCCAAGAAGTGATGCAAAGCGAAAGGAGCAGAAACAAGAAAACATTATACACAGAGACTGATACACTCTGGTACAATCAAAGGTAATGGACTTCTCCATTAGTGTCAATGCAATGTCCCTGAACAATCTGCAGGGATCTAAAAAACACTATTCATAAGCAGAGGATACACTATGGGAGTAAAAACACCGAGGAAAAGCAACTGCTTGACTACAGGGGGGAAGGGGATAAGACTGAGGAGAGACTCTAAATGAACACTCTAATGCAAATACCAACAAGATGGAAATGGGTTCGAAACAAGAATACCTGTGATACCCAGTGAAATCATGTTTTGGCTATGGGAGAGGTGGTGGGAAGGGTGGGTAAAGCAAAAGAAAATGATCTTTGTTTCCAATGAATAATGTTTGGAAATGACCAAATAAAATAATGTTTAATGTGAAAAAAAATAAGAAGAAATTGAGGAGTAGAATTTGTTGCACAAATAAATGTTCATAAATATGATCATCTAAGTGAAATAGATTAGTCCTTACTGAAATACAAACTACCTTGATTGACAAAAGAAGGAATAGAATACTTAAACAATTCCATTACAGAAAAGTAAATTGAACAAACCATCAAAGAATTCGCTAATGAAAAGGTCCAAGGCCTGATAAATTCACAAATGAATTCTACCAAACATTCAAAAAACAACTAACTCCAATACTACATAAACTATTAGGAAAAAAGAGAAATAAGGAATCTATCCAAACTTTTTATTACATAAATATGGTACTGATTCCTAAATCAGGAAGATCTAAAGAAGAGAAAGAAAACTACAGACCAATTACCCCAATGAACATTGATGCAAAATTTTTAAATAAAATACTTGCAAGGAGATTATAACATTATATCACAAGTATCATACACCATGATAAAGCATTTTTTATTACAGGAATATAGGGATAGGCCAATATTAATAAAATCTACATAACTAACTATATCAATAAAAACAACAGAAACTGAATTATTATGAAGCTTTTGACAAAATACAACATACATTCTTTACTTAAAAAGTCAGAAAACATAATAAATGGAGTTATTATTAAAGTGATGAATGACATTTATTTAAAACTATCAGCAAGCATTATCTTCATGGAAGATTAACTAAAACCCTTCAATAAGATGAAGGGCGAATTAAGGATCTTCATTATCCCCACTACTATTTATATTTTACTAGAAATGTTAACTATAGCAGTAAAAGAAAACCAAATGGAAGAAATTAAAATAGGTAATGAGGGCAAAAATGTTATCTTTCTTTACAGATAATATGATGTTATACCTAGAGTATCCACCAAAACTATAGAAATAATAACTTTAGCAAAATAAACCTACATAAATTACCAATATTTCTATTTACTACCAACAAAGTCCAATGACAAGAGATGGAAAAGAAATTTACATTCAAAATAAATCTAGACAATATAAAATACCTGGGGGCATTGCTACCAAAAGAAACCCAGGAACTATTTGAACACAATTACAAAATGATATTCACACAAATAAAGTGAGATCTAAACAATTACAAAAACATTAGTTGCTCATGGAGAGGCTGAGTCAATATAATAAAAATGACAATATTATTAAATTAATTTACCTATTTTGTCCCTTATCATCAAATACAAAAAATTTATACATCAACAAAAAATAACAAAATTAATCTAGAAGAACAAAAGCCAAGAATATCAAGGGAATAAATTAAAAAAAAAACTTGTGGGGTTGAGGTCTAGATGTACCACATTTCAAACTATACCATAGAGCAGTAAACATCAAATCAATCTGGTTTTGGCTTAGAAATAGAGTAGTGGATTATGGAATATGTTGGATAGTCAACCCTCAATGGTTAATGTCTATAGCAATTTAGTATTTGATAAACCCAAGATCCAAGCTTTTGGTGAAAGAATTCACTATATGACAAAAACTGCTGAGAAAATGGAAAAGAGTAAGACACAAACCAGACAAATACTAACATTTTACACCATATAAATTCAAAATGAATTCTTGATCTAGAAATAAAGAATGACAGCAGAAAAACTTAGAGGAACATGGAAAAGTTTACCAGTCAGACTTATGGATAAGGATTATGAACATTATGAAAAATGAAATATATATTCTTTATTATTTTAAATTAAAAATGGGTTGTACAAAGTCAAAGTAAACAAAATTAAGAGGAAAATAACAAATTTAGAGAAATTTTTAAAGCAAATGTCACTGACAGATTTATAAGAATACAAAGCATTCCTTAACTAACAAGGAGTCAAAAATAATAAAAGGCAGTTCTCAGGGGAAGAAATTAATGCTACTTAAAGTCACACAAAAAATGTTCCAAATCCCTACTCATTAGAAAAATACAAATTAAAACAACTCAGAGATATCACCTTATACATATGAGATTGGGTAACATGACCAAAAATGGAAAATAATAAATGTTGGAGGGGATGTGGGAAAATTGTGAAACCAATTTATTGTTGATGTTCCTATGAACTGATAACCATTCTAGACAGCTATCTGGAACCATGATCAAAGGGCCATAAAACTGTGGACACTTCTTGATCCAGTAATACCACTACTGGCTCTGTATTCTGTAGAGATTAGATATAAGGGGAAAGTGCCAGTCTATCCAAAGTTGTGGTATATGGTTGTAATGGAAATGAAAGGACTTTTGTGAACTAATGCAAAGTGAAATGAGCATAACTAGGAGAAAAATGCATTCAATAAAGGAATTATTATGAGATGATCAAATGTAAAGAATTAAACTATTATCAGTAAAGCAACTTCCCAAGATAACCAACAAGGACCCATGATGAAAAATGTTATCCACAACCAAAAAGGAGCTGTTAAGAGTCTAATTGAATGTCAAAACATGTCATCTTCCACTTTATTTCCTTTGTACATATTCTATTAAAATGTATGTTCTGCCAGGGCATGAACAACAGGGAAATATGTATTGCATTAAAGCCTTTGTATAAACTATATCAGACTATTTACCTTCAAAGGAAGGTGGGGGAAGAAGGGAGGAATGGTGAATTCTAAAATGTTAGAAAACAGTTGTCAAAAATTATTTCTACATGTAACTGAAAAATAAATAATTTTAAAGATTCAGAGAAAAATAAAAAATATTTTGCAAAACTTTTGATTATATGTGTACATGCTGTCAACACGTCCTTTCTGATGTCCTTCAACATTTTGTGGAAATTTTAAGTATGTGAGAAGAATATTTTTGGAAAATATTGAAGGATGTTCCCTTTTTTATTTTGAAATTAAGTAATATTCTTTAGAAGTGGTCTTATTTGAGCCTATATCCAAGAAGATTTGGGTCCACATTCTGCCTCATAGACTTATTATATATATGTGACTATTGGCAAGCAATTAAAATATCATAGGCTTAGTGCCCCTTCCAATTAAATTATAATGATATCTCTCTTTGGGAGTCATAATAGAAATATCTATTAACACCATTACCATCACTTAGGTTAAACTACTAAATAAATGAAGCTGTCTAGAAAATTTTATTAGCCTGGGATTATAAGGCTCCAGACTCCTTGAAAATATCCTGGTGACTTCAACCTATGTTGACATTCCTTTGTTATGCTAAGGATATAAAAATTTTCACTCATGTTTAATAACAGCCTTTCAAACTTGACAGATGTCCTAAGGTCTAGTTAGTCACCAAAACATACTGTGCTGATAAGACATGTTTCATATAGAAATGATCAAAATACTGTAACTCCATTAAGTAACCTTTATGTGCTGTATTACAGTAAATCACATTGTATCACTAAATAAGCTTTAATTATCCAATTTTGCTTTGAAATGAGCCCTAAACGATTAGTATAATGACATGAGTTAGGCCCAGCCTACTACCATAAGCAATTTTTATAAAACATTATATAATTTTTAGTAGTTGCTCTTTCTTTTCTTTTCTTCTTTCTTATTTTCCCCTTCCCCATCTTCTTCCCCTTCTTCTTCACCTTTTCCTTCCTCTTCCCTTTCCCCTTCCCTTTCCCCTTCTCCTTCCCCTTCTCCTTCCCCTTCCCCTTCCTATTCTTCTCCTTCTCCTTCTTCTTCTTCTTCTTCTTCTTCTTCTTCTTCTTCTTCTTCTTCTTCTTCTTCTTCTTCTTCTTCTTCTTCTTCTTCTTCTTCTTCTTCTTCTTCTTCTTCTTCTTCTTCTTCTTCTTCTCCCTTCTTCTTCTTCTTCTTCTTCTTCTTCTTCTTCTTCTTCTTCTTCTTCTTCTTCTTCTTCTTCTTCTTCTTCTTCTTCTTCTTCTCCCTTCTTCTTCTTCTCCCTTCTTCTTCTTCTCCCTTCTTCTTCTTCTTCTTCTTCTTCTTCTTCTTCTTCTTCTTCTTCTTCTTCTTCTTCTTCTTCTTCTTCTTCTTCTTCTTCTTCTTCTTCTTCTTCTTCTTCTTCTTCTTCTTCTTCTTCTTCTTCTTCTTCTTCTTCTTCTTCTTCTTTCTTCCTCTTATGCTATTTCTACTACTACTATAACTACAATTGCTACTATGATATAACTACCACTACTATTCCTACATCTACTCCTACTACAACTACTACTACCACTGTTACTGGTACTGCTGCCCCTATAATTATCACCTCCATTTAGAAATAAAACTTTGTAGTAAGAATAAAATCTATGAAACTTGGGCTTGAAGCAATGTTCTACCATGTGATCTTAGGCAAATTATACCTTTAACTTAACCCTGTTTGCCACAGTATTCTATTCTGTAAAATGAGTTGGAGAAAGAAATGATATACTACCAAAATATCTTTGCCAAGAGTATTCCAAACATGCTCATGAAAGTCAGATATTACTGAATTGAATGAAGAAAGGAAATACTTTTGCCTCAGTTTCCTCAATATAAAATTATTTCTGTCTCCATGCATAAATCCTATGATATTCTAAAATTGGAAAGCTCACAACACTTGTGTTTTAAACTACATCTCAGGAGAATATCATAATATCTAAATAGGAAGCTAAGTACATTGAGAAAGCAAAAGTTCAGGAGCTCCTATTTAATCTAAGACAAGAAGAAGCACTTACACTGAGAAAATTCACGTGCTACATTTAAACATTAAGGAGATATGTGACTCGTGGGTTATAGATTGTGTTATCGTGCATAATAGGCAGGTCTAGGTCATCTTTCATTCCTCTGTCAGTCTCACTGGTTAGCCTAAAGGAATTGTGATACTACATATCAAATTTATAATCTATCTGTGTTAAGAATGACATTTGGGGCCTTTTATCATAATGGATATGTTAGCATTCCTCCAGAACAGCTTTACAATACGTGACTAGGTTGTTATGGAAGTATTATCTGGAATGAAAGCCAGTTAGCTAGGAGAGTGTCTTTGGCCCAAATCAATAACAATACCTTTTCAAAGTACACTATTTTCTTTTACTCAACACTTGAGAAGTTAAATGCCAAAAGATCCTTCTCAAGTTGGGATGTCAATGTTCATTCATATATGATTATTAATGACACACATACTCATACATGTACACATGCATAGGATCTCCCAAATATCTTTGTTTAATAATTTAAGTTGTCCTTTTGATAGCTTAAAATGTATTTTAATAGCTTAGAATTTGGGCAGCTAGGGAGTACAGTGGACAGAGCACTGAAATTATAATCTAGAAGATTTCTTTCATGAGTTCAAATCTGCCCTCGGACACTACCTTTGTGATCCAGTTTTCCTTAGTTCCTTATCTGTAAAATGAGCTGGAGAATGAAATGGCAAAGTATTCAGGTATCTTTGTCAATAAAATGCCAAAATAGAATTATGAAGAGTCAGGCAAGACTGAAAAATGAATGAAAAGCTTAGAACTATAAAGCTTTTAGAAAACCTTGGATGTATTAACATATATGTGTATATATGTTTATATATGTACATATATAATTGACAAGTTTTTAAATTTAATTTCCATAAAGTTTACATCAGGTGGTATGTTTTCTTGAATAGCTTTCTGCCTAAAAACACCTATTTCTCTGAGTGTTAGCCTCATTTGGTGCTATCATAAAACTCTAGAGAAGAAGCTGTCTAATAAATTAAAGAGTGGGCAGTGGGCTATCTCACTTACTGGCAGAAGGAGAAGAAAGGTTTTCTTTCTTATTAATGCTTCATTTCTTGCACTTTCTCATTTCTTTGTCTATAATAAGAGACTGAACTATATAACTAACATTGAGAGCAGAAATTGATTCAGTTTAGCAAAATAGCCAGACTATTATGTGTTAAGAGAGGAGATGACAAAACTCAGGCAGCTCAGTTCCATAGTGGAAAGAGTGCTTGTCCTAGAGTCAGAAAGACCTAAGTTTAAATCATGCCTCAAACATTTGCCACATATGAGACACTGAGCAAGTCATTTAACTTCTGTTTGACTCAGTTTCTTAAACTGTGGAATGGTGATGATATTAGCACCTATCTGCCAGGATTGTTGTGAGGACCAAATGATATAATGTTTATATAGCACCTAGCTCAGTGTCTGGCACATTATAAGCATTATATCAATCTTAGTTGTTGATGATAAAGATGATGAAGTACAAGAATAAGAAGCATGGTATGAAAGAATGCTGTATCTTTTCCAAAAATATAAGTTAAACTGTCATAGGTGAAGGAGAAATAGAGGATAACCATATCTGTGCTAAAGTAGAATTATTTTACTCTTTCAGTCATGTCTGACTCTTCATGAATTCATTTCAGGTTTTCTTGGTATTGAAGTGATTTTCCATTTCCTTCTCCAGTTCATTTTATAGATAAGGAACTAAGGCAAACAGAATTAAAGGACTTCCTAAAGGTCATATAGCTAGTATGTGTCTGGAGTCAGATTTGAACTCAAGTAGATGAGTCTTCCTGACCTCAGGTTTCGATTTCTGACCAGTGAACCCTCTAACTGTGGGCCAGTTTAATTATGAGGGATTATTTTTAATATAATAAAATCATTTTGGAGCAACATTTAAAATGGAATTGTGAAGATATAAAAATAAACAGTGTCTAGGCTCTGGAAAATCAGGGAGAAAAGTGTTGGGCCAGGTAAGCTAGATTGCCACTTAATGGGTGATTAGTGAAAAATGTCTCAGGAAGCAGTGTTAGAAGAAAAGTCTGAAAAGATAAGGGAGAAAAACAAGAGAGTGTGGCAAGAAGGTTATAAATTTTTGACTATAGCATGGAGAAGTGGTACACTGTCTATTAGCATAGCCTAACATTAAAAAAGGAAAGGAAAAATTTTAATTTCTATCTGATTGACATGAAGATAAAAATATCTAAAGAAAACTGAGCCTTCATGCCAGACTATGAAAGGACATAGTGAAAAGGTGATCATGATGTCAGAATGGTTTTTAACAGAAGTTAAAAAGGTGAAGTAGAATGCAAATGTAAACCTAATTACTAATGTAAAGTTGCAGCAGACTGTCCTAGAAAGAGGTTGACATTGTAATGGAGAGTGCGTTGGACTGTGAATTAGTAGATATAGGTTTTGTTCTTCAATTATCTGACTGTGAGATCTTGGTTCAGTTATCTTCCTGAGCCTCAGCTGTACCATTGCTTTTATCATAAAAGTCATCTATGCTATAGTGAAATTAATTTGTTCTACTAAGCTAGTTGCATGCTGTCTACCATACTGGATAATTTTCTTTTAAAAGAGAATGTTAAAAGCCAATATTTTATTTACTGTTGATTGGTCTGATTCATTAAACCAAATCAAGACTCTAGAGAGTTTTGGTCTGCTGAGTCATAGGAATGGTGAGTGAAGCTACAGGGCAGTCGATTGTTATAACTTTTATAGTAGCAATATTAACATTGATTTAATTATGGTTCCCAGACTGAGTTGGAAGTTGAAGTGGTGCTGTATACTTGCAGCTGCAGGGCAGATGGTAGTTTCAGCAATAAATAGTTATTGGAAATTTATAGAGCAGGTGAGTGTGATTTGGAAATAAGATATAAAAAGAATGAAAGGAATAGAAGCCTTGAAGCCATTGAATCTATAAAATTGAAATCATGATGGATACTAATTAAGTGGTGAGTGACTAGATAGGATGTGAAGCATGGTCTTAGGTCAGCTAAATATAGCAGGTTGATTAGTGTGGCTCTCCCTCACTGATCTTGACAAGTTGGTATGAGGGAGAAGTTTCAAAGCTGAGTATAACAACTGTTATAGGGATAGTATGGCCCCAAGAAGTGAAAATGATTTTGGGGTGATTTCAAGATGGTCTAGGTCACTTTGTCTATGCATATGAGGAAAATGAAGTATGAGTTGGGAGACAGTTAAATAGTTGACAGCTACAGGAAAGGGTATAAAATCAGAATAAAAAAAAAGAAAGCTTGAGAAAATATTCAGTCATGACAAGTCAATGGGGCCATCTGGTTCATCAAAGGTAGTAATGGAGATTGACCCTGATAGTTTCAGGTCTAATGGACTCCAAAGGGAATTTGGGGTCAGATTCTGGTTCCTTTGAAGGAATTTTCACAATTTAGAATCAGTTATAACTACATAATAATGAATTTTTCATGATGTAAATATTTAGGCAACCTCCCTCCCAGCTTTAGACTCAATGTAGGAATCAGTCACATGTCTGATGGCCTGGTATCAGCACCAACATTGGGGAGCAGGTCTAACATGAAAGCTTAACAGAAACCAAAGAGCAAGCTGTTTGCCAATGGAAAGATCCGGGGCTAGGGGGAACTTATGTTAGAATAACCAGTGCCAAAAGTGGAGAACATCTCTTTTCTTCAAGACTTTTCTCTGAATTCTGTCTCTGTGCTTGCTCTTTCTCTCTGAGCTCTTATCTCATCTTCCAGTTTCTAGAAAGCTGCAGCACAGAGAGGATTACACTGGGCTGAAAGCCTGGACCTGATTCTATCTTGAATTAAAAAGGCTGGAACCTCATTTTTCTCTTTCTTTCTCTTCACTATAAATGCTTATAAATCTAGTAATAATTCTCCAGGATTAATTTTTATTTGTAACAATTTCCTTTTAGAAAATGAATCAAAATAGAAAAGGATGTGTGTGAGAGAGAGAGAGATCAAGAGAGAGACAGAGACAGAGAAATAGAGAAACACAGAGAGAGAGAGAGAGAGAGAGAGAGAGAGAGAGACAGAGAGAGAGAGGGAGAGAGAGAGATTCCAGAGTCTCTGAAGACTAGAAGCACTAAGGTCTTTCAGAGAATAAAGAAACTATTATTGGGTTAGGAATTCTGAATTTCATAGAATCAGAGAAATACAGTCTGAAGGTTTCTCAGTAGCCATCTAGTTCATAGCATATATGAATATAAATAACCTCTACAACATTCCCCAAAGTCAATTTCAACAAATTAAGTAGGAGGTGAAGGAGCACTCCCTCTAAACTTGCTTATTCACTCATTTCAGTTTTGAATTGTTCCAATTCTTAGAACATATTCCCTTATACTGAATTAAAATCAACTTCTGTACTACTTCCACCCATTTTTCTTAGTTTTATCCTCTTAGAACCTGCAGATCACATTTACTACTTCTCCAATATAGCAACTATACTTAAAGAAAGCTATTACTGTTTCCATTTTTCAGTTGATTCTCTGAATATGAACATTCATGTTGTTCTTCAAATATTAAATCTGTAGTTGTATGTAATCACTTGATTCTACTTATTTCATTCTTCATTATCTCACATAGTTCTTTCCAATTTATTTGCTCATAATTTCTTTCAGTGCAGTAGTATTCCATTACAATCACCTACCACAATTTTTTTAGCCATCGCCCAATTGATGGGCATCCCTTTCAATTGTTACTTCTTTGAACCACAAAGAGAGCTGCTATAAATATTTGGGAACTTATAGGGTTTTTTCTTTATCTCTGGTCCCTTTTTGAAAGAGACAAAACAATAGTATTATTAGGTTTAAGGGTACACAGTTTTATAACCTTGTGAGCACAATTCCAAATTGCTGTTCCAAATGGTTTGAAACAATTCACAGTTCCACCAACAATGTATTAGTATCTCTATTTTTCCACATTCCCTCCAACATTTGTCATTTTGCCTTTTTGTTATTTTAGTCAATCTGTTGGGTGTTCCTCAGAATTATTTTGGTTTGTATTTCTCAAATCAGTAGTTATTTAGAGAATTTTTTCAATATTCCTACTATATATATACATATGTATATGGTTTTTATTTCTTTATACAAAAACTGTCTATTCACATATTTTATCCATTTTCAAATTCACCCCCCCATACTTCCTAGCTGTGTGATCCTGGGCAATCATTTAATCTCCATTCCTTAGCCTTTACTACTTTTCTGCTTTGGAAACCATACCCAGTATTGATTCTAAGATAAAACATTAAGATTTTTTAAAGAATCCCTGCCCTATAAAAACTGCTATATCCCACTACATGACACTTCTAGGGGTGCATGTATTTTGAGGATGATTTTTCCTAAGAGGTAATGAGGTTTTACTTATATAGCTTTATTCTCTTAAAAAGTACTAATTTTTGACCAGTGGCATTGTTATGACTCACACTATTCTTTGTCTCTACATTCTTAACTCTAATCAATTCTCTCTATTTATATCATAGTAATGTGTAGAAGCTAGTTTCAAAAACCTGAGGAATTTGTTCCTATCTTCATTGTGAAACCATTTGTTGTCACTAAGAAATGTGAAGATTAAATTAATTCTTCCCTGATCAAGAAGATTAAACTAACTCTCCCCTACCCATTTTTAGATTTAATCACCAAAAGTGTAAAGACCCCACTCAAAATTAAGTGGGGGAGATCTGTGACCCACACATGCAATAGTGGATGATTAATCAGAATCAACTGATTGCCCCCTGGACAGTCCTAAACTAAAGCTTTAGTTGTAATTGCTACACATCATCAAATGAATGAAGTCACAGGATGTGACACAAATAAATGGTCTGTAAAAATGCCAAGAAACTTCCTGTGAGGGCTCTTCTTTCTTCTGTCTTTGACTTGACTTTGGAGGAGCTTGGGCTTGAGATCTTAGACTGCTTCCCTTTGGACTGACAAGTTGTGAGTTAAAAGACTGACTCCTTTCCTAGATTTTCTGTAGGGACTAGCCTCAGGAGAGCCCTACCCTCTTGAGAGAGGCTTCCTGCCTCCCCAGTCCTCAGCTCAAGGCCTAGGCCCCTCAGGCTAAGGATTAACTAGCTCTGCCTTAATTGAGCCAGGGCTGGAGCAAATTACTTAGTGAGAAGGCTAGATATCTTATCCTATCCTCTCTCTGATTTTTATTACTTTCAATCCTTCCATATTTTATAAATTGTTAAAATAAATCTCTTTGGAATTAATTAAAATTCCTGTCAACTGTAAACCTTAAAATTTCTTAGACTTATGAATGTTGGAAATTTCCCCATTTCCAACATTAGGTAGGGAGGGTCCTTCTCCTCCCTACCTAAGACTACTTTAGGACAGAAACCTTTTGCTGAACAATGGAAAGGGCTTTGACCTATGCTTAAGCATAGAACAGGAAGTTCTTTGAGTCATGATTGATTTTAGAATTGATACAATAGAGATACTTGGAATGACAGAACCAGGTCTTGGAAATTACAATCTCCACCCTACTCAGTCCTAACAGGATTTAGGAAGGGCTGCAGTATAGATCAAAATTTAATTATTCCAATCTCCACCCTACTCAGGTAACAGGATTTAGGAAGGGCTGCAGCATAGATCAAAATTTAATTATTCCAATCTCCACCCTACTCAAGGTAACAGGATTTAGGAAGGGCTGCTGTAAAGAATCAAGATTTAATTATTTGAGAATATGACCTTCAACATACATGTGCAAAGCCACAGACCTCTGGGTGGTCCTGGGTTAAGGTAGAGCCACCATTGGCACAGGGAAGACATGGACAATGATTGGTAGATGTGAGAACTGAGGGGAGGGAACTTGGATGGTTTCCTTAAAGATAGCGGGGTCTGAGGACTAAAGGTGGTGAGAGAGATTTTGCTCTGAGAGGTGGTGCTCTGAGAAGCTTGCTTGGAAGGAAGCTGGAGGTGGAGGCCCCTGAGACTGTTTCTCCATTTTGGTCATATGAGTGATAGGGACTGATCTCTTTTCTTTGCCTCAGCTATCTAAGGGCTTGGGCCTTTTGGCCCAGCCTAAACAGAGCCCTATTCCCTTCTCTCCCCTTTCTCTCTCTCTCTCTCCCTCTCTCTCTCTATCTCTAATACCTTTCTTCCTCCTGTTTGTAATTAAACTCCATAAAAGGTTGACTGCTGACTTGAGTTTTCATTTAGGAATTACATAGCTGAATTCCTTGGCGACCTTAAATTAATATATATCAGTCTTTTAAAGTGATTTTCTTGTCACACAGCCCCACTCTTGAATAATCTAGTCCAACCTTTTAAAAAAAAAAACCTCACCACATTTATAACCCCTTACAGAAAGAAGTTTTTGCAAGAGCATGGGTAAAGGGAAGAGACAGTGAAATAAAATTTCTTCAGCATGAGGAGTTTTGCACTTAGCAAGTATAATGGTAGGTAAATTATTGAATTTTGAGATAATTTCATTTTCAATTAGAAAAAAGGGGTGATGATGATCAATAGTATCCTGTTTTGTGTGAGCTAAGGGAGGCAGGGGTTGAATCTATCTCTATGAAGAGTGAGAAGAGGACAGAGACAAGATGATTGAGTAGAACCAGGGAGATTCAAAACCACCATAAGAATCCTATCCAACCAATCTTAAAATAACCCCACAAAACAATTATAAGGCTGAAAGAAGCATTGAGGAGACAGAGTGAAGCAACTTTCATGAAGAAAAGAATTTGAAAGGTAGGCAGAGATCTTCTGGGTAACTGGGGTGAGAGGAGAGCATATCCAGCAGGAAGCTACAATAAGGAGTAAGGAGCAAATAAACAATAAGTCCCTCCACCCCACATCTACTGTTCCAGGTTCTGAACTTGGGCCCAAGCCAACATCCAAACCAACCCTGAGACCCTGACTAAGTCAACAGCAGTATAACAGAATATATACCATCAAATTCCAAGCAAACCTGTGGTGAGTTTCAAAATTCCAGCCCCAGGAAGTTTGTGCTTTACACCTGATTTTTGTGGACACAGAAGAAGAATAGGCATCACAGCCTGGGTTTGGGGTAAAAACCTGAATCTCAGTTTGGCTAGTCTATGTGGCACTCTGGATCAGTGTAGAGCCAGAACTGGGACCTAGGATGCCATGAAGGGGCAGTCCCCAGAATGCTAGCCTATAGGAATCTGGGCCTGGCTGGGCCTTGCCAAAGCTCAAGGTGGATCCCCAGGACAGGGTAGTCCTCAGTGTGCCTGACCTGATTAAGCGTAGAGTGTGACAAAAAACCCTCATCAAAGACTAAGGCTAGAATTTGAGGTATCAATAGTCTCAGGGGGTTATGAAATCAGCAGTGAGAGGTGGCTCTCAGAGCTCCTATGACAAAGGCCATCGTGCCACTTTAGAAGAACTGAAGAACTTGCCAAAAAAGAGAAATAGAGCTAAAGGTAGCATCAAGGAAGAACAAGTTTAAGAGAGTGCCCTATCTTCCCTGAGAGCAGAGCCTAACTTTATTTTTTTAATTTATTAAATTAGTTAATTTAGAATATTTTTCCATGTTCCTTCCCTCACCTAACCCCCCATTCCCTCTTGTAACCAACACGTAATTCCATTGAGTTTTACATGTGTAGTTGATCAAGACCTATTTCCATATTGTTGATATTTGCACTAGGGTGATCATTTAGTCTACATCCCCAATCATATCCTCATCAGCCCAGGTGATCAAGCAGTTGTTTTTCTTCTGTATTTCTATTCCTGCAGTTCTTCCTTTGAATGCAGATAGTGCACTTTCTCATAAGTCCCTCCTAATAGTTCTGGATCATTGCCTTGATACTAGGAGAGAGGCCCATTACATTCAATTGTACCACAGTATATCAGTCTCTTTGTAAAATGTTCTCCTGGTTCTGCTCCTTTCACTCTGCATCAATTCCTGGAGGTCGTTCCACTTCACACAGGATTCTTCCAGTTCATTATTCCTTTGGGCACAATAGCATTACATTACCAACACAAACCACAATCTGTTTAGCCATTCCCCAATCAGAGGGCATTCCCTCCTTTTCCAATTTTTTTTTGCCACCACAAAGAACACAGCTATGAATAGGGTGTATCTTTAAAATACAATTTAAAGTGGAGGGAAAGACTGGGGAAAAGAGCAAGCAAAAAAAATAACTAACCATAGAAATTTTTATGCAGACAAAGGGCAAGGCACGGACACACAAAGAAGCAATGAAAGCAAAGTAAACACATACCTACCATCAAGGAAAAATATGAATTGGCCTCATTTTCTGGAAGAGCTCAAAAAGGATTTCAAAAATCAATTAAGAAAGGCAGAGGAAATAATGGAGAAGAGAAATGAAAGCAATGCAAGAAGAAATAGGCCAATTGAAAAAGATTCAAAAGCTCATGAAAGAAAATTATACCATTAAACTAATAAATAAGACTAGCAGTCAGTTTAATAAAAAAACAACAACAACAAATAAAATAGAGGGTGTTGGTTAATTGGATTAAAAAAGGAAAATGAAATAATGAGTATGAAAAATGAAAAGGATGAACTCACAACCAATGAAGAAGAAACTAAAGCAATCATAAGGACCTATTTTGACCAATTATATGCCAATAAATCTGACAATCTAAGTGAAATGGATGAATATTTTCAAAAGTACAAATTGCCCAGATAAGCAAAAGAGAATGTAGAATCCATATACGATCCTGTATCAGAAAAAGAAGTTGACTTGAAAAAACCATCAATGAACTACCTAAGAAAAAATCCCCAGGATCAGATGGAATCCCAAGTGAATTCTAGTAAACATTTAAATAACAATTAATCCCTATACTACATAAACTATTTGCGACTATAGACAGAGAGGAAATCCTATCAAATTCTTATCATGAAATGAATACAATACTGTTACCTAAGCTAGGAAGAATTGAAACAGAGAAAGAATTATAAGCCAAATTCATTCATGAATAAAAATGCAGAAATCTTAAATAAGACACTAACAAGGAGATTGGAGCAATGTATCACAAAGATCATTCACTATGACTAGGTGCGATTTGTACCATGAATGCAGGGTTGATTGAATATTAGTGAAATTATCAGCATTATTGATCATGCAAATAACCAAATTTATAAAACTCACATGATTATCTTAATAGATGCAGAAAAAGCATTTGACAACCCACAACACCCAATCCTATTAAAACAATAGAAAAAAAAGGAATGAAAGTGTCATTCTTTAAAATGATAAGTAGTATCTACCTAAAATTTTCAGCAAGAATCATCTATAAAGGGAATAAATTATAAGTCTTCAAAATAAAATCATGAGTGAAGAAAGAATGCCCATTTTCACCTCTATAATTTGATATTGTATTAGCAATACTAGCTTTAGCAATAAGAAAGGAAAAGAAAATTAAGGGAATTCAAGTAGGAAATGAGAAAACTAAACTTTCATTCTTGGTAGATGATGTTGGTATACTTAGAGAACCTAGAGAATCAACAAAAAGACTAGTTGAAATAATTAAATCTTTAGTAAAGTTTCAGAATACAAAATAAATCCACATAAATCATCAGCATATCTATATATTACCAACAAAATCTAGCAGCAAGAGTTAGGAAGAGAAATTTATTTAAAAGCACTCTAAATAATATAAAATTCTTGAGAATTTACCTAGTATGGCAAACATTGGAATTATATAAGTATGGTTACAAAACACTTTTCATAGAAATAAAGTCAGATCTAAATAATTGGAAAAACATTAATTGCTTCTGGGATGTCTGAGCTAATATAATAATAAATAAATAATATAAATATATATAATAAATACAAATAATATAAATGTATATATATATAAATACATAAATGATAAATTGATTAATTTATTCAGTGCCATACAGAACTACCAAATAATTATTTTATAGAAGTAGAAAAAACAATAATGAAATTCATCTGGAAGAACCAAATGAGCTAATGTTGAAAAAAGTGAAGGAAGGTGACCTTACAGTTCCAGATCTCAAACTGTAGTATAAAGCAGCAATCACCAAAACAATCTAGTACTGGTCGAGAAATAGAATGGTAGATCAATGAAGTGCATTAGATACACAACATACAGGGATAAATGACTTTAGCAACCTAGTGTTTTATAAACCCAAATATCCCAACTTTTGGAATGAGAGATCACTATTTACCAAAAACTCCTGGGAAAATTGAAAAAAAGTATGACAAAAGCTAGGTATAGACCAATATCTCATACCCTATACCAAGAAAAGATCAAAATGGATATATGATTTAGATGTAAAGAGTGATTTCATAAGTAAATTAGTGAAACACAGACTAGTTTACCTGGCAGATCTTGAAAAAATGGAAGAATTTATGCCCAAATAAGAGTTAGAGAATAAGATTTAAAATTAATAATTTTGGTTAAATGAAATTAAAAGGCTTTGTACAAACAAAACTAATCTAACCAAGATTAGAAGTAAAATAAGAAATCAGGGGAAATGCTTATAACAAATATCTCTGATAAAGGTCTAATTTCTCATATTTATAGAGAACTAACTCAAATTTATTAGAATACAAGCCATTCTCCATTTGACAAATGGTGAAAGGATACAAACAAGCTCTTTTCAGATGAAGAAACCAAAACCATCAATAATTATATGAAAAACTGTTCTAAATCACTCTTGATTAGAAAAATTTATATTAAAACACTGAGGTACCATCTCCCACCTGTCAGATTGGCCAATATACAGTAAAGGAGAGTGATAAATGTTGGAGGGAGTTTGGCAAAATTGGAACACTAATGCATTGTTGTTGGAGTTATGAACTGATTAAACCATTCTGGAGGGTAATTTGGAGCTATGTCTAAAGGGATTTAAATCTGTGCATGCTCTTTGATACATAATACTACCTCTGGATCTGTATCCCAAAGAGATAATAAAGAAGGAGAAAGAATCTACTTGTACAAAAATATTTATAACTGTTCATTTTGAAGTGGCAAAGAATTGGAAATGGAGGGGACATGTGTTCGTTGAGGAATGACTGAAAAAATTGTGGTACATGCTGGTGATGTATTTCTCTAGTGTTATAAGAAATGATAAGCATATATATAAAGTAATTTATTTTAATTGCCCTATGGTGTTTCATTACCTATGAATGAAGAATGGCAAAAGAGGAAAAGAGAGAGAAAGAGGGAGAGAGAAAGAGTGGAGGACAGGTAGAGGGAAAGAGAAAGGGAGGAGAGGAAGAAGGAGAGGGAGGGAGAAAGGAGTTTGGACCATTTTGCTTTAGCCACCAGGACTATATCTTCTCTGGGAGATTGAACAAAAGAAGAAAAAATTGTACAAATAATAATTTAGAAATATTACCAAAACAAAACATAATTGTTTTTTGGTTTTCTACTTTTTTAGGTGAAGAAAAAGCTAATTATGATGGCTCTGTAAGGGTCAGACCAGGAGGAATTCTATACTATATCCTTTCTCCATTGATCACATACCTTCACATAGGCTGAGGAATCTCTATGTAGCTGCATAGCCAAGTGCAATCACTAAAAATTAGGTCATGACCAATTGGAGAATAAAAGTAGTGACTGAAAAAGTTTAGTTATGAAAAAAATCCAAATGTTAGGACCTTTCAATGAGATGGTTAACCTCTTTCTAACTCTTATACAGCCTACCCTCAAATACATCCACTTCATCAGGAAAAACAAAAAAAGTTGAATTAAAATGTTGGCTCAATATAAACCCTCTTTCTGACTTCTGGTACTGTATCCTGGCTGATCCAACTATTTTTCTGGATTCTGATTTCTTGTAGCCCAGTTCCCTCATAAATTTCCCCTTGTTTCTTAGTCACCTTGTTTATGATTCCTCATTGGTTTTTTTTTTCTTTATCTTGTCCTTCCCATGCTTACAAGTTTTTCTAGATTCTATTGTCTTTTAGTCCTCTGGATGTGAAGCTCTTTTCTAGTCTTTCCTTATGATTCTGAACTCAGGTTTGTCCTATCATCTTTGTGACCTCAAACCAAATTACTGGGGAGTAGACTGACTTCCAGGATAATACTCTTTTTTATATCCATCTCCCTAGATTACAAAGGTTTCAGCTGTCTCCATCCAGGACTATGAATCATACATTTATTATAGGCAACTATCTTGAATTTAAAATTCTAACTGTATCATAAATAGGTTGTAATTACTGACTTATTTAGATATTGAAACCAGGACCATAACTCTATTTGATCCATCTTCTACATCTATGCTAATCAGAGAGATCATATATTTGATGATGTGATATAGTAGAAAAAGCTTTGGAATATAAAGAGCTGATTAATAGATAAGGCACTGAGAAATAATATCTACATGATTAGAATAAGGTTACTTCTCTGCTCAGGCATTTAACCCTGCTGGATATTTCCTCAGTTGTAAAATAGGAGGTCAATGAGGCTAACTACCTCACTTTTTATGAAAAAAAATATTTTGTGGTAGACACTATTTGAATTTGAATTTTTACGAATTTGTTATGTGGCATTGAAAAAAAGATACTCTCCTTTGGGTGAGAGGTAACTTTTCTGTAAAAAGAAGAGGCTCCACAAGAAAAAAAATAATTTCATCAATTATCTTATAATGTGACTGATGAACAATTCTTTTGAATATATCCATCATAAACCAAAGTATTAATATAGTTTGTTGAAATTCTAAAGAAATTTCTTATAGTTTTTAAAATCTTTTCTAATCTCTACTTTGTAAATATTAATTTTATTTTTATTTAAGAGAGGTTCAAAAACATATTATGTCTACTTTCAAAATACCTGCTTTGCTTATCTCTTATGTTTATTTGTTCCCCACAGTATTCTATTTGTGTGCTTAATTCTAGAACAAAGTGTGACAATCTGTCTCTCCCAAAATAGAATGGAGAGACTTTGGAATATATTCTTATGGGAGATAAGTACTTTAAAATATCCAAGAAGGGGCAAAGAAGAAAATTTTATCAAACTTTTAATAATTAAAAATATTTTTCCACTTGAAAAGAATGAAATAGCCAACCAGTATCTGTGATTTAATTGCCTTAGGCCAAATATCCATTAATTCTGTGCACAATCAGGAAGTCTGGATCGAAGGCCTTAGGTTTAAATCCTAGTGTTGTGTCCTTGGGAAAATCATTTAAATTCCCTGGACCTAATTTCCTTATCAATAAATTGAGAGGATTGTACTAAATGAACTCTAAAATACATGAATAATTTTATGGAATATCTGAGAGAAAGTTTTTCTCTTACATCTAAGACATCTTAATATGATGCAATATGCATTGACTTAAAATTGGAACTTAACTGTTTTGTCTTTGTTCTGCTAATTTATTTTTTGAATCTGAACTATTTACGTAAAATTTCAGCGCCTCAGTTTTCCCATTTGAAAAATAAAGGGATTGGAAAGGAAGATGTCAAAACTCCACTTCTACTCCTAATTATCTTATACTAAACAGAACCATGGTAATTGTCCATGTTAGTATGATTTTTTAAAACATCATAGCAATATTTACTAAATAGATTCCTAAGGGTAAAAACTGATTTGGTATTTGGATTCAAATACACACTTCTACACTTCCAGTCAAGATGGCGGCTTAGAAGCAACAAAAGTTCAGATCGCTGAAAACCCTTCCTTACTGATCACAAACTGAATGCTCCTAGGAGACTGAAATTCAAACTTAACAACAAGACAGAGGTGGGGAACCCTCCTTCTGGACTCAAATCAAAAGGTACACACCCCAAAAGCCAGAATCCTAGAATACTCGGGTCTAAGGGGAAGGCAGAAGGAAGGTCCCAGGAACCCTCTACCCCAACCCAGAATGCTGAGACCCCAACAGCAGTGGGAACCTCTGGGCAAGCAAAGGTGCTGTTCTGAAGTGTGCACTTGAAAGCAACTTGGGCCAGGTTTGGGACATTCAACACAGATGGCAGGGGAGCAGCCAGATCGAGACAGGGGGACCCTATATCTCCCTGACTGGGTCCTGCCATCAGAGTCTCATCTGAAGTTTTCAGGGCACATCCAGAACAACCCAGTTGAACCTAATCCCATCAGGAGTCCTCAGAGATCAGGGAGGCCAGGACCCCTCACCCCCTAGAGTGCAGGTCCTCACAAAAGGACAGGAACCTAGGGGTGGGCAAAGGCACTGGAAAACCTTGTGGACAGGGCTGCGCCAGGCTCAGAGCATGTAAGTAAGGCAGTGGATGAGCAGCTGGAAAGAATTGAGAGCAGTAACACCAGAAATGCCAGCAGGCAGGGGAGGACAGATTCTCGGCTTCCCCAGGAAGACAGCGCAGCTCTGGAGAATGGACAATTTGCCTGGGGCTAAGGCTTCCATCACTAGACTCACACACTGAAAGCAAGCCCTCCACACTCATATTTCTGACTGGATAGGGGAGGAAAAACCATAGATATGGCAAACAGGGCACAGGAGCAACAGCCTCCAAACACCAAGAAAAGCAATAAGAAGGGGGGGGGGTGACTTTGGACACATTTTATGGAGCAAAAATACAAAATACAGAGGAGATAGAAGAGGAAACATAAACAAATGCTCCAAAACCTTCCAAAAGAAATGAAAATTCTCCACAAACTCTTGAAGAATTTAAATTGGAAATTTTCAAAAAGATGGAAGGCTTCTGGCAGGAAAAATGGGAAACAATGCAAAAGGAACTCAGCAATCTGAGGGACCAAAATATGCAAATGCAGAAACAGCTCGAAGCCTAAAAAATAGTTCAGACAAAACGTCAGACCTTTGGGAGGGGAAAGGCTTTAAAACCAAGCAAGATATAGAAAGAATCACAAAATGTAAAATAATTTTGACTACATCAAACTAAAAAGCTTTTGTACAAACAAAACCAATGTAACTAAAATTAGAAGGGAAGCAACAAATCGGGAAACAATCTTCATAAAAACCTCTGACAAAGGTTTATTACTCAAATTTACAAAGAACTAAATCAATTGTACAAAAAATCAAGCCATTCTCCAATTGATAAATGGGCAAGGGACATGGATAGGCAGTTTTCAGCTAAAGAAATCAAAACTATTAATAAGCACATGAAAAAGTGTTCTAAATCTCTTATAATCAGAGAGATGCAAATCAAAACAACTCTGAGGTATCACCTCACACCTAGCAGATTGGCTAACATGATAGCAAAGGAAAGTAATGAATGCTGGAGGGGATGTGGCAAAGTAGGAACATTAATTCATTGCTGGTGGAGTTGTGAACTGATCCAACCATTCTGGAGGGCAATTTGGAACTATGCCCAAAGGGCGACAAAAGACCATCTGCCCTTTGATCCAGCCACAGCACTGCTGGGTTTGTACCCCAAAGAGATAATAAGGAAAAAGACTTGTACAAGAATATTCATAGCTGCACTCTTTGTGGTGACAAAAAAATGGAAAATGAGGGAATGCCCATCAATTGGGCAATGGCTGAACCAATTGTAGAGAGGAGCAGAACCAGGAAAACATTGTACACAGAGACTGATACACTGATATACAATCGAATGTAACAGACTTCTCCATTAGTGACAATGCAATGACCCAGAACAACTCGGAGGAACCTACAAGATAAACCACTATCCACATCCAGAGGAAACACTGTGGGAGTAAAAACACCAAAGAAAAACAATTGCTTGAATTCATGGGTCGAAGGGATATGTTTGGGGATATAGACTTATATAATGGAAATAGGTTCTGATCAAGGACACAAGTAATACTCAATGAAATTGCGCATTGGCTGTGGGAAGAGTGGGTGGAGGAGAGGGAAGGGAAATAATGTGATTATTGTAACCAAGGAATAATGTTCTAAATTGACTAAATAAACTCATTCAAATGGGAAAAAAATTAAAATTAAAAAGTAATTCCTTAATTAATGAGTGCTTTGATAGTAATTTTATGAAGAAAAATCATAGCTTTCTATAATCATTTGAAAAATTGTTCAAAACACTATTGATTAGAAAAATGTATTTAAAACAAGCTATTACCACTGTAATGATAATCTTAGAAATGGTGTTTGATGGTATAAAAGAGGCTGTGATATATAAAGGTGATGTGATGAGAGTAGAAGTCTAGGTGGAGTGACTCCTACTTTGCTCACACACCCACTCTTCCTGGGCTATAAAACAAGGGGTGTATTAAAAAATAAGTGGTTTTCCTGAGCTAAGTTGGTGATGAGGATTTGAAGGGAAGTCTCCCCCATCTGATGACAGAAGGGGTACCCCAAAATTCCTGTGCATAAACTAGCCAGAAAGATAAGCCTAACCCAAGTCTGGTGATTCTGCTGGAGAGGGGTCTAGACCAGCACTCAGCTATGGCTGACCAGTAGCCTCTGTGAGTTGCTTTCTTCAAGTTCCTTTGAATAATTCCTCCTTAATATCTTACTGCATTTGATTAGCTTAATAGATATTAGATATTAGGCAAGTGGAGAGTGGGTTTGAGGGTAGCGGGATTCCTAATTTACATAAGTCCCACGAGATTCTTCATTCTGTCAGCTTCAAAGCCAAACCAGATTTTCTCCTCACCTTCCCCAAATATCAACCTAAATTAAAAACTAAAAGGGTCAAGGAAAGAATAGAGCAGATGCAATAGGAGAGAGAGGGTCTGCCTGTCTCCGGCTGAAAGTCAGAGATCCTCACAGGTCGATGTTATCAGAGGTACTAGGACAGAGAAACACTCTTCTGGAGAAGTCCCAGGGGTGGACACTTGGAAATCCTTCAGTTGGCTCTTGACACATCTCTAGAAAAGAAAGATGCTTCCTGCCACCTTGAGATTGAAGCTCAAAAACCCAGAGTTCCTCTCAGAGTTCTCCTAGATCCATTCTTCTCTCCCATGATCCTCTGCTACCAATGATATTTACCTATCTATCATCTCTTTTCCAACATTCCATTCTTATCTTTGCATCCTGCTTTTATACCACCTCGCATCTATTATATTTGCTAATATGAAAGGAAAGGGGAATGACAAACATTACAGGGGATATTTTAAAACTGGGACACTAATGCATTGTTGGTGTGGTTGTGAACTAATGCAGCCTTTCTGGAAAGCAATTTGGAACTATGTCCAAAAAGCTATAAAAGCTATAAAACTGTACATGCATTTGCCCTAGTAATATCTCTACTAGATCTGTATCCCAAAGAGATATCAGAAAAGGGAAATTACCTATATGTACAAAAATATTCATCACATCATCTTTTTTTTTTGATGGGAAAGAATTCAAAATTGAGGAGATGCCTAGAAATTGTGGTATGGCTGAACAAGTTGTGGCATATGACTGGGATGGAATACTATTGTGCTATAACAAATAGTGAGAAATATGATTTCAGAAAAATCTGGGACTTACATGAATTGTAATGAACAGAACCAGGAGAACATTATACACAGTTTAACAGCAAAATTATATGATAACCAACTATGAATAACTTAGTTATTCTCAGCAATGCAACAATTCAAAATAATCCCAAGGTACTTATGATGAAAAATGTTAATTGCTTCAAGAAAAGGAGCTGATGAAGTCTAAATACAGATAAAAGTATGTTTTTTTCTTCATTTTTTTCCTTTTATACCTGTTTTCTTTCATAATATGGTTAATATGTAAATATTTTTAGCATAACTGCACATATATAACATTTATCAATTTGCTTGCCTTTAGCTATTTGGCCTTACTGGCCCTTACCACTCTTCTGATTTGGAACTTCATATTGATTCTGAGACAGAAGGAAAGATTTTTAAGAAATTGCTTGCATTATCAATACTGGAGGGAAAGAAGGGAGCCAATGTGAAACTCAGGATTTTACTAATATAAAAACTGATTTTACATGAAATTGAAATGAAAAAGAAGAAAATAAACCCTAGGGGGAAGGAGGGTGTCTTTTCACCTCTTATGTTATTAATTCAAAATTCTCAGATAGAAAGTCTAAAAAAAAAAACTTTTCTTAAGGTCATCCACAGAGAGGCAGACTATAGATTGCTTCCTATCAGGCCTATAGACTACCATTATCTATGGGCATAGGAAAATGGGAGGGCAGGAGCAGGTCAACACAACAGAGAAAGAAAAACAACAAATGATGCTGAGAACCAGCATCATTTTCCATCAACTGTTCAAAAATTTAGTTATAATTGAATGTGTTAGTTTATTGCCAATAACATTCAATACACCCAAAGGGCAAACTTGTTTTTTTTAACGCATTGTCCAGTCTCCTTCTAGCTTCCATGGCCATTGGACTTAACTATCTCCCTGCAATGTTGTGGCTCTGCCCAATCCTCTAGTCCTCTCAAGTTTTACACTGTCAAATGTCTTTCCCAAATGGAAATCTATTGAATGCTTTCTCCATATTCCACTTAGGCTGAAGGAGTTAGCAGTTTGCAATAAAGAGAAAAAATATTATAGTTTTCAATGTGCCTTGCTGTTGTTCAATGTATTTGTTTCAGTGAGGTCCAGGGAGAAAATTTCTAGTGACTTTCTAAGAAATCATGTCTAATAGAAAAAATAAAACCTCTTGAAAAAATTTATGCAATGATCTTGAATAGAAATTTTAATTGTGTTTATTACTATAAATTTAATCTATGTTTTCTTGGCCAAAGCAAGGCTTAAAACATAGGGATAGCATATTCCTAGCCAAAGATGAAATATTCTTAAGAAAAACGGGTAAAAATGTATTCATTGTATCTTTAAACTTAATAAAATAGCTAGAGGTCCAAGGATAAGCAATCCTAATATTTTAATCATTCTAGCAGAATGTTTAAATTAATTTTAAAATGGAGCCTTAGCCAACTTTTTACTTCGCAAATTATTTATTTTTGCTTTTCTGCAGGTCAATGTGGGGAAAGACTTAGGTGAACTGATTCAAAGTGAACAGAACCAGAAGATGTATACAGTATATTTTGAATATAAACAATTGTGACAACTCAATGACCCATTCCACTTCCAAAAGAATTGTGAATGAAAATGATGAAATTCATGCAAAGTTATATGCACCCAAATTTAGGAAACTGATGGACTACATAGGAATTAAAGCACATTTTCCCTCTTTTTTCATTTTTTCAAAAACTTATAATATATAAGATAAATTTTTGTTTTATATGACTATATATTTGTAATAGGTTTTGCATTTCTTGACTTTATAATCATTAGAGAATATATGGGAAAGAGAAAATCTAGAACTGAAAAAATAAAATTAAACTATAAAAAAGAAAAAAAAGTCTTAATAACTGATCAGCTCATAATGAAATATGCTATCCACCTCCATATAAAGAAGTGATAAGGAACTTCCGGTCAAGATGGCGGCTTAGAGAAAGCTAAAGTTCAGATCTCCGGAAAACCCTTCCCAACCAATCTCAAACTATAAGCTCCTAAGACGCCGAAATTCAAGACGATCAACAGCATAGACCCTGGGAACCCTCCTCCTGGACCTGGACCCGGATCAAAAGGTACGGCCCCACTCAAAAGCCAGAACCCGAGATCACTCGGACCTACGGGGTAGGAGCGCAGAGTCCAAGGCTCCGGGGAGACTTGTACAAAGACTTGTACAAAAATATTCATAGCTGCACTCTTTGTGGTGGCCAAAAACTGGAAAACGAGGGGATGCCCATCAATTGGGGAATGGCTGAACAAACTGTGGTATATGTTGGTGATGGAATACTATTGTGCTAAAAGGAATAATAAAGTGGAGGAGTTCCATGGAGACTGGAACAACCTCCAGGAAGTGATGCAGAGCGAGAGGAGCACAACCAGGAGAACATTGTACACAGAGACTAATACACTGTGGTATAATTGAACATAATGGACTTCTCCATAAATGGTGGTGTAATGTCCCTGAACAATTTGCAGGGATCCAGGAGAAAAAAACACCATTCATAAGCAAAGGATAAACTATGGGAGTGGAAACACCGAGGAAAAGCAACTGCCTGAATATAGAGGTTGAGGGGACATGACAGAGGAGAGACTCTAAATGAACACTCTAATGCAAATACTATCAACAAAGCAATGGGTTCAAATCAAGAAAACATCTAATGCCCAGTGGACTTACGCGTCGGCTATGGGGGGTGGGGGGGAGGAAAAGAAAATGATCTATGTCTTTAACGAATAATGCTTGGAAATGATCAAATAAAATATATTTTAAAAATTAAAAAAAAAGAAGTGATGAACTCAGAATGTAGATGGAAATATATTTTCTTCTCTTTCTTTTTGGAGGAAATCATTAAGGTGGCAATTATTTTTGTAGGACTAACCATTTTTTTTAATGTTTTTTTCTTGCCTTCCAAGTGTGTGAAGGAGGGGAAAGAAAGAATGCAGAACTGAAATAAAATAAAATTAAGATGTAAAAACTAAGATAAAAATCACAAAAATAAAAAATATATATCCTACACATGTACCGCCCATCTCATTTCATATTCTTTTATTTGGGCACATGCTTATACTTCATAGTTTAAAAAATGTTTGAGCTTATGAAGAATATATATCTTCATATATATGATATGTTTATTTGTGTGTGTATTATAGGATGAATTAAATAAGCTGAAATTGGATATAGATAAATATAAGTTGAAGAGTTTGTTTTTAGTTAACATTCTTTTCTATAAATTACCTATGATGTGACTGCTCAAAAAAAGTTAATGTTTTATTGGGCTGCATTAATTTTTATCTTCCAGTAATATTTTATATCCCCACATTAAAGGTAGACAATTTTTACACTCTTTCTGACATGTCTGAATCAAAATTCTTTCCCTCTTCCCACTCCCCAAGATGGGAAGGAATATTATATATATATATCATGAATATTATATATATATTATTACGCTATGCATATTTCCATATTTGTCATGTTGTTAAAGAAGATACATATAACACATAGAAGAAAATACTCATGAACAAAATTAAATGGAAAATAGTATATTTCAATATGGATGCAGACTCCATCAGTTTCTTCTATGGTGAGGGATAGAATGTTTCATCATGAGTCCCTTATAGTTGTATGGGTCCTTTCATTGCTGATAATAGTTAAGTAGTTTGGAATCATGGCTGCAATCTAGATGCCACACACTTCCTCTCCCCAGCACCGAACGAAATAGACTACATCAAAGGAGCATAAAAATCACCTTTGGAGGAACAGAAGGACTCCCCAGTACCCCACAGAGGCGAAGGTACGTGGGGTTTGAACATTTCCTCACTATAATAAGAAGGAGGAAAAGCTTGCACAGAAACGTGAACTGAGCCGCACTTCCCCCACCCCCATCTCCCTCACAAACCAGAATGAGCTACCGGAGTGCTCACTGGGACAGTGAGTGAGTGGGGAACAACTCTCTCTGGGGGGTTGGGGGGCACTCCAGGGTCCTTGGGATCTGGGGACTACCAGGAAACAACGTCTCAGGGCGGTTTCATGGGAGAACCCAGCTCTGAGCATAGGGGTCCACGAAGCTGTACTCAGGTCAATTGCGCTGAGCATCTGGGCGGAGCTAAACACCTGGGCAGTGTGGCTGTGATCAGGGGCCCAGCTCTCTAAGAAACCTCAGAGGCTGGGAAGAACTAGTCTGAGGCAACCTAAATTCACAGAAAACCCTCCCATATCAACCAGAACCCAGACCAAAAACGAAAGGGGAATAAAACCACCAAAGGGATGGCTCACATGGCCCAAAATCAAGCCTCCAGGAAGAAAGGGGAAAAGGTGACTATTGAAAACTTTTATGGTGGAAGAACCCAAGGAAAAGAGGAGAATGAGGAGGAAATCCAAAAAAAAATCAGACATGCCTCCCAAAATGGAAACTATCAACAAGCTCGGGAAGATCTCAAACTAGAACTTATCCAAAAGATGGAAACCTGGAAAGAAAAATGGGAGAAAGAGATCAGCAGTTTGACAGATAAGACTGCTCAATTGGAGAAAGAGCTGGAAGCATCCAATAGAAGAGCAGACAAAGCTGAAAAGCAAAACCAATCCCTAACAACCAGAATTAAGCAACTCGAAGAAAGTGAGATCATAAAACAGCAAGAATCAATAAAGCAAACCCAAAAAATTAATGAATTAGAAGAAAACATAAAATATCTCACTGAGAAGGCCACAGACTTGGAAAACAGAGGGAGAAGAGACAACCTCTGAATTATCTGTCTCCCAGAAAAACCAGAGATAAACAATAAACTCGATATTATTCTACAGTAGATTATAAAAGAAAATTGCCCCCACGTTCTGGAGCAAGGGGGAAAAATAGAAATGGAAAGTGTTCATAGAACACGCTCTATACTAAATCCCCAAAAGACAACCCCTAGGAATGTAATTGCCAAATTCAAGAGCTTCCAAGAAAAGGAGAAAATCCTACAAGAAGCCAAGAAGAGGAGCTTCAGATATAAGGGGGTCCCATAAGGATCACACACGACTTAGAGGCTAACACACTAAGAGACCGCAAAGCATGGAACATGATATTTAGAAAGGCAAGAGAGCTGGGTCTCCAACCAAGAATCAACTACCCAGCAAAACTGACTATATACTTCCAGGGGAAAGTATGGGCATTCAACAATATAGAAGATTTCCAAGCATTTGCTAAGAAAAGACCAGAACTTATTGGAAAATTTGATATCCAATCATAGAAAGCAAGAGAAACATGAAAAGGTAAATATGAAAGAAAGGGAAAAGGAGATAAATCTTATCTTTTTCATTGTCAAACTCTCTTCTATAAGGACTACATTTACATCAAATTATATATATTAATACATGGGGGAAATTTTTGGTGTAACTCTCAAAAATTGTATGCATCATAAGAGTAGTTAGAAGAAACATGTATAGGGAAAGATTGGGGCATTAAGAAGATATGGGGAAAGTGGGGGAAAAGAAAGGAAAAGGGAGGGGGGAACCATCGATAACACTAAGACTTACTTCAAGAAATAAGGGGGGACTTAATAGAATGATCTTTCCCATATAAAGATACACATGGGAAGGGGAGGGGAAGAACTCTCATATGAGAAGGAGAGTAAGAGAGCGTGAAGTGGAATTACTTAAACCTTATTCTCAGTGAAATCCAATCTGAGAGGGAAGAACATCTAGATCCAGTGGGATCCTGAATTCTATCTTATCCATTAGGGCAAGAAAGAAAGGAAAATTAAGGAGGGGGAGGGAGGAGGGAGCATAAAAAGAGAGGGAAGGAGAGGGGGAAGGGGAAGGGAGCATAAAAACGGAGGGGCTAGAAAGGGAAGCATCTCAAGGGAGGGGACTAGGGGGACTGACCTAAAGTAAATCACTGGTTCAAAAGGAGATAGCTAAAGAAGAAAGGTCAGAACTAGGGGAAGACATCAAAATGCCAGTGAATCCACAAATGACAATCATAACTTTGAACGTGAATGGGATGAACTCACCCATAAAACATAGACAAATAGCAGATTGGATTAGAACCCAAAACTCTACCATTTGTTGTCTTCAAGAAACATATATGAGGTGGGTTGACACTCACAAGGTTAGAATTAAAAGTTGGAGTAAGACCTTTGGGGCCTCAACTGATAGAAAGAAGGCAGGAGTTACAATCATGATATCTGACAAAGCCAAAGCAAAAATAGACCTGATCAAAAGGGATAGTGAAGGTAAATATATTCTGTTAAAAGGGAGTATAGACAATGAGGAAATATCACTAATTAACATGTATGCACCAAATGGTATAGCACCCAAATTTCTAATGGAGAAACTAGTATAATTGTAGGAGGAAATAGACAGTAAAACCATATTAGTGGGAGACTTGAACCAACCACTATCAAATTTATACAAATCAAACCAAAAAATAAACAAGAAAAAGGTAAAAGAGGTGAATGAAATCTTAGAAAAATTATAGTTATAGACATATGGATAAAAATAAATAGGGACATAAAGGAATACACCTTCTTTTCAGCACCACATGGAACATTCACAAAAATAGATCATACACTAGGTCATAGAAACATGGCACTCAAATGCAGAAAAGCAGAAATAATAAATGCAGTCTTTTCAGATCACAAGGCAATAAAAATATTGATCAGTAAGGATACATTGAGAGCCAAATCAAAAATTAATTGGAAATTAAATAATATGATACTCCATAAAAAGTTTACATTTACAATTTATTTTACTAATCTTCCTCTATTTTCTTATATACCGAAAAATTATACAACTTTTAAATAGAGTTTAAAATTTTTGAAAACATTTTAAAACTTCAACTGATTTGCTCCTCCCTTCTGTATGTGCTAATCTCACATTCATTTTAAACATAGAAAGAATAAGACTCAAATTTCTTAAATTAATTACCCATGTTGATGAAATTAATGGTGGAACTTATATTTGTACCCTGCTAACTCTGAATCTACAATTTTCCCTTTAATATCATGCTGTCACTCTTTCCCACAAATTATTGTAGTAGATAGAGCAGTAGGCCTAGAGTCAGAAAATCTTGAGTTTAAACATGGCATTACATGCTAGCTCTGTGATCCTGGATATATATGTAACCTTTATCAATATTTTCAACTATAAAATAGGAGCAATAACACTGGCCTTTAAGAACTGTAAAAATCAAATGAGATAATATTTATTAAAAAAATTAACACATTTCATGGCACATAGTAGATGCTTAATGAATGCTTTTTTTCCTTCCTTCTTTCCCAATGGCAGGTGAATTTAATTCTAATTATTTTAAAAAGTATATTATTTGTACTTGAACTGAATATCAAAGTGCTCCAAGTTTATAATCAATCAGTGTATATAAAGAAATTACATGATTAAATAATTAATTTAGTTAATTAGTAGAGAAATTCTGATTTTTGGTTATTTATTTGATTTCTTCATTGTGTAAATTTAAATATAAATATTTTGAGTAGCATTTTCAGTAACTGAGTGAAATCTAAACTTCAGGTGAGTGTTGTTTTTTTTAAACCAATAATTATTTCATATGATTGATGTGTTATGCTATAAAATGCCTAACCCATCCTCTTAAATCATTATGGAAAAGATGCAAATCCATTTACCTTCCCAAGTCTTATATTATTAAATATTTATTTTAGCCCAAGGTCATATAACCTTCTAATATATTTGCAGTAAGGTCAAATAGGGCTTACAAAGTAAATAAAGACTAAAATAATTCTATATCTTTGTCGTCTTTATCATCTTCATCCTCATCAATGCTGTTTTGCTAAACATTTTCACTATATGTATCTATTATATGAAAATGCCTCTCCCCTTAATGAATCATTTATTCATAATGAAAAAAAAATAAAATAAGAAGTACTTGGAGACAACTAATTCAGTAGAAGTAATGGGATAACCTTAACAGTTAAAGTTTGGGTAACATTCAGAGTGACGTTAGCTCCAATTTTTAAATGAGCAGCAAATATTATCAAACACTAAAACTGGCTTTCGTAGTCTTGGTATCAATGGAAGGAACACTTGTCTATGAAGTAAGTTTGAATTCCAGATTTGCTACTAACTGGCTGTTTAGCCTTTCCTTTCAGAAGTCCTTTCATGTGTATTGGTATCAGTTTCTGAATCTATTAAATTTTGGAATAGAACAAGATGACCCTAAAACTCTTGTAGAGTTGTGAGTGCTCTTGGCAGTTACTGGTAACAATTGACTGCTGTAAAATCTGTTTAAAGAAGACTGTGGGAGTTGGTAGCTGTCCATTGCTTAGTGAGTTACTTAAACTAAATATATGTATATGTATATATGTATATATGTATATATGTATATATGTATGTATATGGTGTAGATTTGGCCTGATTCAGTAGGCTGAAGAGTTATTAGCAAGACTCTCTCAAATGATAGTTTTTAGGTAGTTTATAGGTTGACAAAAGAAGATTTGGGTAGTTTTTAGGCAGTACTAGGGTAGATAGTTAAATCTATCTCTCTTATCTTTCTGTCTTTACTATTTTTTTCAATTAAAACAAAAATTTGTTAAAGTGCTCTCCTATCTTTGTCAAGCTCCTAATTTTAACCCCTACATTTCTTGGTGAGCCACCAAGGAGTTTGATTAATCTTTTAACCTTCAGTTGTGATTATTTTCCTCATTTGCTATTAAAATATACCTACTGGATTTAGTTAGTTAGAATTTTTAAGAATATATAAGCAATTCAATATGGTTCTAGATATCATAGCACACATTGTGAAGGAGCAGTTTCTGGCCTGTCTCAAACAACTCCCACTACTGGAGAGCTTTACTGAGCTGGCAGAGTTCACAAGTTTAGATTGTCTCTAGTTGTTACCATTTGGGGGATTATTTGTTCTGATAGGATCCTTATAAATTTATCAAATTTACCAAATACTTTACCTATTTCTCCCCAACAAGAAAAAAAAACAACCAAAAGACGGCTTAATTGAGACTCACATAGAATGTTTTGAAAATTACATCTCTCAACTAGCCCAAATTATCTCTCAACTCAAGAAAACTACTGCACGGACTTCCGGTTAAGATGGCGGCTTAGAGAAAGCTAAAGTTCAGATTTCCGGAAAACCCTTCCCGACCGATCTCAAACTATAAGCTCCTAAGGCGCCGAAATTCAAAACGATCAACAGCACAGACCCTGGGAATCCTCCTCCTGGACCTGGACCTGGATCAAAAGTTACAGCCCCCCTCAAAAGCCAGAACCTGATATCACTTGGACCTAAGGGGTAGGAGCTCAGAGTCCAAAGCTCCGGGAAGCCGCAGCCCCAGAGCAGGGTCCTCGGAAACAACAGCAACCTGATCCTGCCTCCAAGGGGCCTGATCCTGCTATCCAAGTCTCAGTGAAAGTCACAGCCCTCGGAGCTCTGGGAAGCCACTGCCCCTTCCAACCCAGAGAGCAGGGTCCTCTGAAACAATAGCAACCCTCAGGGCCAACGAAACAGCCTCATGGCCAGCTATTCTGAAGGCAACTTCTGGAAAGCAACACAACCCAGTCGAGGGGGCACTTTAGCAGCAGGGAAACAGAGAGAACCGGGAGAGAGTGTGGCCACCTGGTCCGACCCTTCCATTCAACTTCCAGTGAAAGTCATTGCCTTAAGGCATATTCAGTTTAACCCAGTGAAAGCTCATAGAACTGACAATCTGCCCAGGACTAAAGCCTCTGAACACCAGACAGAGATAAGAAAAGCTAATCCTCCCCATTCAGAGATTGCAAACTCCACAGAAGCACAGAAGCCCCCAAATCCCAAGAAAAATAAGAAAAAAAGGGGTGACTTTGGACACATTCTATGGAGCCAAAATACAAAATACAGAGCAGATAGAAGACGATAAGCAAGAAAATGCTCCGAAACCTTCCAAAGGAAATGGAAACTCTCCACAAACTCATAAAGAATTTGAATCAGAAATGACCAAAAAGATGGAAGCCTTCTGGGAGGAAAAGTGGGAAATAATGCAAAAGAAATTCACACATCTACAAAACCAGTTTGACCAAAGTGAAAAGGAAAACCAGGCTTTAAAGGCCAGAATCAGGCCGCTGGAAGACAACGATCGTGTAAAAGAGCAAGAATTAATAAAGCAAAGTCAAAATACCAAGAAATTAGAAGAGAACATAAAATATCTCACCAACAAGGTGACAGATCTGGAAAATAGAGGGAGAAGAGATAATTTAAGAATAATTGGACTTCCAGAAAAGCCAGAAATAAACACCAAACTCGACATTGTGATACAAGATATAATCAAAGAAAATTGCCCAGAGATTCTAGAATAAGGGGGCAATACAGCCACTGACAGAGCTCACAGAACACCCTCTACACTAAATCCCCAAAAGACAACTCCCAGGAATGTAATTGCCAAATTCCAAAGCTATCAAACAAAAGAAAAAATCCTACAGGAAGCCAGAAAAAGACAATTTAGATATAAAGGAACGCCAATCAGGGTCACACAAGACCTTGCAAGTTCTACTCTGAATGATCTTAAGGCATGGAACATGATCTTCAGAAAGGCAAGAGAGCTGGGTCTTCAACCAAGAATCAGCTACCCAGCAAAACTGACTATATACTTCCAAGGGAAAGTATGGGCATTCAACAAAATAGAAGACTTCCAACTGTTTGCAAAGAAAAGACCAGAGCTCTGTGGAAAGTTTGATACCGAAAATCAAAGAGCAAGGAATACCTGAAAAGGTAAATATCAAGGAAAGGGGAAAAATGCTATCTTCTTCTTTTACTCAAACTCTCTTCTATAAGGACAACATCTCTATCAATCTATGTATACTATCATGTGGGGAAAATGTAATGTATAAATAGGGGTTAAAGAAAGACCAAATAGAATAACCTTTCTCACACAAAGATTCACATGGGAAGGGGAGGGGAAGAAAACTCCTATAAAAAGGAGAGGAAGAGAGGGTTTTTTAATTAAACCTTAATCTCAGGGAAATCAACTCTAAGAGGGAAAAACAAATTGGGAAAAAATCTTCATAGAAACCTCTGACAAAGGTTTAATTACTCATATTTATAAAGAGCTAAATCAGTTGTATGAAAAATCAAGCCATTCTCCAATTGATAAATGGGCAAGGGACATGGATAGGCAGTTCTCAGATAAAGAAATCAAAACTATTAATAAGCACATGAAGAAGTGTTCTAAATCTCTTATAATCAGAGAGATGCAAATAAAAACAACTCTGTGGTATCACCTCACACCTAGCAGATTGGCTAACATAACATCAAAGGAAAGTAAGGAATGCTGGAGGGGATGTGGCAAAGTAGGGACATTAATTCATTTCTGGTGGAGTTGTGAACTGATCCAACCATTCTGGAGGGCAATTTGGAACTATGCCCAAAGGGCGACAAAAGAATATCTACCCTTTGATCCAGCCATAGCACTGCTGGGTCTGTACCCCAAAGAGATAATGGACAAAAAGACTTGTACATAATTATTCATAGCTGCGCTCTTTGTGGTGGCCCAAAACTGGAAAACGAGGGGATGCCCATCAATTGGGGAATGGCTGAACAAACTGTGGTATATGTTGGTGATGGAATACTATTGTGCTAATAGGAATAATAAAGTGGAGGAATTCCATGGAGACTGGAACAACCTCCAGGAAGTGATGCAGAGCGAGAGGAGCAGAACCAATGAGAACATTGTACACAGAGGCTAATACACTGTGGTATAATCGAACGTAATGGACTTCTCCATTAGTAGCAGTGTAATGTCCCTGAACAATTTGCAGGGATCTAGGAGAAATTCATAAGCATTCAATATTCATAAGCAAAGGATAAACTATGGGAGTGGAAACACTGAGAAAAAGCAACTGCCTGAATACAGCAGTTGAGGGGACATGACAGAGGATAGACTCTAAATGAACACTCTAATGCAAATACTATCAACAAAGCAATGGGTTCAAATCAAGAAAACATCTAATGCCCAGTGGACTTACGCATCGGGTAGGGGGGGTGGGGGGGAGGAAAAGAAAATGATCTATGTCTTTAATGAATAATGCTTGGAAATGATCAAATAAAATATATTTTAAAAAATAAATAAATAAATAAAGTGAGATCCCAAGGTTCCAAGCAAAAAAAAAAAAAGACCAAATAGAATAATCGTTCTCACACAAAGATTCACATGGGAAGGGGAGGGAAAGAAAACTCCTATAAGAAGGAGAGGAAGAGGGGGGGGGCGTTACTTAAACCTCAATCTCAGGGAAATCAACTCTGAGAGGGAAAAACATCCTGATCCATTGGGATCGTGAATTCTATCTTACCCAACAAAGGGGAGGGAAGAAAAAGGGAGGGACTAAAAAAGGGAAACATCAAGGGAGGGGACAAGGGGGACTGATTCAAAGTAAATCACTGGACTAAAAGGTAGAGCCGAAGAAGAAAAGGTTAGAATTAGGGAAGTCAATCAAAATGCCAGGGAGTCCACAAATGACAATCATAACTTTGAACGTGAATGGGATGAACTCACCCATAAAACGTAGACGAATAGCAGAATGGATTAGAATCCAAAACCCTACCATATGTTGTCTTCAAGAAACACACATGAGGCAGGTTGACACCCACAAGGTCAGAATTAAAGGATGGAGTAAGACCTTCTGGGCCTCAACTGATAGAAAGAAGGCAGGAGTGGTAATCATGATATCTGATAAAGCCAATGCAAAAATAGACCTGATCAAAAGGGATAGGGAAGGTAATTATATTTTGTTAAAAGGGACTCTAGACAATGAGGAAATATCATTAATCAACATGTATGCACCAAATAATATAGCACCCAAATTTCTGATGGAGAAACTAGGAGAATTGAAGGAAGAAATAGACAATAAAACCATACTAGTGGGAGACTTAAACCAACCATTATCAAATTTAGATAAATCAAATCAAAAAATAAATAAGAAAGAGGTAAAAGAAGTGAATGAAATCTTAGAAAAATTAGAATTAATAGACATATGGAGAAAAATAAATAGGGATAAAAAGGAATACACCTTCTTCTCAGCACCACATGGCACATTCACAAAAATTGACCATACATTAGGTCACAGAAACATAGCACACAAATGCAAAAAAGCAGAAATAATGAATGCAGCCTTCTCAGATCACAAGGCAATAAAAATAATGATTAGTAATGGTACATGGAAAATCAAATCTAAAACCAATTGGAAATTAAACAATATGATACTCCAAAACCGTTTAGTTAAAGAAGAAATCATAGAAACAATTAATAATTTCATCGAGGAAAATGACAATGGTGAAACATCCTTTCAAACCTTTTGGGATGCAGCCAAAGCGGTAATCAGAGGTAAATTCATATCCCTGAATGCTTATATTAACAAACAAGGGAGAGCAGAGATCAATCAATTGGAAATGCAATTGAAAAAACTCGAAAGCGATCAAATTAAAAACCCCCAGCAGAAAACCAAATTAGAAATCCTAAAAATTAAGGGAGAAATTAATAAAATCGAAAGTGATAGAACTATTGATTTAATAAATAAGACAAGAAGCTGGTACTTTGAAAAAACAAACAAAATAGACAAAGTACTGGTCAATCTAATTAAAAAAAGGAAGGAAGAAAAGCAAATTCACAGCATTAAAGATGAAAAGGGGGACAGCACCTCCAACGAAGATGAAATTAAGGCAATCATTAGAAATTACTTTGCCCAATTATATGGCAATAAATACACCAATTTAGGAGAAATGGATGAATATATACAAAAATACAAACTGCCTAGACTAACAGAAGAGGAAATAGAATTCTTAAATAATCCCATATCAGAAATTGAAATCCATCAAGCCATCAAAGAACTTCCTAAGAAAAAATCCCCAGGGCCTGATGGATTCACCTGTGAATTCTATCAAACATTCAGAGAACAGTTAATCCCAATACTATACAAACTATTTGACATAATAAGCAAAGAGGGAGTTCTACCAAACTCCTTTTACGACACAAACATGGTACTGATTCCAAAACCAGGCAGGTCAAAAACAGAGAAAGAAAACTATAGGCCAATCTCCCTAATAAATATAGATGCAAAAATCTTAAATAGGATACTAGCAAAAAGACTCCAGCAAGTGATCAGAAGGATCATTCACCATGATCAAGTAGGATTCATACCAGGGATGCAGGGCTGGTTCAACATTAGGAAAACCATCCACATAATTGACCACATCAACAAGCAAACTAGCAAGAACCACATGATTATCTCAATAGATGCAGAAAAAGCCTTTGATAAAATACAACACCCATTCCTATTAAAAACACTAGAAAGCATAGGAATAGAAGGGTCATTCCTAAAAATAATAAACAGTATATATCTAAAACCAACAGCTAATATCATCTGCAATGGGGATAAACTAGATGCATTCCCAATAAGATCAGGAGTGAAACAAGGATGCCCATTATCACCTCTACTATTTGACATTGTACTAGAAACACTAGCAGTAGCAATTAGAGAAGATAAAGGAATTGAAGGCATCAAAATAGGCAAGGAGGAGACCAAGTTATCACTCTTTGCGGATGACATGATGGTCTACTTAAAGAATCCTAGAGATTCAACCAAAAAGCTAATTGAAATGATCAACAACTTTAGCAAAGTTGTAGGATACAAAATAAACCCACATAAATCATCAGCTTTTCTATATATCTCCAACACAGCTCAGCAGCAAGAACTAGAAAGAGAAATCCCATTCAAAATCACGTTAGACAAAATAAAATACCTAGGAATCTATCTCCCAAGACAAACACAGGAACTATATGAACACAACTACAAAACACTCGCCACACAACTAAAACTAGACTTGAGCAAATGGAAAAACATTAACTGCTCATGGATAGGACGAGCCAATATAATAAAAATGACCATCCTACCCAAACTTATTTATCTATTTAGTGCCATACCCATTGAACTACCAAAATACTTCTTCACTGATTTAGAAAAAACCATAACAAAGTTCATTTGGAAGAACAAAAGATCAAGGATATCCAGGGAAATAATGAAAAAAAAAAACACATATGAAGGGGGCCTTGCAGTCCCTGACCTAAAACTATATTACAAAGCAGCAGTCATCAAAACAATTTGGTACTGGCTAAGAAACAGAAAGGAAGATCAGTGGAATAGACTGGGGGAAAGCGACCTCAGCAAGACAGTATACGATAAACCCAAAGATCCCAGCTTTTGGGACAAAAATCCACTATTCGATAAAAACTGTTGGGAAAATTGGAAGACAGTGTGGGAGAGACTAGGAATAGATCAACACCTCACACCCTACACCAAGATAAATTCAAAATGGGTGAGTAACTTAAACATAAAGAAGGAAACCATTAGTAAATTGAGTAAACACAGAATAGTATACATGTCAGACCTTTGGGAGGGGAAAGGCTTTAAAACCAAGCAAGATATAGAAAGAATCACAAAATGTAAAATAAATAATTTTGACTACATCAAACTAAAAAGCTTTTGTACAAACAAAACCAATGTAACTAAAATCAGAAGGGAAACAACAAATTGGGAAAAAATCTTCATAGAAACCTCTGACAAAGGTTTAATTACTCATATTTATAATGAGCTAAATAAATTGTACAAAAAATCAAGCCATTCTCCAATTGATAAATGGGCAAGGGAAATGGATAAGCAGTTCTCAGATAAAGAAATCAAAACTATTAACAAGCACATGAAGAAGTGTTCTACATCTCTTATAATCAGAGAGATGCAAATAAAAACAACTCTGAGGTATCACCTCACATCTAGTAGATTGGCTAACATAACAGCAAAGGAAAGTAATGAATGCTGGAGGGGATGTGGCAAAGCAGGGACATTAATTCATTGCTGGTGGAGCTGTGAACCGATCCAACCATTCTGGAGGGCAATTTGGAACTATGCCCAAAGGGCGACAAAAGAATATCTACCCTTTGATCCAGCCATAGCACTGCTGGGTCTGTACCCCAAAGAGATAATGGACACAAAGACTTGTACAAAAATATTCATAGCTGCGCTCTTTGTGGTGGCCCAAAACTGGAAAATGAGGGGATGCCCTTCAATTGGGGAATGGCTGAACAAACTGTGGTATATGTTGGTGATGGAGTACTATTGTGCTAAAAGGAATAATAAAGTGGAGAAGTTCCATGGAGACTGGAACAACCTCCAGGAAGTGATGCAGAGCGAGAGGAGCAGAACCAGGAGAACATTGTACACAGAGACAAACACACTGTGGTATCATCGAACGTAATGGACTTCTCCATTAGTGGTGGTGTAATGTCCCTGAACAACTTGCAGGGACCCAGGAGAAAAAAACACCATTCATAAGCAAAGGATAAACTATGGGAGTGGAAACACCGAGAAAAAGCAACTGCCTGAATACAGAGGTTGAGGGGACATGACAGAGGATAGACTCTAAATGAACACTCTAATGCAAATACTATCAACAAAGCAATGGGTTCAAATCAAGAAAACATCTAATGCCCAGTGGACTTACGCGTCGGCTATGGGGGAAGGGGGGAGGAAAATAAAATGATCTATGTCTTTAACGAATAATGCTTGGAAATGATCAAATAAAATATATTAAAATAAAAAAATAAGAAAAAAAAAAGTAAACTACTGCACACTCTACCCAACCTATCTGTCTTTCTGTTCCTCCTCCTCCTCCTCCTTTCACCTACTCCATGGCAGCTCAAACAGGAAACCAGGAGGAGAAAAGAATAAATAATCTAGTTACATGTCTATTCCCCTTATGAGAAATACCCACCTTTAATCATAAAGAAAAGTTAGTTTCTGTAAGACATCACACACCATTAACCCCTCAGGATATGGAGAAATTTAAGCAACATTCTCCTTCTTTTGAGGATGAGCCTATAGAAGTTATCAAAAAACTGGAGAATATTTGTCAAATGAATGATTCCACCTGCATTGACTTTGAAATTTTATTACAGGCATTTTTAATGGAAAGGGAGAAAAATAAGATCATCTCTCTTCCCAATCTAGCTCAGGGAAGGAGAGCCATTTATTGGCCCCAGAAAGACCCACAATGGAATTTGAATAATGAAAATTATTACATGAGACTGTGTCAGGTTACGGAGGCATTGCTAAGAGTCATGAGAACACATTCTGACAGACCTAGTTCCTGGACAAAATTTCAGGATCTCAGACAAAAGATCATAAATAATCTTCCCAGTTCATGGACAGACTTATGAGCTGGGAGGTAGATACATATACCTGAATCTAACCTGAGAAAGGGATGTCAGATGGATTAGAAGGCAGTTTATGAAAAACTATTGCAGGGTGATCAAGGGCTATTTTAAAACCAACTGTCTGAATTAGACTAATATGGACCTTGAGTAATTAAGGAAAGGGGCAGTCTAGGTACATAATTGCCATGAAAAGGGAGATGAAGATGACAGTGACTTGGTGGAGGTATTAAGGAAAGAAATAAAAGAATGAAGTGGAAAATTGAAAAATGACATGCAAATTATAAGGGGGCCATGGCCCCTTTGTGAGAATCTACAAATCACATATCAATGTGTTATTTATGTGGATAAAGGGGTGGCAATGTTAAACTGTTGAAGCTAAAATCAGGTGTTCAGAAATAATGGAAACTTTAAGAACAACAACTATTCTAGAAATAATAATAACTATAGAAACAATAACAATACTAAAAACACATTTAGAAATAACAATCCGAATGGAGAAAGTGAAATGTTATCCAAAATGTGTTTTGTTCATACAACAATCAGAATGGAAATCCCCCTCAATGAAAGGAACCTCAGAGAAATGGCCAAGGACCTTTATGAAGGTCTGAGAGAGGAGAAAGGACTCTAGAATCAGAGAATGAACCTTTTGCTTTCCCAGACACTAATATTCTCCCAAATAGTAATGAATTGCATGTAACTTTGAAAGTCAGAAATACTTATTAGGGTTGTGTTTTAGATACTGGCACCTCTGGATCAGTGTTAATAAGTGCACCTGATTCTAATTGTGAATCCATTGGCTCTATAAATGTAATAAGGATGTCAGGAGCACCTCTGAAGGTCCCAAAGCTTTCACATCAATTGGTGTCTGTGGGACCTCTATCAGTGGAGCATTCTTTCCTTCTGTCAAATTGAAAAAAAAAACACAGAACTATTAAATAGTCAAAATAATTCTTTAATCAAGGGGAAAGGGGGTTAGTGCTACTAGTTGTGACAACAGTGCTTCTCCATGAGACTGCTTAGAGTCTGGACGCCCTGGTCACTGACCCCTGGTAGTGTCACCAACTCAAGATGGACTCTGAGGAACAAAAGAATTTGGGGAACCTATATACCATTTCAGGAGTCCAGGGAATGATGGTTGACATCACTATAGCTACAAGGAAAACAGGAGTGTTCAAACTACACTGACAGGATACAATCAAGCTTGGGAAAAGAATCATAGCTAAAGGCTAGAGTATAAGAGAAAGGGCTGCTTGCAATGGATTCTAAAGGATGGTTCCTGCTCAAATGTGGATCTTCTTGGGAAAGGTTCTAATACAATAGGGGAGATTACCTAAAACAAAGAGCATATGCTTAGCATATGTGTATTTCACCCAACCAGAATTGTCATTTCCCTGCAGGTCTCCTACTCAGTCTGAAACTGCTAACTTGGAATTCCCTTCAGGGTAGATTCCCATGGGAAAAGGGAAAAGTACAGATTTTGGGGTCTCCAATCTACAAGCTAGTCCTAAAAATTGGGGTTCATCAGATCTCACTAGATAACAAGTTTGGGATTCCTAAATTCCATGTTGACACTTCTCATTCATAACTCACCTATAAATTTATTAAGGAGAGGCCTTTTGTGTAAACTAAGAGCCACAATAACCTCTCAAGATGATGCTATGACACTAGAATTGCCTGAGAAATCTTCACTTAGGTTAGATGCAGAACATCTATCAACTCTTTCTAAACTAATACTGGCTATCCTGTCTGCCCCTGCTCTAGGCACCCCAAATTAAAACAAACCATTCACTTTACATGTACACAAATAGAGAGGGGTAGCTACACATGTGTTAACTCAAACTTTAGCACCTGTTCAGCATCCAATTGTTTATTATTTGGCCTAGGTGGATCCAATAGCTTCAGGAGCACCACCATATCTTAGAGTCATAGCTACCACAGCTTTGCTAGTAAATAAATATGCTGATTTAATATTGGGATGCCCACTAACAATAATGTGTCCTCATGAAGTTGAAGGACTGTTGCTTAGAACACAGGAATTTTCTAACCAAAGACTTATAAGATATGAAGTAACCTTGTTAAGGCAATGAAAATATCACCTTAAAACACTGCACACCACTCAACCCTGCCACTTTGCTTCCAGATTTACCAAGTACAAGAGAACCATTACACAGTTGTGAATATTTTGTGTCCATGGCCAAAAAAAGCTCAAGATAATCTACTGGACCCTTCTTTAGACAATCCGGATCTAGTCTTATTCATGGATGGTTCTTCTTTCATGAGGGATGGTATATTTTAAATTGGAGCTGCTATAGTCTCAGAATTTGCCACTCTGTGTTTAGCCTCACTGCCCTCAAATATAAGTGCTCAATGTGCATATCTCATAGCTTTAAGACATGTCTGCATAATTCAAAAAAATAAGAAAGCAACAATTTACACAATTCTAGATATGTATTTGGAATATGCCATGCAGTGAGTGTGCTTTGAGTTCAAAGGGAATTTTTAACTTCACTTGGGAAAAGTATCACAAATGCAAAAATCATTAACAAGTTTCTTTCTGCTCTCAAACTACATGAAGTCTCATCTGTTGTTCATTGTTCTGCCCAAATATGTGGAACGGACTCTCTCTCTAGAGGAAACCACTAGGCAGATACTGCTGCAAAACTCACTGTTTTAGAAGGGCCTGAACAAATTTTACCTTTGGCAACTATTAATCAATAAGATTTATCCCTTTCTTATAATGTAATAGAAGTACAAAAAAGGAAACAAAAATTCAAATCAAAAGAGATTAATGGAGTGTGGGTGTCATCTGAAGGAAAACCCATACTCCCTCAAAGTTTTATCCATCAAATGTGTCAATTTATTTTTAAAAAGCAGTCATTTTAGAACACAAGGCATTGTAGACTCTGTTAAAAAGTATGGATACCCCCTACTATAACTAACAAAACCTCTAAAGTATGTGTAACCTGCCCCACTTGTCAAACATATAACCAGCATACTTTTCATAGAAAAGCTTTTGGTGGACATCCTCTGGCTTACACACCTTTTGAACATCTACAAATTGATTTTATTACAATGCCAAAATAAAGACATTATAAATTTTGCTTAGTCATAGTAGACCAGCTGACCAGATGGCCAAAAGCATTTCCTAACACATGAGCTATGGTGGCTTTTGTTGCTAAGGTGTTCTTAAAAGAAATTATATCTTGTTTTGGCCTGCCAACATGGATTGATTCAGACATGGGAACTCATTTTACTGATTCAGTTTCATCTCAAATTTATTCTTGTTTGGAAATCACTCCAAATTTCATGTACCATATCATGAAAAACTATAAAGAGATATACTAAATTGGGGGAAGGGGAAGATATTAATTTATCTTCATTAAAGTGGCAGTTAAATTTACCCATCTAGAAAGCTCCATTTCCCTATATATAATATTTGTCATAATCCTTGAAAAATCTCAATCTACAATTAAATGAAATTCTATCCAGAAGAGTAGAATCTGAATCTCTGGTAAACTATCTATGCCTGACTGCTTTCTTGCTTCCACTCTTTTTTTTTAATTTACTCATGTTCTTTCCCTCCCCTCCCCTCACACACTTCCTTTATCTGATGAAAAATTCCAATAGGTTTAACATGTATCATTGATCAAGACCCATTTCCATATTATTAATATTTACACTAGGGTGATCTTTTAGAGTCTACTTTCCCAGTCATAGCCCCATCCACTCATGTGATCAAGCAGTTGTTTTTCTTCTGTGTTTCTTTTCCCACAGATCTTCCTCTAGATGTGGATAGCATTCTTTCTCATATGTGCCTCTGAATAGTTCTGGATCATTTCATTGCTACTAGTGGAGAAGTCCATTACATTTGATTTTACTACAGTGTATCAGACTTTGTGTACAATGTTCTCCTGGTTCTGCTCCTGTCATTCTGTATCAATTCCTGGGAGGTTGTTACAGTTCACATGGAGTTTCCCCAGTATATTATTTCTTTCAGCACAATAGTATTCCATCACCAACATATACCACAATTTGTTCAGTCATTCCCCAATTGGAGGGGATTCCCTCATTTTCCAATTTTTGCCACCACAAATGAAAGCTAAATTAGAGATCCTAAAAATTAAAGGAGAAATTAATAAAATTGAAAGTAAAAGAACTATTAAATTTATAAACAAGACTAGAAGCTGGTACTTTAAAAAATACATTAGACAAAGTAATGGTTAATCAAATAAAATAGAAAAGGAAAGAAGAAAACCAAATTGATAGTACCCAAGATGAAAAGGAGACCTCACCTCTAATGAAGAGGAAATTAAGCAATCATTAAAAACTATTTTGCCCAATTAGATGGCAATAAATATGGCAATCTAGGTGACATGGATGAATATTTACAAAAATATAAATTGCTTAGATTAACAGAAGAAGAAATAGAAAACTTAAATAACCCCATATCAGAAAAAGAAATTGAACAAGCCATGAAAGAAATCCCTAAGGAAAAATCCCCAGGGCCTGATGAATTCACAAGTGAATTCTATCAAACATTCAAAGAACAATTAATCTCTATACTATGCAAACTATTTGACATAATTTGCAAAGAAGTTCTACCAAATTCCTTTTATGACACAAATATGGTACTAATTCCAAAGCCAGACAGATCAAAAACAGAAAAAGAAAACTATAGACCAATCTCCTTAATGAACATAGATGCAAAAATCTTAAATAGAATACTAGCAAAAAGACTCCAGAAAGTGATCATGAGGGTTATTCATTATGATCAGGTGGGATTTCTACCAGGAATGCAAGGATGGTTCAATATTTGGGGTACAAACCCAGCAGAGCTATAGCTAGATCAAACAGCAGGCCCTTTTGGTGCCCTTTGGGCATAGTTCCAAATTGCCTTCCTGAATGGTTGGATCAGTTCACAACTCCAGTAGCAATGCGTTAATGTCCCAATTTTACCACATCTCCTCCAACATTTATTATTTCCTTTGCTATTATGTTAGCCAATCTTCTCAGAGTGAGGTGATACCTCACAGTTCTTTTATTCACGTTTCTCTGATTATAAGAGATTTAAAACCTTTTTCATGTGTTTATTAATACTTTTGATTTCTTTATCTGAAAAATTGCCTATTCATGTCCCTTGCCCATTTATCAATTGGGAAATGTCTTGATTTTTTTGTACAATTAATTCAGTTCCTTATAAATTTGAGTAATTAAACCATTGCTGAAGATGCAATTTTATTTTTTAATATATAATTGTACATATCTCCATGTGTACATCCGTTTTCCTCCAAGTTCCCATTCTCGTCCTTTTTTTGTACTTGCAAATATATTCATTGTTCATTATTGCTATATATCTATGATTCTGCATAGATCTCTATCTATCCATCTACCTATCTACTTACCTACCTACCTGTCTTAATAAGCTTAATAAATATATGTTGGTTGACTCAAAGAGATGAGGAAAATAAGTCACAGAGAGAGTAATTTTCTAAGGTCAAAGAGGCAGAATGAGGCAGACCTGGGAACTGTTATGGTAGGATTTGGGATAAGGGAAACACAAGAGGAAAACCTATAAATAAATTTTGATTCCTTGTTTGGGAAGTGTAGGAAAAGGACAAGTTTTAGGAATATACTTATTCTTATACTTAATTTAAAAGATTATAACTAACTAAGCTATATTACTAAACCAAAACTTTAGCTTCCCAAATATCCCAATCTCATACCAGGAGTCCAAATGAAATAGGGCCAGGATCTTATGTTGTTAGATGTCCAAGAAAATCCAGACTGATACTGCCAGCAGCCAGATCCAAAAAAAAACTCCTTCCTCCATTGATCACAAGCAAGATCCTCTTCAAGGTCCTTCCAGAAGAACAGACTCTGAGAAGACAAACTTTTGGGCATAGAATCCTGCCAGATTCCAAGGCTCAGGCTCCCATGGGACCCTTGGTCACATACTATTGTCAATCATTCCATATGATTTGAATTTCTCAGTTTTTACAAATGTTTTGCAAATTTAAAACCTTTTTATCCTTTATCACAAAACCAAACCCATGGTCTCAATATAAAATCAATGCTCCTTTCACTGTACCAATTGGTTCCCTTATACAGAAATAATGAAGTACTGAAAATAAGGAAAGTTAAACAGATTTTTGTTTTAGAGAGCCAACATGTTCGGGAATACTTCCCTCCTGTACTGAACTTCAGATTCCCCATCTCTGTTACTTGCAGACCTTTGATGTCTTTGTGTTGTGTAACTCTAGCTAGGAGGGGCTTTCTCTTTTCCTGAAACCTACTTTCTACCCTAGTTAAAATGTTCAATTTGTATGCCCTTACCTCCTAAGCACACTCACAGGCTTCTAAATATCAGTAATTCTGCATCTATAGTTGGCACAACATACACATTTGAATTTGTTCCAAACACCTGAAGTCCAGAGCAGTCCAAATTAACTATCCTTGTCACTTCAATGCATTGTCTCAGTTCAAACATCAATGACAGCAACAGCAGCAGCAGCAATAGCAATAAGAGCAACAACATTTATATGTCTTTGGATTTTACAAAGAACTTTCAATGTATTCTCTCATTTGATCCTCAGAACAATCTGCAATCTTTGTCAGCATTAGCATCATCATATCATTATCATCATCATCATCAACTTTATATGAGGTAACTTAAAAAAAATAGTGATTTATCCAGGATCATACAGCTAATAAGTGTTTGTGATAGGTTTTGAGTTCAGTGTCCTAACTCCAGGTTCCATGCTTGACACCCTGTACCTCCTCAATAACTCAAGGTGGCTGATATTCTCTTGCCTTTATATATATATAAATAAAAAAATAACCAAAAGATGGTGGCAACAGAATAGAGCAAACTTAAACACACAGTGCCATATGTGACTTTTTCCCTTTTTTTTCTCTTTCATGTGTCAATTAGACTAAAGGGGAGATAAATTTTGAAATTGAGGTCCTGCAATTAAATAGTTAAAATTAACTTTTACTATTTTGGAACCAAGAAAAAAGAACAATTCAAAAAGCAGTAAAAGGCAGCTTCTGTATCTTTGTAATAATGTTGCAATGGCTATTAATCATATTTTAATTAAATGTTTCCTGATAGAAATCAGATTCATTAAACCACCCACAGATCAGTTAACTGAAAGTTTGCCATTATATAACTAATTCCCCTGAATATGTTACAATGGATTGGATTCTGCACATTTTCATAATGAAAAAGACAATTTTTTTTTCTGAGCTATCTTTTTCAAAAAAATGCATTTAAAAAACCTTATCCACACAATCATCTGCATTAGTTCTGCATATGCAAAACTATTTTTCATTCATAACCAACTTTTTAATGCAATAATAATCATAATAGTTGATGGGAGAGATGCAACAGGACCATGGTTTGCCAAATAAATATTTCACAACAAAGATTCATTTAAAATGTTATATCAAAGGTGGATCTCTTAAAGTATTCTTTCATAGCTTTTCCCAATGCATATTTTATTTGTGTTTCTGTCTTGAGGTTGAAATCTTAGCACTGCCATTTTCAGGTTAATGAAATTTAATCTTTTGTTTGGGTGCATGGTCCAAAGTTCTGGGGCCCTAGTCAAGGCATGACCCAGGTTACATCTACTGAAAATTGGACCTACCTACCATTACATCTGCATCAAAGGAAAAGTAAATACCTTATTCTAATGCATTTTAACTATGACTTTTTTAAATTAACTCTACATGAAAGGAGATAATTTCCAAACATTATGTGTTATTTTAAATAATTTATTCCTACCACTTAGTCTACGAGATAGACAAATACAGAAAGGCATACAGACAGACAGACAGACAGACAGACAGATAGATAGATAGATAGATAGATAGATAGATAGATAGATAGATAGATAGATAACAAGCAGACATATAGACAGACATATAGACATATGGGATAGTATTGAGAATAAGTATGATTTAAAAAATATAGGAAATTCTCTAGTGAATAAACTCCCTCACAGTAGAGTTTTGCACTGGTCTACAGAAGTCCCCAGGAAATTGAAAGATTAAGGCTTGATCAAGATGACACAAAAGGCATTTGTTGAAATTGGGATTTGAATCCAGATCATTTTAACTCCAATATTAGCTCTCTATCTACTACTTATTGTCACTACTACTGTATTATAATAGGAGGTTAATTTGTACTAGAGGGGTTAAGACTTTCAGTATAGAGAGGGGGAAAGTGTGAAGATCCCCCTTCTCAAAAGCGGGGTTCAGGGGAGACAACTGATGTTTAGGGTTGGCTCAGAGACATGAGAGGGGGTTTGAAGATTTTCCCCCTTCTGCCTTCCCTCCTTAGCTAAAGTTGCTCTCCCCAATTCATTCTTGTCCCCTTTTCCCACCTCGACTACTCAAGACCAAAGGGTCTCCCCTTGATCTGTTCATTCACACTCAGCTTGGAGAGCAGATAACTTTTAATGTCCACTCAATCAGGATAATATAAAGGAATAATGTGCAGGGAAGAATGGGAAAAGGAAAGTGGGGAAAGGAGGTTCCTGTCTCTATTTAAACCCTTTCCCCTCCCTCCTTGAGTTTGAGGGGAACTCAGGCCTTGGCAGCCTGAGCACCCTGAGAGAAAGTCAGGTTAACTCACCCCTGGGCAACAGGAGCTGAGGTAAAGTCTACTCAGCTTTCTCTTCAGAAAGTCCCTTCAATTGGGAAATGTTGGAGGGAATGATTTCCAGTCATTAGCAGGAAAAGTGGGTAACCCTCAGGAGAAAGTATTTTTTCACCCTCTCTCTTCAGCTTCTCAAGACAGAGAGCCACTCCTCTACCAGCCAGATTCTTCTCCTCCTCCAGATTCCAAACTCCTCAGGCCCCTCCCCCATCAATGTGATCAGTTTCATACACTCTTCAATCTGGCACTTTTCTTAAGTGCCAGCCTCTGTCACACTACCAACCCATTTAATGTTAACTTGCTTTTAGTTTATTCATGTTTTATTTTTTCACATTCTAATTAGTTCATACAATAACAAGAGCTTTCAATTTTGAAAGTGAGGAAAACATAGCTTTACATCCTGCCTCTGACACTAGCTGTGTTTTCATGGTCAGATCTATAAACCTCTCTATCAATCAGTTTTTCCACTAAAGATGAGATAAACTTGTAACATTTGTTTTACAAATTTTATTATGAGGCACATATAAGATAATATATTTGAAGTATTTTGTAAACTTGAAACATTAATTTAGATACCATGCTTTTGCAAGCTTTAAATCAATCAATCCATAATATATTGTAATGTCTATCACATTTACTATCTGTTACCTAATTCTTTTCTTTTTATATAGAGTACTAATATAAATGTTATTTGATGACTAGTAGGTAATATACTATTATTCTGTTATCTTAACAACTACAAAAAAAAGGATAACTCAAGAGAGGTGGATAATAGGAGTATTAAGATACTCCTTTTACAAACAAGAAAATTAAAAATTAAAGGAGTCACCTTGCTTAGTCAACAGATCTAATAAGATGTTCAAATAAGGTATTTTACTCAAAATCCAGGATATATTCCACAACATCATAGGTCATGAGTACAGAAAATTACATCAAGGAATTGAATGTATATTTAAGTTCCTTTATATTGAACAGCTTTTAGACTTATGCCTGGATGAAAGTAAACATTTTTCTGTTTCTCTATTTCTACATACCTAAGAATTGAGATCAATTGTAATGCCTAGAAAAAAAGAATAGGACTATAGTGACATGTTTAATGACAGGAGCACTAATGAATATCTAGAGACTAAAACCTATAGCACTTTACTTGTTATTGGGAAAATGTCATGAGTCCTTTTTGAATTGCAGTGACCCTTGGTGAGTTAAAAAGAATAAAAGTTTGACTAGTAATTAGTATGTAGATTAACACAACACCTTATAAATTCTGCAAATAGGAAGGAGAAAAATGGAAGTCAAATGTGTCCAAATTAAATAAATATTAATAAAAGAATATGCCCAATAATATTTTCTCCCAATGTATTGTGGACTTATTGAGGATAGAGAAAAACCTTTGGGTATTATTTCAATAAGTCTTATATTTGAAGTCAACAAGTCAATAATATTAGATGCTTACTATGTGCTAGGCACTGTGCTAAGAGCAGAGAATAGACAGTATTTCCCTTTAAGAAGTTTACATTCTGATAATTCGAGGAGTGAGACAACATATAAAAGAAAGCTGAAAATAGAGGTGATAAGTTACCCATAATCGGTTGGTTAAGGGAGAAGGGAAAATGGTGAAGTTTTGAAAAGTCAGGAATAGAACAAGGGATGAGTGAAGATATGTCTGTCTTAGGTATTTTCCTTCAAATGAAGATTCTGAGAGGAATTGATCAGTTAGAGGAAAGGGATAGAGACAGACTGCATTTCCAGTGTGAGAAGGCCAAAGGTACAGTGAAATTATAGGGTGAGAGGGCTAAAGGAGATTAAGTGAATTTATAGGTTGGAAAAGTTGCTGTGGTATTATGGAGAAAGTCTAAAGAGTTAGGATTAGAAACTGGAGAGACATAGAGATAGTATCTCAAAGTACTTGGCACATAATAGGTACATAATAAATTGTTTATTGCTTGGCTTGGAGCAATTGTTCTTTAGGAATTGAGTCTTTTGTTTAACTGAATTTATTTACAAGTGTCTCAATCTCTCTCTTGCCTCACAATATCATGGAAACTATCATATTTAAGATATATATCTTTACATGTTTCCATTTTTTCCGTTCATATTCTAGAGGTGACATTAGCAAGTTATTCTTAATGTATTACATCTGTAGTTGTATATAATATTCTTTTAGTTCTACTCATTTCACTGTTCGCTAACCCATGTAGTTCTTTCCATGTTTTCTTAATCAGTCTGTTCAACATTTCTTATGGCACAGTACTATTCCATCACCACAATTTGTTTAGCCATTCCCCATTTGAAGGACAGCCATTCAGTTTCCAGTTCTTAGCTACTGCAAATAGAACTGCTATAAATATTTTAGAATATATAGGAGTTTCCACCACTGGTAGGCTTGGGAAATAGACCTAGTAATGCTATCATTTAATTTAAGAGTATAAATGATTCATAACTCTCAGTGTACTTACAAAATGTTCTCCAAAATGTTTGGAGAAGTTCATAATTCCACAAATAGTATATTAGTGTCACCATTTTTTCACATCCCCTTGAACATTTATCATTCTGCCCTTTTGTCATTTTAACCAATATGATGGGTGTAAGATGATATCTCAGAACTGTTTTGTTATGCATTTCTCTACCCAGTAGTGATTTGGAACATTTTTTTCATTTACTTATATATGGTTTTAATTTCTTCATCCAAAAATTGTCAGTTAATATTTCTTGCCTATTTATCAATTAGGGGATGGTTCTTATTCCTTTAAATTTGACAAAGGTCTATATATAATTAAAATATGAGATGTCTATCTGAGAAGTTGTCTATAAAAATGTTTTCCCAGTTTTCTACTTTCCTTCTAATCTTGAATTCCTTTTATTTGTACAAAAACTTTTAGATTTAATGTACTCAGAATTGTCCATTTAACATCTCTTGTTGACTCAAAAATTCCTTTCCTATCCATAAATCTGATAGGTAAAATAATCCTCATTCTTCTAATTTACTTATCTCTCCTTTTATGTCTAGATCATATATCTATTTTTAGTGTAAGATATTGGTCTATACCTAATTTTTGCCAAATTAATTTACAGTTGTCCCAGGAATTTTTACCAAAAAAATGTTTTCTTGCCCTTAAAACCTGGTGCTTTCATCAAAAGGGTACTGTAATCTGTTACTACTGTTTCTTATATGTCTGTCCTTTTCCAATGATATAACATATTTCATGGTCAGTACCAGAGATTTTTGACAATTATTGTATTTAAATACATTTCAAAATGTGGTAATGTCCCTTCCTTTACATTTTTATCAGTTCCTTTGATATTATTTATCTTTTGTTCTTCCAAATGAAATGTGTTGTTTTTCGAACTCAAAATTTTTTTTCTTAATTTCATTGGGATATTATTAAGTAGATTAGTTTAGCTAGTATTATCATTTTTATCATATTAACACAGCCTACCCATGAGCAATTAATGTTTTTCTAGTTGTTTATATCTAACTTTGTTTGAAATGCTTTGTAATTGTCATATAATTTCTGTGTTTGTCTTGGCAAATAGATTCCCAAGTCTTTCATATAGTGTGTAGTTATAATAATTCTTATATTGTTTCTTCTTGATCTATTTTCCAATTCAATTGTTTTTAAATAAGATGTCACATGTTCTTTTCCATTATTTCATTCTTTTGATTTGGTTTTGTTATTTCTTGTTGCCTTAAGAAATCACTAGCTTCCCTTCATTCTATCTAATGAATTATTTTCTACCATAAGTTTCTGCATTTCTTTTTCAATTTGGGTAATCTTTCTTTCATAGTTTTCTTGATTTTCTTGCATTGCTCTTCCTTTTCTTCTTTTTCCTCAAACGTTCTCATTTGATTTTTAAACCACTTTTTAAGTTTTACCAAAAGCTCTTTTTGAGCTTGTGATCTGTGAAAGGGAATTCTTATCCCCTTTGTCTATTTTAAGTTAATCAATCAAGAACTTAAAGTACACCTACTTCACACTTAGTAAGTCACTAACAAAGAAAGTTCATGCTCTAAAAGGCCCCAAGCACTATCCCACCTCTCCCACCCTGGGCAGTGCTAGGCAAATTGGGAGGCTATGATTGGTCCCAGTGAAGTAGGAAAGAGGCAGGAAGTGATGTGGAGAAACTGCTTATAAAAAGCCAACCCAAGGAGTCATTAGGACTCATTTTAGAAAGAATTCAGCTGAAGAAGAGGATTGTTCTATGATTCATTCTGTGACATAGTTTATGAAGATACATTCAGCATCAATGAGTAGAGCTGAAGAAGCATTTGGCACTGTATAGATTCTGTGTTGTGACTCAAGCTAAAGGAAGAGGTTTATGCTAGTGAGAGCCTTGTTGAAGAGGCTACTAGACTTCAATGTGGAGATTAGAACTTTGTCATTGAGGGATCTGAATTACTTTGAGGAACTATAGAGTGGTAGGCTAGGAAATATTTTCTACTTCCCTCATAAATTTCTATTCTTTTACTATATTTATGTTAAATTAAATTATTGAGAGCTACTAACAACATTTTGACTTAAGTTAATTTTATATACAGTGACCACCATTCCTTTTTCTAACTATTATTATTATTATCAAACCAAATTTTAACTAGTACATTTGACCAAATCAATTTTAATTATTACAGATCATTTGACATATTTCTTTGCTATTTTAGAAATAGATATTTTTAATTCACTGTCCTGAGTTTGAACCAAGGTCTATTCTATTCCCATAATATCAATCAATACATGAGTTCTTTCTCCTTTGCTTATTCATTTATAAAAATGTTGGTGACATAAATAGGTACATAGATATATGTATACATAAATACACAGACATGTATCTATATATATACATATATATACAAGTAGAGTTTTAAAAGAGGTTAATATTAAAAGAAATGGGAAAAGAAACAAAAAAGAATGAATTTCTATGTCACAAAAAAACTGATGGTGGGAGGGGGAAGAACATCAATACACTGAAAGGGTAAAGAGGTTGTGGAGAGGAAATACTCAACTCTTACATTCATTGAAATTGACTCAAAGAGGTAAGAACAATCCAATCCATTGCATCAGAGAATAGATTTGTACCCTATAGGGGAGTAGAAGAGTAACAAACGGACTGGTGGGGAGGGAAGCAATATAAGGGAGGGAGAGGGTGGTTGGTAGTTTTAGAAAGACTACAGGGAAAATATGGAGGGAACAAAAAGGGAAGGGGGTAGAAACAGAATTAAAATAGGGTGGGAATAGGGGGCCTGATTAAAAACAAACATGGGTGTAGAAGGAAATAGTTAAAGAAGAAAAGTCAGAACCAGGATTAGAAATCAAAATGCTGGGAAATACAAGGCTAGTAATCATAACTCTGAATGTGAATGGAATGAACTCACCCATAAAACTCAAGTGAATAGAAGAGTAGATTAGAATCCAAAACCCTAACATATGCCATCTGCAAGAAACACACATGAGAAAGGTAGATACACATAGGGTGAAATTAAGAGGATGGAGCCAAATCTATTGGGCATTAACTGATAAAAAAGGCAGGAGTCACAATCATGATATCTGACAAAGCCAAAGTAAAAATAAATCTAGTTAAAAGAGATAGGGAAGGTAATTACTCCCTGATAAAAGGCAGTATAAACAATGAGGAAATATCAGTACTCAACATGTATGCACCAAATGGCAGAGCATCCAGATTTTAAAGGAGAAACTAGTGGAGCTCAAAGATGAAATAGATAGAAAAACTATACTAGTGAGAGACCTGAACCTTCCTCTATCCAAACTAGATAAATCAAACAAAAAAATAAATAAATGAAAAAGAGGTAAGAGAAGTGAATGAAATCTTGGAAATATAAGAGTTAATAGATATGTGGAGAAAAATAAATAGGTACAAAAAGGAATACCTTCTTTTCAGCAGCACATGGTACATTCACAAAAATTGATCATGTATTAGAACATAAATACATAGCAAACAAGTAAAGAGCAGAAATAATAAATGCAACCTACTCAAATCACAATGCAATGAAAATAATAATTAGTAAAGGTATATGGAGAAATAAATCAAAAATTAATTGGAAACTAAACAATATGATTCTCCAAACAGGTTAGTTAAAGAACAAGTCATAGAAACAATTAATAACTTCAATGAAGAAAATGACAATGATAAGACATTCTTACAAAACCTGTGGGATGCAGCCAAAGCAGTACTCGGGGAAAATGTATATCCATGAGTTCACATATTAACAAATTAGGGAGGAGAGAGGTCAATGAATTGGGCATACAAAATAAAAATCTAGAAAATGAAAAATCTTCAGATGAAGACTAAATTAGAGATCCTAAAAATCAAATGAGAAATTAATAAAATTGAAAGTCAAAGAATTATTTATTTAAAAAATAAGACTAGAAGTTGGTACTTTGAAAAAACAAATAAAATACACAAAGTATTAGTTAATGTAATTTAAAAAAGGAAAGAAGAAAACCAAATTGACAGTATCCAACATGAAAAGGGAAACCTTACCTCTAATGAAGAGGCAATTAAGGTAACCATTAAAAACTATTATGCCCAATTATGTGGCAACAAATAAGGCAATCTAGGTGATATGGATGATTACTTACAAAAATATAAATTGCCTAGACTAACAAAGGAAGAAATAGATTGTCTAAACAACCCCATATCAGAAAAAGAAATTGAACAAGCCATCAAAGAACTCCCTAAGAAAAAAACCCAGGACCAGATGGATTCACAAATGAATTCTATGAAACATTCAAAGAACAACTAATCCCAATATTATATAAGCTTTTGACAGAATAAACAAAGGTGTTCTACCAAATTCATTTTACAACATTAACATGGTACTGATCCCAAATTCAGGAAGGTTAAAAACAGAGAAAGAAAACTATAGACCAATCTCCTTAATGAATATAGATGCAAAATTCTTAAATAGGATACTAGCAAAAAAACTCTAGCAAGCGATCATGAGTGTTATTCACTATGACCAGGTAGGATCCATGCCAGGAATGCAAGGATAGTTCAATATTGGGAAAACTGTCCACATAATTTTACATATTAATAAGCAAACTGACAAAAATCACATGATTATCTCATAGATGCAGAAAAAGCCTTTGATAAAATACAACACCCATTCCTACTGAAAACACTAGAAAGTATAGGAATAGAAGGGCATTTCCTAAAAATTATAAACAGTATATATCTAAAACCATCAGCAAACATCATCTGAAATGGGGATAAGCGAGAAGCCTTCCCAATAAGATAGAAGTGAAACAAGGATGCCCATTATCAACCCTATTATTTAGTCTTGTACTAGAAATACTAACAGTAGCAATTAGAGAAGAAAAAGAAATTGGAGGTATTAAAATATGCAATGAAGAGACCAAGCTATCACTCTTTTGGGATGATATGATGGCTTACTTAAAGAATCCTAGAGAATCAACCAAAAAGCTAGTCAAAATAATCTACAACTTTATCAAAGTCACAGGATATAAAATAAACCCACACAAGACATCAGCATTTCTATATATTTCCAACCCATTATAGCAGCAAGAATTAGAAAGAGAAATTACATTTAAAATCACCCTAGACAATATAAAATATTTAAGAATATTTCTGCCAAGGCAAACACAGGAATTATATGAACACAACTACAAAACACTCTCCACACTATTAAAACTACCTCTAAACAATTGGAGAAACATTGATTGCTCATGGGTAGGATGAGCTACCATAATAAAAATGACAATCCTACCCAAATTAATTTACTTATTTAGTGCCATACCCATTGAACTACCAAAATTTTTTTACTGAAATAGAAAAAAAAAACATTGCAAAGTTCATTTGGAAGAACAAAAGATCAAGGATATCCAGAGAAATCATGAAAAAAATGCAAAGGAAGGAGGACTTTCAGTCTGAGATCTCAAACTCTATTATAAAGAAGTGGTTATCAAAACAATTTGGTACTGGCTAAGAGACAGAAAAGAGGATCCGTGGAACAGACTTGGGGTAAATAACCTTAGCAAGACAGTCTATGATAAACCCAAAGATCCCAGTTTTGTGGACCAAAACCCATTATTTGATAAAAACTGCTGGGAAAATTGGAGGACAGTATGGGAGAGTTTAGGTTTGGAACAGCATCTCACACCCTAAGACCAAGATAAACTCAAAATGGGTGAACGATCTGAATATGAAGATGGAAACTATAAGCAGATTAGGCGAACACAGAATAGTATACTTGTCAGATCTTTGGGAAAGGAAAGATTTTAAAACCAAGCAAGAGCTAGAAAAAAATCACAAAATGTAAAATCAATAATTTTGATTACATCAAATTAAAAAGATTTTGTACAAACAAAACTAATGCATTCAAAATTAGAAAGGAGGCAACAAAATGGGAAAAATCTTCATTACAAAAACCTCTGACAACGGTCTAATTAGTCAAGTTTATATAGAGCTAAACCAATTGTACAAAAAATCAAGCCATTCTCCAATGGACAAATGGGCAAGGGACATGAATAGGCAATTTTCAGTTAAAGAAATAAAAACTATTAATAAGCACATGAAAAAGTGCTCTAAATCTCTAATAATCAAAGAAATGCAAATGAAGACAACTCTGAGATATCACCTCACACCTAGCAGATTGGATAACATGGCAGCCAAGGAAAGTAATGAATGTTGGAGGGGATGTGGCAAAGTTGGGACATTAAAGCATTGCTGGTGGAGTTGTGAATTGATCCAACCATTCTAGAGGGCACTTTGGAACTATGCCCAAAGGGCAATAAAAGACTGTCTGCCCTTTGATCCAGCCATAGCTGGGGTTCTTACCCCAAAGAGATAATAAGGAAAAAGACATGTACAAGAATATTCATAGCTTCACTCTTTGTGGTGGAAAAAAATTGGAAAATTAGGGGATGCCCTTCAATTGGGGAAAGGCTGAACAAATTGTGGTATATGTTGGTGATGGAATACTATTGTGCTCAAAGGATAATAAAGTGGAATAATTCCATGGGGACTGGAACAACCCCCAGGAAATGATGCAAAGTGAGAGGAGCAGAACCAGGAAAACATTGTACACAGAGACTGATACACTGTAGTACAATCTATTGTAATGGACCTCTCCATTAGTGGCAATGCAGTGTTCCTGAACAATTTGGAGGAATCTATGAGAAAAACCACTATCCACATTCAGAGGAAACACTGTGGGAATAAAAACACCGATGAAAAACTTCTTGAATACATGGGTGGAAGGGATATGTTTGGGGATGTAGACTCTAAATGAACATCCTAGTGCAAACAGCAACATGGAAATAGATTCTGTTCAAAGACACAAGTAATATCTAATGAAATTGCCTGTTGGCTGTGGTAAGGGTGGGTGGTGGGAAGGGAGGGAAATTAAGTGAGTATTGTAACCAAAAAAAATTAAATAAAAAAAATTGATGGCTAGGCCATTAAGCTTAACTATTAACTTTATACTAGAGTCCCAGGGTTTCCAAGATGTGGAGGATAGTGCCTCATGTTTCAAGATTTTTGCATATTTGTTATTTCTTTAGCCCTGTTTAGTTCTTCCCATTTCTATGATCCAGGATCATGTCACATCCCTAGTCTCTTCTACTCAAGGCCAAATCTGTGATTGACCTTATGTTCTTCAGCCAAAATCCCCTAGAAGTTGTGCCATTGCAAGCAGACAGTTCACCTCCCCACTGTAGTGGTAGCCTGGATGTTGTCATAGCTGACAAGGTCTATAGCTGACAAGGTCTAAACTTCTCAGAGATATCTCTAATGTGTGCCATCTCCCCATTCTTCATTCCAGATCTTGCAGGCCAGGAGCAAGTATTTTGTATATAACCTTTGGCTCCATAAGTCCTTTCCCTGGTTAGCAGTCAAACTTTGGCTTTGGCTGAGTGGGGATCCCTCCTGCCAAAGCTGCAGTTTGGTATACCAAGATAAAAATACAAATCTCTTCTCTCAAGAAACTTGAATTTCATGTGCCCTGACATAAATATGCCATCTTATCTTCTACATAATTGCATGCATAGTTTCTTCAACTAATACTTACATAGTATGAACTTAAGACTCTCCACCATCTGCATCATCTTCTACTGTATTATTTATAAAACATCACTAGTATTTCTAAAATGTAGTTTTTAGAATTGAATGACATTCTAGATATAGTGTGATTAGAATAGTATATAATAGAACTATCACTTCATTAGTGCCTTTCACTAAACTTATATTTTTATTTTCTTTTTTGCACATTATTTAATTTTTTTAGAATATTTTTTCCATGGTTACATGATTCGTGTTCTCTCTCTTCTCTCTTTCCTCCATACTCCCTTAGCTGACTAGCAATTCCAGTGGTTTATACATGCCTTATTATTCAAAACCTATTTCCATATTATTCATATATGTAATAGAGTAATCTTTTAAAAAACCACAACCACAAATCATATACCCATATAACCAAGTGATGAATCATATGTTTTTCTTCTGCGTTTCTACTCCCATACTTCTTTCTCTACCTATGGATAGCCCTTTTTTTTGTCAGTTTCATGGGATTGTTCTTGATCATTGCATTGCTATTAATAGCAGAGTCTATTACATATGATCGTTCCACAGTGTTTCATTTTCTGTGTACGATGTTCTCCTGGTCCTACTCATTTCACTCCACATCACTTCATGGAGGTCTTTCCAATTCATATAGAAATTTAGGCTTATTTTAATACACACTAATATTGCATTATAGTGTTTTTTTGTTTATTTGCTTTTTCATTTTTTTTGTTTTTCACAACTATGTTCTATTCTTGCTTCACATTATATACTATTATATATTAAGGACATTAAAAATAAGCTGTTGCTTTTTCCACTTTAGATAAAGTATTGTGTTTCTCTTCCAACTCATACTTGAAACATTGATTTTTTTAACCCAAAAGAAGTCACTACACTTGATGCTACTGCATTATATTTTATTAGATTTAATCTAATATTCTATCCTATTGAGACTTTTTTTTGAATCTTGACTCTTTCAAAATTTTAGCTGTCCAATGCAATGATCCAGGACAATTCTGAGGGACTTATGTGAAAGAATGCTATCCACATGCAGAGAAAGAACTGTGGGAGTAGAAACACAGAAGAAAAACAATTGCTTGATCACATAGTTCAGTAGGGATTTGATTGTGGATGTAGACTCTAAATGATCATGCTACGGCAAGTATTACTCATATGGAAATAGATCTTGATCATTGACATATGTAAAACCCAGTGGAATTGCTTGTTAGCTATGGGAAGGGGGCAGGAGGAGGGGAGGGAAAGAACATGAATTTACAGATATATAAATATAATATACATTTATATAAATATAATATATAAAAGCAAATTTAATAAGCACACCATTTATGGTATTATCCAAATAATTAATAAAATTGTAAAATAAGGCCTTTATTATCCATGACATTCATTTGTGTTAAAGGAAAGTTGTTGTATGTCAAGACTGTTAGGAAATTTTATAGAGAAATCTATATTATAGTAAACAGGTACCAATGATTTTAGAGTAACAGGAGCATGACAATTTTGATGTATAGTTGTAAATATTCAACAGTTTCCATTTACAGTGTCTCCTCAGTGACAATATAATTTTCAATACATTCTCTGATCCCAAGGATGGATTCATTTCTGCAATGTAATGAGAATTATTTGATAAATATACTTTGGGAACAGATAAAAGTTTATAAATTTACATAGAATTTAAAAAGCTATATTTACCTTTTAGTTTCTGTAAGTTACCACATAAATGTCAGATTTACTTCAGTCAAGTCACTATTTTCCTCTGAAAGTATTTTCCTATACAATATAATGTTGTCATGCTTAGGAAGCCAATGACTTGTCCTTCTGGCTTCATTGTTCAGATTGATGTTCTAAAAGTACCCATGATGTTCAATGAATAGTTACCTTAATGTCTTAAGCTCTAGACACTTAAAGAGATTACACTCCAGAAAGAATTGATTGAGTACCAAGTATGTTTACTGTAGTTTTATTTATGTATATAAAAGCTTTGAATAGAAAGCATTATAATTTTTTCATGCCACGATGCAAAACAAAAACACAGCAGTTGTGGCCCAAGGTTACATAGAAAAGTGGCAATGGAACCACAAATAGGACATAGTTTTGCATATAGATCATAACTCTTATATATCTTTCCATTGAGTCTACCTACTAGGTAACATCTAGTCGTAAGAAATATGCACTGATGGCAAAGGAAGGAAGGAAGCAAGAAAGATTCTTATATCAACTCTGTAAGATGGGTGTTATTATTATCCTCTTTGTACAGTTAAAGAAACTGAGGCATTATCCTTCAACATGACTATCTCCAACAACCTTACCTCTTCCAGACATTTTTTTTGTCATTATTCTTTCCCCCTGAACCATCTTTCATTTTGCAACGTTCTATCAAAGGATTCCTAGTGAGTTTCTCTTTTTTGGGAAAATACTTCCCTATCTGGACTCAATCAACATTGCATTGCACAAATGATCTTAATTATAATAAGAATAATTTCCTATGAATTAAAAGATTATTAGTTTCAATGAATTGCAGTATAATGATGGGAAGAGCACCAGATTTGGATTTTGACAACTTGGATTTGAAAGTTTGAAAACTTACTTATTATATGTAAGTTTACCCGAGTCACCTAATCTTCCTAGGCCCAAATTTCCCTATCTGTTTATTAAGATCATCCTATGCATACTTACAGATCCCATCTAGTTCTTGATTCTATGATTTAAGAGTTGTTCTTTTTTCTATTTTGGAAATGGAAACAAATCCAGTTTTTTTTAGTAATTTGAAATAAATCCAATAATGCTTTGGAAATGCATGCTAGAGAACTAAATAGCTGCTGAGTTGCCTCCCAACTCCCATCTTCTTTGGTTAAGTGAGAAGTGATATTGTTAGTGATGAGGAGGAATTAGCTGATAATTAAACTTTATTAGAGTGACAATATAGTAGAACAAATGGATTACTGAAGTTGGAATCAGGAATATCTGGATTCAAATCCTATTTATAATAATTAATAGCTATGCTATTTTGGAGAAGTAGTTTAGTCTCTATGAGCCTCCATTTCCTAATTTACAAGATGGTAAGAATAATAACACTCCATTCTCAGGAATTTTGTATGAACTCCAAAAAGATTATATATATATATATATATATATATATATATATATATGTATACACACATATATATAAAGAAGATTGAAAACAAAACATAAACAGTATAAGTATTAACTTTTTCCCCTTTAATTTAGGTGGATATGGATTTTCTGATAGACATAAAAACAAGTAAATAGGCAAACCTCACATTCTATAGAAACTAAAATTTTTCAGATTCTTTGTTTTGAAAATAATTGAATAATTTGAAATAAAATTGATCAATATTTCTAGCTGCACTTTTTGTGGCAGCAAATAACTGGAAACTAAAAGGATATCCATCAATTGGTAAATAGCCAAAATTCTATTCTTCTAACCAAAATGTTTAATAGAAAAAAAATTTTATATATGATGGTGAGGGAATATTATTGTGCTATAAGGAATCATGAACAGTTTGGTTTTAGAAAGAATTGGAAAGATCTATGTGAACTGATACTGAATGAAATAACTAGAACCAGGAGAACATTATACACAATAACTGAAAGATTATGAAATGATCAAATATGATAGATTTTGCTAATAAAAGCCATAGATTGATCCAGGACAATTCTGAGGGACTTATGAAAAAGAATGTTCTCCACCTCAAGACAAAGAACTGTTGGAATATAATTGCAGATGAAAACAGATGATATGTCACCTGTTTCTTTTGGTGTATGATTTGAGGTTTGGTTTTATAAGAGTGAATAATACAGGAATATGTTTTGTGTGATAATACATGTATAAACCAGATAGAATTGCTTGTCATCTCTAGGAGGGAAGAGGGAAGAAGGGATAATGAATCATATAATTTCATGAAACTTATGTGGAAATTTATAAAAATAAAAATAATAAATGTGAAATAAAATAAAATTCATGTCAAAAATTACTGTTTAGTTTATTAAATACTTGCATTTTATTGAACTATAATAACAAAAAAGACAGATCATATCTAACACCTCCAAGCTTTGTAACCACAGAAAATAACTGATTACTTATTTCTTCTGAATATATAGTATTAAAAAAGACTACTTAAAAAAAGTGCATTTATGTACAATTTTTTAATATTAAAATAAACAAAAATAGTAGTAGCTTAGATATATTTTCATAATTTCTCTCATAGAGTAGCAGCTTAATTCCAGGGCATATATAATAAGTAGGAAGCATTGAGAGATCTGCACTTAAAGAATATAATAAAAGAACTTATTATAAGAAATAACTTCAAAATTTGTTTCCTAGATGTTAATATATTATTTAACCTATATTCCAGATTATTATCATTTCAATTGATTTAAGTTTAGATTTCATCATCCCCAACTGATTATAGGAGAGGAAGTTTGTGATGTGATGGACCATGAGTTTGAGTCAATAACATGGATTCATTTTTTATCAGCTATGTTCCTGATTTTGTTATATATTCATCCATTAGCAAGAAGGTTGACTTGGAAGTAAGAGAAATTTAATTTAAATAAATTTTAAAAATCATATTAGACTCAAAAATCAACTACTTAAGTTAGAGATTCAGGAGGCCTACATTAAAAGTACCTTTCTGAAAAGGGCATAAGCAAATTTGGTTGACCAAAATCTTAATATAAAGGATCATTATGACTTAGCTAGCACTGAATAAATAGACTTTACAAAGGCACATTGTACAGAAGAAGCACAAGAATCAATTCCAATAACAATGCATTCTTCAATTTACTAAAGACTTGAGGGTCTTCTAATTGTAAGGAATTGTGAGGAATATACTCAGAGGAGGCCAGCTAGGACAATGAAATGTCTGGAAATTATAATGAATAATTAATTGTATTAATGAATAATTATGGGAACTGGTAATATTTATCTTTGAGGGGAAAACTTGGAATCAATGTAAAATCAGAGAATTGGTAAGGATCTTAAAGATTATAACCCTCTTCAAGTACAAAATAAACAAGCATTTCTATAGGAATAGCATGTAACTCTAGTGAAATATTAATAAAATGGAAATATGTCTTGATGAATGACACATATAAAACCCAGTAGAATTGCTCATTGGCTACATGAGGGGGTGGGAGGAGGGGAGGGAAAAAACATGAATCATGTAACTATGGAAAAATATTCTAATTCAATTAATTGAATAAAAAATTTCAAATGAGAAAAAGAATAGCATTTTATAACTATATGCATGTATACAAACACATATATATGTATATATATATATAAATATATATATATATGCATGCACATGCTATAGACCTCAGCCCATCTATTACCCAGTAGTATACAAGGCATTTTATTTTATCTTCCTTGATAGGCAATGATGTAACACAGTAGACAGAACGCTAAATGTGGAATCAGAGAGACCTAAGTTCAAATCCTATTTCAGATGCTTACTAGCTGCAGGGTCTTGGGCAAATCACTTAACCTCTCTTGGCATCAGTTCATTTATCTGTAAAATGAATACAATAAGAGTATCTATCTCAGAGGGTTATCATGAAAATCAAATGATATAACTGATTAAGTGACTTACCAACCTTAGAGTATTATATAAATACTAGTAACATTTTATTGTGCCTTTTGTAATTTTAATGAACTTTCTCCAGTGCTTAAAACACTGCCTAACACATAGTAGGCCTTTAATAAATATTTATTAGTTGGTTAAGTACAAAAACTTAGTCTACAAATCTGCCTCTTAAATTTCGAGCTACCCTTAAAGGTTAATTGAAAGATCCCTTCCTCCATGCTGCCTTCTTTGGTTTTTGTGTATTTTCCTAGTGAAAATATAGTGAATATATTGGCTTACCTCATTAATGAGAAATAAATATACTTAATCATAGAATTTTTTTCATTGGAATGGATACTGAAGATCATTTAGTCCCAGTCATTCTTTGTCCAAATGAAGAAATGTCTGAATTGACTTCTCAACAAAGAATTAAAATAAATGTCTGGGATTTATACTATTAGTGGTCAAGTTAGGCCTAGAAACCTGAGACTCCTGACTTTTGCTTGTGTCACATAGATGTGGCCCAACAGAAATTAAAATCAAAATGAGATTTGCCTTGTAAAACTAGGAAATCTGTTCAAGAATTGATAACACTGGGAGGCAGAGTCAATATGGAGGCCTAGAAGGAGCAGAAGTTCAGACCTCTGAATACCCTTCCTTACTGATCACAAACTGAATGCTCCTAGGGGACTCAAAATTAAACCTAACAACAAGACAGAGCCAAGGAACCCTCCTGCTAGACTCAACTCAAAAGGTATGCTCCCTGAAAAGCTGGAATCTGAGTAAATTTGGGTTAAAGGGGAAGGCAGGAGGAAGGTCCCAAGACCTATCCCCCTGCCCCACACCTAGAATGCTGGGGCACCAGTGGCAGCAGGAACATCTGGGTGGGCAAATGCACTGGTATAGAGGGTGGACCTTGTGGGCAGGGAAGTGCCAAGCTTGAATAATTGAGCACAGATGGTGGGGAAGGAGCAGGAGAGGGAGCTGGCAGCCTGGTCAGAGCCATGGAGATCTTCCATACTGCTCCAGTCTTCCAGGAGGCTTTTGGCCTCAGGGCACCCCTAGCTGAACCCAGCTGAACTTAATCCCGTCAAAAGTCTTCAGAACTCAGAGAAGCCTAGGCTGAAACACCACTCCTTCACTGACTGCTGGAATTTAATCCAATCAAAAGGCTCCAGAGGACAGGGAAGGGCAAACTCCAACACTCCTACCCCCAGAGACTGAACTGAGAGATCTGACAAAGCTCCAAGAGGGGAGACTGAGAGAAATCCCCAAAACCAAAAAAAAATGAGAGTACAAAGAGTACAGACAAATACAGGGAGCAAAGAAGGGGTAAATATGAGCAAACAGAACAAGAAGAAGAAAATTACAATTGACAGCTTCTACACTGGCAATGAACCAAGAACAAATATTACACAAGATTAGGCAAGTAATAAAACAGAAATGCCAGTGAACTGGACACAGGCTTTGGAAGAACTCAAATTCAATTCAAAGCACAACTAAGAGAGGCTGAAGACAATTGGGACAAGAATTTAAAAACTAAGATAAGTCATCTGGAAACAGAAAACAGTGTCTTGAAATCCAAAATCAACCAACTTGAAAATGAGGCAGAGGAGATGAAAGATGAGGTAAAGAAGATGAAAGATGAGGCAAAGAAGATGAAACATGAGGCAAAGAAGATGAAAGATGAGGCAAAGGAGATGAGAGATAAGGTAAAAAGAATGAAAGATGACCTCCATAGAAAATCAGACCAGAAGGAGAAGGATGACCAAAAAGCCAGGGATAAAATTCAGAACCAGAACACAACAACTAGAATCAAGTGACCTCACAAGGCAGCATGACACTATAAAATAAATCCAAAAGAATGAAAAAATTGAGGAAAATATGAAGCATCCTATTCACAAAACAGAGGATTTAGAAAATCATTCAAGGAGAGACAATTTAAGAATCATTGGTCTACCAGAAGACTATTACAAAAGAAAAAAAAAACTGGAGAAAATACTACAGGAAATTATTCAGGAAAACTTCCCCGATATTCTGGAACAAGAGGGAAAAGTGGAGACTGAAAGAATCCACAGATTATCTCCTGTTCTTTATTTTTTCCCAATTTAAACTTTAATTTATTTTGTCATTTTCAAACAATATTTCTTGGAAACAAAGATCCTTTTCTTTTCCTCCCCACTCCCACCATCCCTCCCCTAACCAACCCACAATTCCACTGGGTATCACAGGTGTCCTTGACTCAAAACCATTTCCATATTGTTGGTATTTGTATTAGTGTGTTCATTTAGAGTCTCTCCTTATTCATGTTTCTTCCACCCCTGTAGTCAAGCAGTTGCTTTCATTCAGTGTTTTTACTTCCATCGTTTGTCTTTTGCTTGTGGATAATGTTTGTTTGTTTTTTTTTTTATCCTGGATCCCTGCAGAATGTTCCAGGACATTGTATTGACGCTAATGGCGAAGTCCATTGTGTTCTATTGTACCACAGTGTATCAGTCTCTGTGTAAAATGCTTTCCTGGTCCTGCTCCTCCTGCTCTGCATCACTTCCTGGATGTAGGGTGTGAGGTGTTGATCCAAACCTAATCTCTCCCACACTGTCTTCGAGTTTTCCCAGCAGTTTTTGTCAAATAATGGGTTTTTGTCTCAGAAGCTGGGCTCTTTGGATTTGTCATATAGTGTCTTGCTGGGGTTACTTACCCCAAGTTACATACCCCAAGTCTATTCCACTGATCCTCCTTTCTGTCTCTTAGCCAGTACCAATTTGTTTTGATGACCGCTGTTTATAATAGAGTTTGAGGTCTCAGACTGCAAGGCCACTTTCCTTTGTACTTTTTTCATTATTTCCCTGAATATCCTTGACCCTTTGTTCTTCCAAATGAACTTTGTTATGGTTTTTTCTAAGTCAGTAAAAAAAATTTTTTGGAAGTTCAATGGGTATAGCACTAAATATATAAATAATCTTGGGTAGGATGGTCATTTTTATTATATTGGATCATCCTACCCATGAGCAGTTAATATTTATCCAATTGCTCAAGTCTAGTTTTAGTTGAATGGAGAGTGTATTGTAGTTGTGTTCATATAGTTCCTGTGTTTGTCTTGGGAGATAGATTCCTAAGGATTTTATTTTGTCTAAGGTGATTTTGAATGGGATTTCTCTTTCTAATTCTTGCCCCTGAGCTGTGTTAGAAATATATAGAAATGCTGATGACTTATGTGGGTTTATTTTATATCCTTCAACTTTGCTAAAGTTGTTGATTATTTCGATTAGCTTTTTGGTTGAATCTCTAGGATTCTTTAAGTAGACCATCATGTCATCCGCAAAGAGTGATAACTTGGTCTCCTCCTTGCCTTTTTTGATGCCTTCAATTCCATTTTCTTCTCTAATTGCTACTGCTAGTGTTTCTAGTACAATGTTAAATAAAAGAGGTGATAATGGGCATCCTTGTTTCACTCCTGATCTTATTGGAAATGCATCTAGTTTATCCCCATTGCAGATGATGTTAGTTTATGGTTTTATATATAAATATGTGTATATATATAAATATAAATATAAATATATATATATATATATACTGCTTATTATTTATAGAAATGGCCCTTCTATTCCTATGCTTTCTGGTGTTTTTAATAGGAATGGTTGTTGTATTTTAACAAAGACTTTTTCTGCATCTATTGAGATAATCAAGTGATTTTTGTCAGTTTGCTTATTAATATGGTCAATTATGCGGATGGTTTTCCTAATATTGAACTATCCTTGCATTCCTGGTATAAATCCTACTTGATCATGTTGGATGACCCTTCTGATCACTTACTGGAGTCTTTTTGCTAATATCCTATTTAAGATTTTTGCATCTATATTCATTAGGGAGATTGGTCTATAGTATTCTTTCTCCATTTTTGACCTGCCTGGCTTTTGAATTAGTATCATATTTGTGTCATAAAAGGAATTTGGTGGAACTCCCTCTTTGCTTATTATGTCAAATAGTTTGTATACTATGGAGTTAGCTGTTCTTTGAATGTTTGATAGAATTCACTGGTGAATCTGTCAGGCCCTGGGGATTTTTTCTTAGGAATTTCTTTGATGGCCTGTTGGATTTCTTTTTCTGATATGTGATTATTTAAGAAATCTATTTCTTCTTCTGTTAGTCTAGGCAATTTATATTTTTTTGTAAATATTCATCCAAATCACCTATGTTGGTATATTTGTTGCCCCATAGTTAGGCAAAGTAGTTTTAATTATTGCCCTAATTTCCTCTTCATTGGAGGTGAGTTCCCCCTTTTCATTTTTGATGCTGTTAATTTGCCTTTCTTCTTTCCTTTTTTTAATTAGATTGAACAGTACTTTGTCTACTTTGTCTGTTTTTTTTAAAGTACCTGCTTCTAATCTTGTATATTAGTTTAATAGTTCTATTACTTCCCATTTTAATAATTTCTCCCTGAATTTTTGGGATCATTAGTTTGGTTTTCTTCTGGGGGTTTTAATTTGTTTGCTTTCAAGTTTTTTGTTATGCATTTCCAATTCATTGAACTTTGCCCTCTCTAATTTGTTAATATATGCACACAAGGATATGAATTTTCCTTTGAGTACTGCTTTGGCTGCATCCCATAAGGTTTGAAAGAATGTCTCACCATTGTGATTTTCCTCAATGAAATTATTACTTGTTTCTATGATTTCTTCTCTAACTAACTGATTTTGGAGTATCATATTATTTAATTTCCAATTAATTTTTGATTTGGCTCTCCATGTACCATTACTGATCATTATTTTTATTGCTTTATGATCTGAAAAGTTTGCATTTATTATTTCTGCTTTTCTGCATTTGTATGCCATGTTTCTGTGCCCTAGTGTATGATTTCAAGTTTTCCTTTCTCTTTGTATTTGGATATCAAACTTTCCACAGAGCTCTGGTCTTTTCTTTCCAAAGCTTGGAAATCTATTTTGTTGAATGCCCATACTTTCCCCTGGAAATATATAGTCAATTTTGATGGATAGATGATTCTTGGTTGAAGATCCAGCTCTCTTGCCTTTCTGAAAATCATGTTCCATGCTTTACGGTTGTTCAGAGTGAAAATTGCAAGGTCTTGTGTGACCCTGATTAGCATTCCTTTATATCTAAATTGTCTTTTTTCTGGCTTCTTGTAAGATTGTTTCTTTTGCTTGAAAGCTTTGAAATTTGGCAATTACATTCCTTGGAGTTATCTTTAGTGTAGAGGGTGTTCTGTAAACTCTTTCAATGCCTGTATTGCCCCCTTGTTCTAGAATCTCTGGGCAGTTTCCTTTGATGATGTCTTGTATTATGATATTGAGATTACTATTTATCGCTGGCTTTTCTGGTAGGCCAATTATTCTCAGATTGTCTCTCCTTCCTATATTTTCCAGCTCTGTCACCTTGTCAGTGAGATATTGTATGTTATCTTCTAATTTCTTAGTCTTTTGGCTTTGCTTTATTAATTCTTGCTCTTTTGCAAGATCATTGTCTTCCAGTTGCCTGATTCTGACCTTTAAAGCCTGATTTTCCTTTTCAGTTTGGTCTATCCTACTATTTGAGGCTTCAAGCTGTTTCTGTCATTGTGTTTTTTTTTCATGCTTCAGATTTCTGAGTACCTTTTGCATTATTTCCCATTTTTCCTCCCAGAAAGCTTCCATCTTTTTGATAACTTCCAATTGAAATTCTTCTAGAGCTTGTGGACAATTTCCATTTCTTTTGGAAGGTTTTGGTGCCTTTGTGCTTCCTCTTCTGCTATTTCCTCTGTTTGTGTGTGTGTGTGTGTTTTCCCTCCATAAAATGTATCCAAAGTCACCCCCTTCTTCTTGCTTTTCTTGGTGTTGGCATGTTGGGGTTCTTGGGTACAGTTTGCCATCTCTGTGTTTTGTTTGTTTTTTCTTCCTCCCCTTTCTAGTCAGGAATCTGAATGAGTAGTACTTGCTCTCATTATAAGGGTCTAATGATGAAGGCTTTAGACTCAAGGTTAATTCTAGGTTCTCTGCAGCTGTGCTGTCTACCTGGGGAAGCCCAGGGACTTCCCTCCCCTGCCTGCCAGCATTTTGGGAGTTAGTGCTCTCATGTAAGAGTTTTTGGTGGTCTTAGCTAACTCCCAAGATGTGTAGGTGCCCCTTGTTCACTTCAGGGGATCCCTTTGAGAACTCGGTGTTTATAGCACTCTAGTTTTGGGCGCTGGAGATCTGTGCTCCCCTAGCCCGCCTAACAAGGTTTGGGGTGTTAGTACTCTCAGGAAAAAGACCTTATCTTATTCAACTTCCCAGACCTGGGGTTGTTCGTTGTTCAGTCCTAGGATGCTCCCTACCTCACTTGTTGATTCTGGCCAGTGCTGACTTTAACTCCAGCTCTAGCTTTTTGGTGGGGGAGGGGAGGGTGGGTCAGCTTTTTGTTCCCTTATATTGTGGAGATGCCAGAATCCCAACTACTTTCAGAGCTTCGCCTTGTTGTGGGGTCTTTCTGTTCTTATGAGGATAGTTGTTTTTTTTTATTTTGGGAGGGTCTTTTGAGATTGTCTGTGTCTTTGGGTCTGAGGAGAGGAAGCAAGCTGTGTCTACTCTGCAGGCATGCTTACCCGAAAGTCTACTTCCTGATCTTATTCAGAACTGACAACACCCAGGAATGTTATAGCCAAACTCAAGAACTATCAGACCAAAGAAAAGATATTACAAGCTGCCAAGAGGAAGTCATTCAGATACCATGGAACCACAGTAAGGATAACACAGGATCAGGTGGCATCCACACTGAAGGACTGAAGGAAATGGAATATGATATTCCGGAAAGCAAAGGGAACTAGATCTACAACCAAGAATCAATTCCCCAGCAAAACTGACTATATTCTTGAGGGGAAAGTATGGTCATTCCACAAAATAGAAGAATTCCAAGAATTTGTAAAGAAAAGAGCAGATCTGAACAGAAAATTTGATGTCCAAGCACAGAACTCAAGAGACTCGTGAAAGGGTAATTAAAAAAGAGGGGGAAAAGAAAAACAAAATAAAACAAACAAAAAAAATCCAATTTAAAAAAAAAAATTTAAACCCTTACCTTTTGTCTTGGAGTCAATACTGTGTATTGGCTCCAAGGAAGAACAGTGTTAAGGGTTAGGCAATGGGGGTTAAGTGACTTGCCCAGGGTCACACAGCTGGGAAGTATCTGAGGCCAGATTGGAACTTAGGACCTCTCATCTCTAAGCCTGGCTTTCAATCCACTGAGCTACCCAGCTGACTGCAAATCCACCTGTTTTTAAGGGACTCGATGAGTTAAAATGTTATGTATCCCTATAAGTAAATAGATCATTGGTAACTCTTAAAAACTTTTGTATCAGCTGGGCAGCTAAAAGAATTACATTTAGAGGGAACAGTGACAAACTGTATAGCATGAAAGAACAAGAAGGGAATAGGTATATATATATATATATATATATATATATATATATATATATATATATATATATACATGCATAAATACATATACATACATATATATTTATATATATATATATACACACACAACTAGAGCTTAAACAAGAGGTTGATACTAAAAGCAATGGGAAAAGAAAGAAATGGGGGTAAATTTATATGTCACAAAGATGCTCATGGCGGGAGGGGGGAGAACAGCAATACACTAAAAGGGTAAAGAGGTTGGAGGTAGGAAATACTCAACTCGTGTGTGCATTGAAATTGACCCAAAGAGGGAAGAACAATTCAATCCATTGGGGCAGAGAATATATTTGTGCCTTATATGGGAGTAGAAGGGTAACAAATGGACTGGGGGTGGAGGGAAGCAGTATAAGGGAGGGAGGGGGTAGTTTTAGAAAGACTACAGGGGAAAAAAGGGGGGGACAAGAAGGGAGGGGGGTAGAAATGGAACTAAAATAAGGGTAGGAATAGGGGAACTGATTAAAAACAAACATTGGTATAGAAGGAAATAGTGAAAGCAGAAAAAGCAGGACCAGGAGTAGAAATCAAAATGTTGTAAAATACAAGGCTAGTAATCATAACTCTGGATGTGAATGGAATGATATCATCCATAAAATGCAAATGAATAGCAGAGTGGATTAGAATCCAAAACCCTACCATATGTTGTCTGCAAGAAACACATAAGAGGAAGGTAGATACGCATAGGATGAAAGTAAGAGGATGGAGCCAAATCTATTGGGCATCAAATGATAAAAAGAAGACAGGAGTGACAATCATGATATCTGATAAAGCCAAAGTAAAAATAAATCTAGTTAAAAGAGATAGGGAAGGTAATTACATCCTGATAAAAGGCAGTATAGACAATGAGGAAATATCAGTACTCAACATTTATGCACCAAATGGCAGAGCATCCAGATTTTAAAGGAGAAACTAGTGGAGCTCAAAGATGAAATAGATAGAAAAACTATACTAGTGGGAGACCTGAATCTTCTGCTATCCAAACTAGATAAATCAAACCAAAAAATAAATAAGAAAGAGGTAAGAGAAGTAAATGAAATTTGAGAAAAATAGAGTCAGTAGACATGTGGAGAAAAATAAATAGGGACAAAAAGGAATACACCTTCTTTTCAGCAGCTCATGGTACATTCACAAAAATTGACCATGTATTAGGGCATAAAAACATTGCAAACAAGTGCAAAAGAGCAGAAATAATAAATGCAACCTTCTCAGATCACAATGCAATGAAAATAATAATTAGTAAAGGTATGTGGAGAAGTAAATCAAAAATTAATTGGAAACTAAACAATATGATTCTCCAAACTGGTTAAAGAACAAATCGTCGAAACAATTAATAACTTTATTGAAGAAAATGACAATCATGAGACATTCTTTCAAAACCTATGGGATGCAGCCAAAGCAGTACTCAGGAGGAAATTTATATCCCTGAGTTCATATATAATAACGAATTAAGAAAGACAGAGGTCAATAAATTGGGCATGCAAATTAAAAAAAAAACTTGAAAGAGAACAAATTAAAAATCCTCAGATGAAGACTAAATTAGAGATCCTAAAAATCAGAGGAAAAATTAATAAAATTGAAAGTCAAAGAACTATTGATTTAATAAATAAGGCCAGAAGCTGGTACTCTGAAAAAAAAAAAAAAACAAATAAAATATACAAAGTAATGGTCAATCTAATTTAAAAAAAGGAAAGAAGAAAATCAAATTGACCTCCAAGATCAAATCTAAGATGAAAAGGGAGACCTCACCTCTAATGAAGAGGAAATTAAGGCAATGATTAAAAACTATTATGCCCAATTATATGGCAACAAATATAGCAATATAAGTGATATGGATGAATACATACAAAAATAGAAACTGTCTAGACTAACAGAGGAAGAAATAAATTACCTAAACAGCCCCATATCATAAAAAGAAATTGAACAAGCTATCAAAGAACTCCCTAAGAAAAAATCCACACATCCATATGGATTCACAAATGAATTCTATCAAACTTTCAAAGAACAACTAATCCCAATATTATACAAACTATTTCACATAATAAGGAAAGGAGTTCTACCAAATTCATTTTACAACACAAACATGGTACAGATCCCAAAACCAGGCAGGTCAAAAACAGAGAAAGAAAACTATAGACCAATCTCCTTAATAAATATAGATGCAAAATCGTAAATAGGATACTAGCAAAAAGACTCCAGCAAGTCATCACAAAGGTTATTCACTATGACCAGGTAGGATTCATACCAAGAATGCAAGTATGGTTCAATATTAGGAAAACCATCCACATAATTGACATATTAATAAGCAAACTGACAAAAATCAAATGATTATCTCCATAGATGCAGAAAAAGACTTTGATAAAATATAAACTAGAAGCCTTCCCAATATCATCAGGAGTGTAACAAGAATGCCAATTATCACCTCTATTATTTAACATTGTAATAGAAATACTAGCAGTAGAAATTAGAGAAGAAAAAGAAATTGAAGGTATTAAAATTGGCAATGAGGAGATTAAGCTATCTCTCTTTGTGGATGATATGATGTTTTACTTAAAGAATCCTAGATAATCAGCCAAAAAGTTAGTTGAAACAATCTACAATTTTAGCAAAGTAGCAGGATACAAAATAAACCTGCATAAGTCATTAGCATTTCTATATATTTCCAACCCATTATAGCAGCAAGAATTAGAAAGAGAAATTACATTTAAAATCACCCTAGACAATATAAAATATTTAAGAATATTTCTGCCAAGGCAAACACAGGAATTATATGAACACAACTACAAAACACTTTCCACACTATTAAAACTACCTCTAAACAATTGGAGAAACATTGATTGCTCATGGGTAGGATGAGCTACCATAAAAAAAATGACAATCCTACCCAAATTAATTTACTTATTTAGTGCCATACCCATTGAACAACCAAAAATGTTTTACTCAATTAGAAAAAAACTATAACAAAGTTTATTTGGAAGAACAAAAGATCAAGGATATCCAGGGAAACCATGAAAAAAATGCAAATGAAGAAGGACTTCCAGTTCCAGATCTCAAACTATACTATAACGCAGTGGTTATCAAAACAATTTGTTACTGGCTAAGAGACAGAAAGGAGGATCAGTGGAACAGATGGGGTAAATGACCTTAGCAAGACAGTCTATGATAAGCCCAAATATCGCAGTTTGTGGGATCTTAACCCACTATTTGATAAAAACTGCTGGGAAAACTGGAAGACAGTATGGGAGAGATTAGTTTTAGATCAACATCTCACACCCTAAGACCAAGATAAACTCAGAATGGGTGAATGACCTGAATATGAAGATGGAAACTATAAGCAGATTAGGCGAACACAGAATAGTATACTTGTCAGATCTTTGGGAAAGGAAAGACTTTAAAACCAAGTAAGAGCTTGAAAAAAATCACAAAATGTAAAATCAATAATTTTTATTACATCAAATTAAAAAGGTTTTGTAGAAACAAAACTAATGCATCCAAAATTAGAAGGGAGGCAACAAATTGGGAAACAATCTTCATTACAAAAACCTGTGACAAAGGTCTAATTACTCAAATTTATAATGAGCGAAATCAATTGTACAAAAAATCAAACCATTCTCCAATTGATAAATGGACAAGGGACATGAATAGGCAATTTTCGGTTAAAGAAATGAAAACTATTAATAAGTACATGAAAAAGTGTTCTAAATGTCTTATAATCAGAGAAATGCAAATCAAAACAACTCTGAGGTATCACCTCACACCTAGTAGATTGATTAACATGACAGGAAAGGAAAGTAATGAATGTTGGAGGGGATGTGGCAAGGTCAGGACATTAATGCATTGCTGGTGGAGTTGTGAATTGATCCAACAATTCTGGAGGGCAATTTGGAACTATGCCCAAAGGGCAATAAAGAACTGTCTGTCCTTTGATCCAACCATAGCACTGCTAGGTTTGTGCCCCAAAGAGATAATAAGGAAAAAGACTTGTACAAGAATATTCATAGCTGTGCTCTTTGTGGTGGCAAAAAACTGGAAAATGAAGGGATGCCCTTCAGTTGGGGAATGGCTGAACAAATTGTGTCATATGTTGGTGATGAAATACTATTGTGCTGAAAGGAATAATAAAGTGGAGGAATTCCATGGGGACTGGAACAACCTCCAGGAATTGATGCAAAGTGAGAGAATCAGAACCAGGAGAACATTGTACACAGAGACTGATACACTGTTGTAGAATAGAATATAATGGACTTCATTACTGGCAATTAAGTGATCATGAACAATCTGGAGGGATCTATGAGAAAAACCACTATCCACATCCAGAGGAAACACTGTTGGAGTAAAAACACCAAAGAAAAAACAACTGCTCGAATACATGGGTCGAAGGGATGTGGTTGAGGATATAGACTCTAAATGAACATCCTAGTGTAAACAACAACATGGAAATAGGTTCTGGTCATGGACACATGTAATACCCAATGAAATTGCGCTTTGGCTGCAGGATGGATGGGTGGAGGGGAAGGAGGGAAATAATGTGATTATTGTAACCAAGGAATAATGTTCTAAATTGACTAAAACTAATTCAAATGGGAAAAAGAGAAAATTAATAAAATATAAGTCCCTTAAAATAGCTATTTTTCATTTTTTTCTTTGGTATCTCTATGGCGTAGAATGGTGCTTAATATTTAGCAGGTGCTTAATAAATGTTTGTCTATTTGCTAAATGTTTAAATTTTCATTTCCTAAATACTTTCATTGTTCAAAGCAATACTAGGAACTAGAGATGCAAAACTTAAAGCTTCAGGTTCTTTTAAAAAAAGAATTGATAACACTATTCAGAGGACAGTAATTTCAAAGACAACCCCCCAAATTATCAGCAATTGGAGTCTGTGATAAAGCAGGGAAAGAAAGGTTTTCAGAAGCTAGATAATTGGCTGTTAGAATGTGAGTAACACAGCTCAAATTCACATTAATATCATTATGTATAATATACAGTTAGTCCATATACAAATTCATTATCATAAGTGAAATTAGAGATGACTACTCTCTCTTTATCCAACATCCAACTTCAAAATGTGGGAAACTCCCTCTCTTAGTTGACCCCAAAGATGTGAGTTTTCCTAAGTCAGCACTCAAACTCAATCACTAACTCTGAAACAAATGACATTTCAAAAGGAACATGGGATAGTGAACTTGCCTGAAGCTCCTGCCTATGAGGAAAAGCACAGACATTTAACATGCTATCATTCTTCTATCACTTAAATATATTCATGGCTCAGTTATAGCCCAAGGTTAACATCCTGAATTCACATTGTTTGATGCCTCACTTGGGAGATTTATAAATCTCAATGTTTTAAACAGAAGTTTCAGATCTGTCTCCTTACATATTTTAAACCCATTCTCTCTCTCTCTCTCTCTCTCTCTCTCTCTCTCTCTCTCTCTCTCTCTCTCTCTCTCTCTCTCTCTCTCTCTCTCTCTCTCTCTCTCTCTCTCTCTCTCTCTCTCTCTCTCTCTCTCTCTCTCTCTCTCTCTCTCTTCTCTCTCTTTCCTTTCTTCTGCTCTGTCTGCAATAATGAAATGCACAAATAAAAGTAGCTACAAATAATCATAATTGTATTTCTAGAGTAAGCTGATATTATATTATAACTTAAAACAACTTGTTTTTCAGTCATTTCTGACTCTTCATGACTCCATGGACCTTACATAGCATCGTAATATTGTCTATGAGGTTTTCTTGACAAAGATATAGTGGTTTGCAATTTCCTTTTCCAGTGGATTTTGATGACTTGTTCAGGGTCACACAGCTATTAAGTATTTGACACTGGATTTGACTCAAGGCCTAATGCTCTGAGCCATCTGGATTTTCCAAAAGTGCAAATAGCCAACTTTAATGTACAGAAACATTTGAAGATTTCTGTACTGTTAGACATAAAAGGGTGAAGAGTAGGGACAAAGAAGAATCACTGTGCTAGTCAGATCGTGTTCATAGTCATGGAGAAGTAAACTATTTGATCAAATAAGTCCTATTCTCCAGTCACAGGTGACTCAGAGACCACCCATCACAATGGAGACAATTTACCACACTCAACACCCAGATGTTCCCCTCATCTACTTCTAACATCATAGTGGCTTTTCCCAATGCTATATGAAATTCCTCTGAGTCTATCTCCCACATCAGGAAGAAAACAATGTTGTCTCTTTGTAACTCTATTTTTCAGGAGTTCTCACAGCAAATATTCAGATTGCTCCCTTTTTGTGCCTTTCTAATTTTTAAACCCATTCTTCTGATACCATACACCCCATCCCTTCCATATACTCTGTGATCCTGGGACACTAAAGTATCACTTATTCCTTGAACATGTCACTCCTCTCTAGTCTGAGCATTTTTTTACTGACTGTCCCCCACATTCTTTCTTATCTCTGGCTTCTAGCTTCATTGGCTTCTTCCATGCCCCAGTTAAAGTCTCACCTTTTGGGGGGGACACTAGTGTATGGAGTAGTGGAGTAATGAACTCATACAACCATTTTGTAGAGCAATCTGGAACCCTGCCCAAAAGGCCATAAAATTATATATACCCTTTTAACAAGCAATATTATTACTAGGTCTTTTATGCCAGAGAGATCAAAGGTAGGAGGAAAGGAGATCTATGTACAAAAATATTTATAGCAACTATTTTTGTGAAGACAAAGAACTTGAAACTGAAGGAATATCCATCAATTGGGTAATGGCTGAACTAGTTATGGTATATGATCATAATGGAATACTCTTATCATAAGAATTGATGAGCAGAGCAATCACAAAAAACCTGGAAAGACATATAAAGTAATGGAAAATGAAATGAGCAAAACCAAGAGAATGCTGTGCACAATAACAACTCTAAAGTACAATGATCAACTGTCAATGATTATTATCATTGACACTGATAATTATTATCAGCAATGCGCAGATACAAGACAATTCCAAGAGCTTATAATGAAGAGGATTATCTACCACCACAGAAGAAACTTGGAGTTTGAATGCAAATTGAAGCATAACATTCATCAATTCATTTCCCTCATAAATTTTAATCTAATATGTGAATGTGGCTTCTTTTACAACAACACAAATATGGAAAAACATGTTGTATGATAGCACACATACACCCCACTCCATATTACCTGCCATCTTGGAGAAAGTGGAAGGGTGGACAGAAAGAAAAGAACATGGAGTATGTAATGTCAGAAAACAATTATTAAAATTGTATCTCCATGTAACCTGGGGAAAATGCATAAAATAAATGAAATAAAAGCTCAACTTATATTATAAAGTCTTTCTTAATCTTTGATGCCCATTTCTTTCCCCAGTTAGTTGTGTTCAGTTTATTCTGTACACATCTTTTTTCTGAACATAGTTATTTGCATGATATTTCTCTATTAGAATGTGAGTTCCTTAAGAACAAACTACCTTTTGCTTTTTCTTGTATTCCCAGCACTTAATACAGCATCTGGAAGATTGCAGGAGTTTAGCAATTTCTAATTGACTGAGTAGATAGATGCAGAGAAATCTGATCCAAATAATCTCTACAATTACTGGTAATTCAATTTAAATTCAACTAACATTTGCAAATATCTACTATAGGGACAAATGTTTCTGGCAAAAAGGGAAGATAATTAATGTAGACAACTAATATATACATTGTTCCAGGCCTCTTGATGATTGTGATCTAGTAGAAAAAACAGAATACATACATAAATTCAATTCCATAATCATTTGTTGAGCCCCTAACATGTGTTAAATGCTGGAGATAGAAAGACAAAAATCAAACAATTCTCTCTCTCAAGGAATTTGCTTTCTGTTTGTGAATCTTTCAGCAAGTGAGAGTAATATTTATACATCAGTAAACAGAGGAAAAGAATATCCAAAACAAATAAGCATTTTGGGGCAGTAGAGAGCACTCTCATCATTCAGAGGCAGGGCCCAATAAAGGCCTTGCATAAAAGATAGTATATAAAATAAGCCATAAAACAACCTGAAAATTTGTGTTAAGCAGATCATGTAAGAGAAAAAACAGGTGATAGTCCTGGTCTTGGGAGAGAAAAATCACTTGAGAAAGGAGCCAAAATAATCTTAATACATTGTCTTTTGTTGTGGTTCAGTAATGTTGTAGTTATGTCTGATTCTGTGAACTATTTGCACTTTTCTTGGCAAAGATACCAGAGTGGTTTGCTATTTCCTTCTCCTGCTTATTTTACAGATGAGAGAACTGAGGTAAACAGGGTTAAGTGACTTGCACAGGGTCACATAGCTAATAAGTATTTGAGGACAAATTTGAACTAAGAAATATGTCCTCCTGAATGCAGGCTCTGCACTTTATCCATTACCACATGGTACCTTTTATCAACCATGAATCAGATACCTTCTGTAGATATAGATACTGGCTCGAGTGCATGGCAAGAGTAATGAAGGGAATTCTGAACTATGTGTTCTAATATAGCTATAAGTTTTGAAATAAAGAAGTTAAAATGATTAGAAAAATAAATAAGGATATCAACTAAATAGAGAACACATAATGAAGTGAAAGGTCAGATTGACTAACCATGAATCACTGAGAAGTTCATTGGAAGAAAATAATTTTTTAATCATTACTTGAAAAATTGTATTCACTTTCTAGGAAACTTAAAATGCCATTCAAGAATAAAGAAAATGTGGACTATACAGTACTCCAGCAATATTGGATTGTAGACTTGTCTAGGCAATCTTTCATTTTACAGTGTTTGTATGCCCAAGTTTATGTTTTATTAACCTCTTAGTGATTAGTAGACTTTCTTTCAAGTAAATTGTTTTTCAATGAACAGAAAATCAATGCTTTACACCAGCTATGAGTCTTTACTACCTCATTTATAAATACACTGGCAAGACAAATTGTTTCATTGCTGAAGAATTGCTATATTAACAATCAGTAATTCTAATAAAAGTCTAATGCAGTATAAAATAAGCCCAGCTGACAGACGAAGCAAAAAGCAGTTATTTCCTGTTGATTAGAACTAATTGTGTTGAAACTGAAATGAATTTGGCCAAGGATGAAGTCAATGCTCTTAGTCCTTAATCAAGAGACAAATAATTGATAATTTTATTATCTTGGGTATTTATTTTATGGAGAGATTTCTGAATTGTGAAACTTATATGTGTTAGCATATTTAACTCTGGGTAAAATGTTACTATAAAAGAGCAAGCCTTGGGCAAAGTCCTTTTTGAAAGCATCACACCCCTGTATTTCATTAGAATGAATCTATAAAAATATTTAACTCCAAGACTATACTTAAGTCAATTATGCCATGGATAGCTCTATTTTTAAGAGAACAGGAAGCTAGTTCTATATGCAGAATATTTTCACTTTTGACTTTCTGCTAGCATCTTCTTCTGTTTGATCCTGTCCTTACAAACCTGTAATCATCAAATTTCAGGCTGTCAGTTCTTAAATGTGAAAATTGAAATAAGTTGAAAAGATTATTTCCAAATTCAGGTAACACAGGATTGTGCCCTGCAGGGCTGTATGATACAATTCAGAAAGACTTGTAGAGCTGCTTAAATTGTGGACATATGGAATGGGATGAAAATAGTCCAGCAGGCATTATGGGATGGCTGCCAAGAGGATCTTTCAGAAAGAAGAGTGTTTCATTGTCACCTTCACTTTGTGGAGATAAAAACTTAACAGGGAGCAAGTGAATCATTCTGGTGCTGATTACAGAAGATAGGACAAGCTTCCAAAGGGGAGCCTATAAAAATAGTAGGCTGGAGGTCTTCAGTGATACATTGCTAATTTGGAAGATTTCATTATCAGGAATTTTCATTACTGATGACACTACTGAGAGTCATGTGTTTGTGCAAGAAGCTGTCCATAGTTGTCTATAGAACACCTGGAACTAACTCAATTACCCTTTAAATTAAGGGGGGCTGATTAGTTGGTGCCTTTCAAAAATATACTCCAGTCTGGGTCATTTATTTTCCCAATATTTGGATAGACAAGTCTTGCAGCAATATTGTCTGTGTTTGAGATCATGAGCTAGCAATATCTACATTAATAATTTTTTATGCCTGTGACTTCATTTTTTTTATTCTATTAACATACAAGTAAGTTGAGAGAGCAAGGGAGATAAAGACAGAGAGACAGAGAAAGAGAGGCAGAGAGACAGAGAATTAGTACTCTTACATCAGTTCCCCTATTCAGAATATCCTATTGTCTGGTTCATTGATTATGAATATAAACTGATTTGAAACTATGCTTGCTGTGTTTACAAAGTATGTTCAGTTTATATAAGTGAAGTGGATCTCATAAGTGAACTTCTCTTCAGGGTCAGGCACAAGGATGATAAGGAGACTTGTTATACAAAAATAAACTATTTGTTGAGAATATAAGGATATAAAAAAGATTTCTAACTATATGGGATTCTAACTCCACCCAAAACAAAACTCCCTGGTTCTGCAAGGAATCATTTCTCCTGTTTCCAAAGGCTACACTGATCCTTCCTGATCTGACTAACCCAAATTTTACCTATTCTACAATAAATGAACACTATTATCTTTATAAGAAATATATAATTCTAAACTTTGTCTCCAAGTTATAAAAATAGCAAAGGCCAGATGACTGAGACTCAGCAAGAACTAAGTTAAGTCTCTGAGTCTTACCAGCCTCAGAGTCCAAACCAAAGACCAGATCTTTCTTTGGTCTTCTCAGAGATAAAAAACAATATGTGAAACAGCAATAGACAGTCACTAGTGTTTCCTAAGTTGGAGAAGTAAGTCACGTAGTTCCTTCAGGTTTTTCCCCTCCTTTTCTTCTACCTTCAGACAGCAAGGAGAGAGAGAAAAGATGGTGTTACCTGCTCCCAGCACTCAGAGAGAGAGAGAGAGAGCAACTGCCACTCCCAGAGAGCAACTGTCAACTCCCTCAGAGCAACTGCCACAGAAACACCATTACACCTCCCACACACACTATCAATATTTGAAATTGACCCTCTGGCTCAGATTTGTTTCAAACTCCAATTCTTTCTGAAGCTAGCTTCTTCACTTATCTCTAAACTAATGTAACAAGACAATTTCTAATATTATCCTTATACTAACTAATAAAGAAAAGATGGTAGATTCCTCTTGACTTTCTTATGTGGTGGAATGCTAACAAAGAAAACGATAAGATAAATACTATGGATTTGATATGGATATAGTCAGGAAGATCTGAGTTCAAATCCTTCCTCTGACACATTGTATGATATTGACATTAATTAACCTCTTTAGGTATCAGTTTCCTCATCTGCAAAATGAGTTGTTTGAACTTTATGACATCTTAAATCCCTTTCAACTTAAAATGTATGACCCTTTTAAGTCATGTTCCCTAATCTTTTACGGTTTATAATGCTATTCCCACAGAAGTCAGTTGTTTAAAAATAAATAATACTCAAAAATATATTAATATAACAATTGCTCTGTTAAGTTTGACTTCTCAATAATTAAAAAAACAAGTATAAAAAAGAGAGCATAATTTGTAATCATGTATTTGCTGGGACCAGCATTGTGAAAGAGACTATGAGGATATAAAAGAATAAAGATGGAGCCCCTTTCCTCATGGACTTAAATTCTGGCTGAAGAGATGAGAAAGGCTTTAGAAAAGCCCCACAGCAATGACATATTAAATTCTTTAGAAGAAGCATGAGGGGAACTAAGAGAAGGGGTGGCTCTAAGCTCTGAAAATTATGAGGGCAGCTAAAGGAGTTAAGAAGATTTCATAGAGGACAGAATTTCAGCTGCATTTTTAAAAGAGGAGAATTTATATGGAGGAAAAGAAGAAGAGATTTTTAGGTTAAAAATAGAGAAATAGATTCATAACTAGCATAGAATCACTGTCAAATTTAGAGGAAATCAACTTGATATATTTTGTCTATGAAAAAAAGTTTAACATCTATTAAGCATGAATATTTAAAATATAAAAACACCAGATGATAAGTTGGAGTGAACTCCTCCCTGCCTTTACCTGCTTCTCACCCTAAAATGAAGGTCACACTTTATATTAATTGTTCCAAGTGATATTTTCACTGTTTATCCTAAGCACAAAGAATTATAACTTAAGGCTTTTGTGCAAGAACCTAAGTAAAACTATGGAAGCAGAAATGATCATGTATCAAAAGGGACTAAAAATAAAGAGTCAATCACAAGAGAGAGCAACTACAGAAGTGCAACATATAATGATTCAAAACCTGTGGTGCAGTGGAAAGGGTTTGAAAATAGTAATCAGGACATTTAGATTAAAATCCTAGAAATGCAAGTATCAGTCTGAGTTTGATATTGCTTTCATCCTGAGTTCCTATATCTTCAAACATAGAATATAAATGATGGATCTATCTAAGATCTCTTACACTTCAATTTATTTTAAAAAGCATTAAACACCTACTGTCTTCAAAGCATTGTGACAGGTAGGGGGATATAAAAATAAAAATAAAATGGCCCATATCCTTGAGGGAGTTACATTCTATGTCCACCAACATGGATTTCTCTGTCATGTCCCAGGAACCTTTTCATCTTTTCAGGATCACTTCAGCACTGGCACTTATAGGAATATTCCTATGAATACTTTGCCCATTGGACACTTGCCTCCAATTGGAGAGGAGAGGGCTCTGGCTCCTTTCCAAACATATGTTTAAGGAGGATACCCAAGCCAGGAATCTCTTCCCATTTCTTACCAGTTTGCATTACTCTGGACATCTGTATAATGACTAAGTACATGATAACTTATTCCCTATCCTTTTCAGATCCTTTTTAGGACTTGTCATTCATTAAAATGTAAGCTCCATGAAGGCAGAGATTATTTTTCATTTAGTATTTATAATTCCTTTGACTAGCATAGTTACTGACATATAAGTGTTTAATAAATGTTTGCAAACTGGCATTCTTTTGAAGAGAGAAAATCAGAGACATGGAGAGGGAGGTGGGGGGGGAGAAGGGAAAGAAGGAGAAAAAATGAGGAGAATTCTGAATGAAGTTTACTAGAGGAAAAATAGCAAAGAGAACATAGTTTTGAGTTTTATTCTATATTATGAATGAAATGTAATTCACTCTAACATCTAGTAATGGGAAAGCCAAATATGTAGAATTAAATAAAAATGTAAGTAAGCATGTGTAATAACTCCCTGTATAAATGATACCAATTAATTTGAGAGGAAAAAAGAAAAAAATAGCAACTGTTAAAATGTATATTCAGATAGGTAGACAGACAGATAGACAGGCAGGCAGAGAGGTAGGGAGAGAGAGAGAGAGAGAGAGAGAGAGAGAGAGAGAGAGAGAGAGAGAGAGAGAGAGAGAGAGAGAGAGAGAGAGAGAAGAGAGAGAGAGAGAGAGAGAGAGAGAGAGAGAGAGAGAGAGAGAGAGAGAGAGAGAGAGGTGGAGTGACAGATCTGTGTTTAGCCAAGAAAAACCATTAGGCTCATTGTCTCTATGATAAACAGTTAGATTTCTCTGTTTTACACTTTCAATTCTTTTCCATTGATTTGATATGTTGTACAATGACAGGAACCTTTCACAACCAAACAAAAAATCTTTTTTTCTTCACTAATGTGTTGGTTTTTTTTTTTTTTTTGGGGGGGGGAGGCTGATATTTTTCTTCACCTAACTCTATACTTTACTGTTTGCTTAAAGAATGAAAAAAGGGGGCAACAAGGTAACACAATGTATACAGTGCTAGGCCTGGAGTCAGGAGGACCTAGATTAAATTTGACCTCAGACCTTAGCTGTGTAACCCTGGGCAAGTCACTAAACCCCAGTTACTTAGCCCTTATCACTCTTCTGCCTTTGAATTGATACTTAGTATTGATTCTAAGACAGATGAAAGATAAAGGTTTTTAAGAAAGAATGGAAAAATAAGAATAATAACTAATAATAACTAAAATAAATAATAATAACTTATAACATTCATTTTGAAGTCTGAAATTTTCCAAGCACTGTTCTTGACATTAAAGCTTCTAAATAAAGGAATGGGCAGAAATAAATGAACTTTAGTTTCCTGAGCCTGAGACACTCTAAAATCAAGTGGGATAGACATTACATTCCTGAATGCTTTTACAGGAGTTAAATATGCTTTTCTCTCTTTTTCACACATGAGTGCTGGAGGATCAGTGAATTTGCCAAGCCATATACCATCTAATAAGGACATATTAACGGACTATATGACTATTTTATGAGGACCACCCTGTTTAAATTCAGAGAAATTCATCACCAGGTTAACTATAGGATAATGGATTTTTTATCAACAGAAACTTATGATCATCAACGGAGTGACAAAGTAAGCTATATCACAGGGAGGGAGGATGGTCACACCAAGGAAATTACAAATCCTTGAAGGCTTGGATTAAATAAATAATCTAAAGGGCACCTGGGCCAATGAAGATAAACCAGTGCTCTGGATAATTTGACTTTCACTATAGTTGACTTCAGTAGAAACATAGTGTTTAAAAAAAAAAGAAAAAGAAGGAATATCCCCCCAAAGGGAGGCTTGTACTTTGGTATGGAGAGAGAGGGAAAAAGAGGAGAACCCCCCTTCTCCACAAAGCAGCTTTCAGGGGAGACAGATGTAATTGGTTGGCTCAGAGAGAGGAGAGAGGGTTTGAAGATTTTCCCCTTTTCTGCCTTCCCTCCTTAGCTAAAGCTGCTCTCCCCAATTCGCTCTTATCCCTCTTGTACCCCCTCCACTACTCGAGACCCAAAAGGTCTCCCCTTGATCCATTTGCTCACACTTAGCTTGGGGAACAGATAACTTTAATTTTAACTCAATCAGATAATACAAAAGGAATAAATGGGCAGGGAAGAATGGGAAAGGAAAGTGGGAAAGGGGGGTCCCTGTCTCTATCTAAACCCTTTTCCTCCCTCCTTGAGTTTGGGAGGAACTCAGGCCTTGGCAGCCTGAGCCCCCTGAGAGAAAGTCAGGTTGACTCACCCCTGGACAACAGGAGCTGAGGTAAAGTCTGCTCAGGTTTCTCTTCAAAGTCCCTTCAATTGGGAAGTGTTGGGGGGGAAAGATTTCCAATCACCAGCAGGAAAAATGGGTAACCATCAGGAGAAAGTCCTTTTCCACCTTCTCTCTTCGATGTTTCAAGACAGAGAGACCCTCACTGCTCTCCCAGCCAGATTCTTCTCTCCTCAGGATTCTACTCCTGGTGACCCTCCCCTGTTGAGGTGATCAATTTGATATACTCTTCAGTCTGGCACTTTTTCTCTAGTGTCAGCCTTTATCACAAATCCTCCATTTCCTGTTGTTCATGCGGTGCCACCTTGGCCCACACCAGTTACTTATCTTTTATGTTTATTCTAATCTATCTATGCTACTTATTGTTCCCATCTAACCTCCCCACTCCCAAAATAATAAATCTTATCCTAACCTGTCTATTTCTACTAATCTAAATTCCTATCTTATGCTAAGACTGAGTTGTGGGAAGAGGGTTAGGATTATGTACCCAGCAATTTTTTTTTTTACAATCTAACAATTTCATAATACAAAAATCATTCCTATTACAATCAATATAAAATATAAATCTTAAGTAAAATTTAATTATCCTATTCCTTATATAATGCTAATTCCAATGTAACAATTCATAATATTTATAGGTATATATATTAACTTATATCTTATGAAATCTGATTAATTCTGTCCCTGTTACCTCTCTCGTTATGATATTCCCTTTTCCACCCTAAACTATTCTGTCCCTGTCTATTAATAGTTAATATTTAACTCTCCTTTCTATCTATATTAGTGGATTAGATAATTATCATGTTATATATATATACATGTCTACTATTTTATACATTTACATATGTCACATGTTATTTATTTATTTTTATATATATATATATATACATACATATATATCTTCTGGTACTAGATATCTATTTACAAATATACAAGTTATGGACTGTCCTTATTTATGGCACAGTCCCTAATATCAATGTGAAATTTGTTTGTGTTCTGAATATGTTGTGGTGGATGCATATTTATTACAATGTATATGTGGATGCATAGATTTTGGTACAGCCTTTTGCACAAGATGGGCTTCCCTCCTTGTGATAACCAGATTCCTCTGACTAATCTGGCTCCTAGTCGTTCATGCCATGACTGAATCTCCTTTTGGCAGTATGCTCATTTGAGATCATGCTTATCAACCAGAGAGAAATTCAGAACACGGATAGGACCAAATCTGGCTGCAAATCTTGCCCTTATATCTGCCCTGTGATTTCCTAGGGATACTTCGTCCTTGCTGGAGGAATGAACCTTGCAATGGATCACTGCCACTTCCTTTGGCAAGTTCACTGCTTCTAAGAGTTCGTTTATGAGGTTCTCATATGCTATCCTTTTTCCAGATGTTATGACAAATCCCCTATTCTTCCAAGTTTGTCCTGTGGCAAATAAAATGCCAAAGGCATAAGCTGAATCAGTATATATATATATATATAGATAGATAGATAGATAGATAGATAGATAGATAGATAGATAGATAGATAGATATAGATATATATAGATATATATATAGATATATATATTCACACTTTTGCCTTTGGATTGCACCAGCACTTCTATGAGGGCTCTGAGCTCAGTTTCTTGAGCACTGACATGACTCAGTAATGACACATGCTGGAGTGTCCTGTCCCCCCACCCCCCACGTCACAACTGTAGCCCCTGTGATTCTTTTGCAAAACTTTTATTCCATCAACCACAGAGGTGAGTGTAGCTGAACTGCTATCCCAACAGTCATACAACTAGGTATGCCAGCAGCTATTTTATTAAACTGGTTTGAAGGGATTAACCTCACTAAGAGAAAAATATTCTCTTTGCACAATCCTTGTGGTTCTTTCACATATTTTGAAACATTTATACCTAAAACACAGATATAAAAACCTCCTCCATGATCTTCATTGGTTCCCTGCTTCCTCTAAGACTGAATACAAAATCCTCAGTCTGTCATTTAAAGTTCTCTATATTCTGGGTTCCATCTTTCTACCTAAGCATATTTCATATACTGTCCTTTCACATACACTTTAATCTGGTGAAACTGGTCAGCTGATTGTTGTTCTTGCAAGACATTCTGTCTTCCACTTCTATGCCATCCCAGCTTATTTAACATTTCTAACATGAGGTCTTTGCCATAGTTGTCTTAACATTCTCCCTCTTAAAATTAGTTTATCCAGAATGGATATTGGTATTTTTACTCCAAATGCAAATCTGCTCTATGTACCCATCAATATCAAAGGAATCATTATCATTCTAGTAGTCCCATTCATAACTTTAGGGTCCTTCTTAACTCCCTAATTTCACTTCACATATCCAATCTATTACCAAATCCTTTCAATTCTATCTTTGTCACCTACATTGTATGCTACTCTGTGTCCCTAATTACACATTAAAAACCCCTTTTCAGGACCATAACACCCCTAACCTACATTCTTTCTCAATCTAGATGACTGAAATCTATAAATCAGTCCTAGCCTCTCTACTCAGATATACTAGAAGATCATACATTTTCTTTCAGGAATATCAACTGGGTATAGTGTTGACATTTTAAAATTCAATATATTCCAGAAAACTCATCATCATCTTTTCTACCTGGATATATGACTTTTCTAACTTACTTTTTACTTACTAATGAGGGCATAACTATCTTTCCAATATCATGACTGTCCAAAACCTCTGTATCAACCATTTGTATTTTTTAATTACATGTCAATGAAATTTTAAATAATTATTTTCTGATGTTTTTTAAATCCATGTCAGTTCTCTCACATTCCTCCAGCATCCCCCAAAAGGCAAATAAGCTGATAGAGGTTTTACTACTTGCAGTAGAGAAAAACTCATGGAGAAAATAAACTGAAAAATAACGTGATTTAATCATCATTCAGAAGCCTTTAGATCTTTCTATGATGGTAGATTAACATTCTCATCATGCATGCATGGAGTTGTGTAAAAATGGGATATCTTGTTACAATAATAAATGGGTTGGCTCACTGGTTGAGGTGTTAAATCAGTAAGGTGTTGGGTTGATTATATGAGTAGGAACAGAGGTAGAACCTAGGAGAAAGGGAAATGGCAGCCCCTCTCTCTCTAGCTAGCAACCAGTTATCACTTGAAGCTCCTTGTTGTAAGGGCTGGGGGGATGAGATGACACTCTCCCCAGTCAGCACCCCTAGAGAAAAGATGCTGTAACCTTTCCCCAAAGGAGGCTTTGTGGTCCACCTTGACGGAGCCTTGCCACTATTGGACTGGCCTCAAGCTTGAGACCTGTCTCCAATTACTTGAATCACCCTTCCTATTAAGATTTAAAGTCAACAGAAATCTGACTGCTGTTAAGGGATTTATTGACAAGGTTAGGTAAATGGGTTGAGGGGAGAGGCTGGAGGTAGTCCTGCCCAATTCCTATGCAGTCCTTGATTCAATGGGTCCGTAACTGTGCCCATGAATATCTCTGCCCCTTCCTAGCTAATAGCCCCTTCTACTGATAAAAATACTAATATGTCCTAAATAAACAAATAAGAAATAGTTCTGAGTGGCAAGGAGTGTCAGGAGTGCCAGACTATGGTTTGAGAGTCCAATCAGCTTCTCCTCAGGGGTACGAGATGTTTGCTGCAGGTGGAGGAAACAGTAGTTGAATATCTGGTTAGAGATCAGATACTAGTTTGAGGAGAGAACCAGGGTCTTCTCTTGTGGCTTCAGAAATCCTTCAACCCTTCAAAAAAACCTGACTTTTTAGCTCTAGCTCCCAGTCACAAGGCAGAAGACAAAGAGTCTCTTCAGAATCCTCCCAGCCAACTGTTCTTGTTTCACAAGTCTTTTCTCTTCAAACTGCCACTCCACTCCTGTCAGTCGTCCTCAAAATTCCAAACCTTCTTGCCCCTTCAACACCTGGATTATTGCCTTATTGATACAAGTTGTTCACCAATGTTGCTACTTTGTACAACATTCCCCTGGTTCTTTTCACTTCATTTTACATCATTTCATATAAGTCTTTCCAGATTCTTTTGTGATCATCTTGTTTGTCACTTCCTATGGCACAATAGAATTCCATTAAAATCATATAGTACAACTTATTCAACCAGTTTCCAGGTTTTTTTTTCCACCATGAAAAGAATTGCTAAAAATATTTTTTGTAAACATAGGTCCTTTCTGTTATCATTGATTTCTCTGGGATATATGCCTAGTATTGATGTTGATGGATCAAAGGGTATGTATAATTTTGTGGCTCTTTGACATAGTTCCTAATCACTCTCCAGAATATTTGTATCTGTTTGCATCTCCACCAATAGAGTTTTACTGTCAAATTTTTTCCATGTTCCCTCCAAATTATATAATTTTCATTTTTTGTCACATTTTCTAGTGCTTTGGGTGTGAAGTTATAGAGTTATTTTAATTTGCATTTCTCTATTTAATAGTGGTTTGACCACCACTATTCATTTTACTAATAATATATATATATATACATATATATATATTCTATAGCAAGAAGAGAAGAAGAAATTAAAGAATTTAGAACAGGAAATGAGGAAATAAATCTCACTTTTTGCAGCTGATATAATCGTATTCCTTGAAAATTCTAGAGAATCAATCAAAAAACTAATCAAAACAATTAACAATTTTAGTAAAGTCTCAAGATATAAAATAAACCCACAAAATCATCAGCATTTCTCTATACTATCAATAATGCCCCAAAGCAAGAGATAGAAAGAGAAATCCAAATGAAAATTATTATAAATAAAATTAAAAAAAAAAAAACTTGGAATCTATTTGCCAAGACAAACTCAGCAAACAACAAAGAGTGTTATTATGATTACAACTACAAAACACTTTTCACATAGATAATATCAGATATAAACAACTATAAAAACATTAATTGGTCAAAGCAACATAATAAAAATGACAGTTTTTCCCAAGATAACTTACTTATTTGGCGCCATATCAATTAACTACACAAGAATTATCTCATAGAGCAAGAAAAATAATAATAAAATTAATCTGAAAGAAAAAAAGACCTAGAATATCATGAGAATACATGTAAAAATATAAAGAAGGGTGTTTTAATTATACCAGATCTCAAATTATATTATAAAGAGGCAGATGACAAAACAATCTGATACTGGCTAAGAAATAGTGAACAACCAATGGAATAGATTAGACATTCACCACACAACAGCAAGTATAGTAAATATAGTTACAAATATAGTAACCTTGTTTTTGACAAACCCAAAGATTCGAGTTTTTGGAAGAACTTACTCTTTGACAAAAATTGCTGGGAAAACTGGAAAACAGTATGGCTAAAATTACACATAAACAAATACCTCATGACATATATATGACACAAAGTCAAAATGGATACATGGCTTAGAAATAAAGAATAATAGAATAAAGAAATTAGGGGAACACAAAAGTTTACCTGTCTGGCTCATGGATAATGGAAGAATTTAGGTCAAAACAAGACAGAGAACATTGTGTATTGTAATACAGATAACTTTGACAACATTAAATTTAATCATATCTGCACAAAGGAAAGTAATTAAACCAGTATTAAAAGACAAAAAGCAAACTGGGAAACCATCCTTATAGCAAGTCTCTCTGATAAAGGCTTTATTTCTCAAATATATAGAGAAATGAGTCAAATTTGTAAGACTACGAAGCATTTCTCAATTAGCAAATGGTCAAAGGATATGAACAGAGAATTATCAGATGAAGAAATTAAAACTAGCTTTAGTTCTATAAGAAATGCTCCAAATCTCTAACAGCCAGGAAAAAGCAAATTAAAGCAACTCTAAAGAATCAATTTACAGTCATAAGCCTGACAAAAAAAAAGGAAAATGATAAATATTTGAGGGGATGTGGAAAAAATGGGACATTAAAATATTATTGATGGAAGAGTGAACTGATGCAAGCATTCTGGAAAGTATTCTGAAACCATGCCCAAAGGGCCATAAATCTGTGCATATTCTTTGTCCCAGCAATACTACTACTATTTAAAAATATGGGGGAAAAACTACATGTACAAAAATATCATCTCTTTTGTGATGGCAATGAACTGGAAATTGAAAATAGTCACTTAAATCACTTTTTATATGACTAAAGATATTTTCAATATTTTTGACAATTACCTGTCCATATCCTTTGACCACTTGTCAGTTGAAGAATCCTTTGTATTCTTATAAATTTGACTCAATTCTCTATATTTTTGAGAAATAAGGACTTCTGTATCATCCTTGAATCCTTTTTCTCACTCCTCTTATATATCCAGAAAATTGATAATTTTGTCATTTTGATGTCTACAGACTTTATCATATACATTACTTTCTCTCTATTCACATAACTTCTATGCTACTTTAGGCTCTCAATACCTCATTCTTGTAATATTAAAATAGGATTCTGATTTTTCTTCCTGCCTTAAGTCTCTCCCTATTCTACTACATCCTCCAAAGTGCTGCTCAACTGATTTTCCTAAAGCACAAGTCCATATTAATGATCAATTGAATCAACTACAATGATACCATTCGGTTCAAATATTAATTCCTCTCTTTGGTATTTAGAACCCTTCATAACCTAATTCCCACAGAGTTTTTTAAGTTTTATCATGATGGATGAATAATATAAAAGACCATCCTCCACCATAGAAGGAACTGATGGAATCTGAATGAAGATCAAAGAATACCATTCTTCATTTTATTTCTCCCCGAATTTTTTTTCTAGTATAAGCCACATGTGTCATCTTTCATGCCCAGATGAACATAAAAATATTATATTGGATGATAATGCAGGTACAAAAATCTTATCATATTTCCTGTCATTACTTAGGAGAAGTAGAGAGATTGAAGGAAATAATATGGATTGAAAATATTGGGAAATAATTATTTAAAATTTCATTATCATGTAATATGGAAAAATAAAAATAAAAAACTTTTATTAATTTCTTTTTTTGTATATATAAATGTTTATGGATTAGTCTCATTCTGTAAGAACCTCTCATAAAAATTTAAACAATTAAACAAAACTGATGTCTGTGACTTCATCTAAAAGTTCATAAATCATTTCATATCTGAAGTATATACCATATCTCTTATTTTTAATTAACAAATCTATTTTATATCTCTCCCACCCTTGCCCTATTAATGGAAAAAAGGCAAGAAAATATTTTTATAATAAATGTGCAGTAAAAAAAAACAAATCTCAATAGCTGTAGTCAAAAATATATAATTCATTCTGCACCCTAAATTTATTATTTCTTTGTTATAAATAGCAACTATTAACACCAGTCTCCTGGAATTATGAAAGATAATTTTATTAATCATATTTCTTATAGAGTTAAAAGTTGTTTGTCATTATAATATTGGCTTAGTTTTTTTTAAAAATATCCTCCTTGTTGTAGTCATTTTATTCTTATAAATTCATTAAAATCTCCAAAATTGTTCACTTATACCATATTGATATCATAAAACAATTTGGTCTTCTGGTTCTGCTAATATCATTCCTTCTGTATCATTTCATATAAATCTTTCCATTGCTTTTAGAAATCATTTACTTTCACAATATAACAACATTTCACCAACTTAATATGATACAACTTATTATTCATCAAAACCTAGATTGATGAGCATCCCTTAGTTTTCATTTTTGACACAGCAAAAAGAGCTTATGTTAATATTTTTGTACATATGGACCTTTTTTTCTTTTATCAGCCTTTTAAAAATATTGATCCAGGAGTGGTATAGCCAGGTCTTTTATTTTAATTTCAAATTACTTTCCAGAATGGCTGATCAAGAATTTCAAGAGAAATAATTAAAAGAAATGGGGAAAAAGGTGGGCCTACCAATGTTAGATCTCAAACTATACTAGAAAGTAGTGATTATTAAAATAATTCATCCTTGATTAAAAAATAGATTGATTAGTAGAACTAGTTATACATAACATACAGAGCAAAATTATCTAACACATTTACATTCAATACACATGAAGTAACCCAGGTACTGAGAAAAGGGCTCCTATCTGATAATCACTTGTGGAAAAATTAGACAAAAATATGAAAAAAGTTAAATTTAGACAAATGCATCACAAGTTTTACAAACATATGCTCCATATGCCTTTCAGATCTAAGAACAGAAAAATTCTTGACTCAACAAGAAATAAGGAAGATTAAAAATGATAAAACAGATAAATATAGTTACCTATAATTAAAAGGTTTTTTTGTATGTGGAAATTTAATAAACCTCAAATTGAAAAGAATATAATTAGTAAAAATTTACAGCATGTATCTCTGACAAAGGTTTCATTGGCAAGATATAGAAGGGCAGGATTCAAAGTCATAAGAAAAATAGTCATTTTCCAATTAATAAATCATCAAGGATATGCAAGGAAGTTCCTGGAAAAATCTATTCTATCTATAGTCATTTGGAAAAATTCTATAAACTATTCCTCATTCAAGAAATGCAAATTAAGGCAAATTATAGTTTCTACCTCATGTCACTCTAGTAGGTAAATATAACACTAAAAGGAAATAATAAAAGTTGGAAGGAGTAAGGGGAAACAGAGGCATTGATGAACTGTTGTTCGACCTGTGTTGTGGTCCAAAAGTCTTTTCCAGAACAACAATAACTTCTTACCTCTGTGCACTATACAGCCAAATAAAGCCAACTTATTGTTTGTCCTTACTATATAACACTCCATCTCCCATCTCAATGATTTTACATAGCCTGTTTCCCATGCATAGACTGTGATTTCTTCTCCCCTTTGCCTTTTAAAATATTTAGTTTCAGGGTGCAGCTGAGTAGCTCAGTGGATTGAGGGTCAGGTCCAGGGACTGGAGGTCCTAGGTTCAAATCTGGCTTTCAGATACTTCCTAGCTGTCTGACCCTGGGCAAGTCACTTGACCCTCATTGCCTAGCCCTTTCCACTCTTCTGCCTTGGAACCAATGCCCAGTATTGATTTAAAACCAGTAAGGGTTAAAAAAAAATACTTAGTTTCATCCAGCACATGGGAGTCCTTCCTCATGAAGTCTTCCTCAATCTTCACTACACAAATGCTGATGCTAGTGTAAATAACCATGAATTTATGCTTATGCATGTATTCGTTGTATACTCCAATATAAAGTACAAAAAGAGCAGGTGTTCTTCCATTTTTGTTGTTATATACTTTTTCTAAGAACATTTGGGGTAAATAGTAGGCACCTAATAAACACCTGTTGATTACCTGCCAAACCTTGTGAGGGTAGCCATCGGGTCGTCGCCGACCCCTGGTGAACTAGGGCTTTGCTCACCCAGCATGTGAAGACTGCTTCGGCTGAACAGGCGGAAGAAACCAACAAGAAGTTTCAACGGCTGAGATGGCAACGCAGCAAAGCACTGTGGAGTGCTTAGGGCATGTTGGAGCACAAAGGACAACAGGGCCATCTAATGCAGCTGAGGAAGTCTCCAGGTGTAACGACTTTTCGTGCCAATGGACCCAGGCTTCCAACGCCGAGAGAGTGGGACTGTCTCTGTGCATCGACTTTTCCACTTAAATCTTCATGCACAGGTGTCTTTGTGCACACATGCACAAAGACAATCGTCATTCTCGGCTTCCAAGAGACTACTACCAATATGTATTGTACATTACTTTTGTATACATTTTTTCCTTCCACTAACTTGCTTGTGTACATTTTGAATCGTCCCAGGAAAATATAAGCTACTTGAGAAGAGTGGAAGCTTCATTTTTTTGCCTTTATATAGACACTCTCCACTTTTTTCTCTTTGCACTCTTCATTGTTACTTACACTCCATCTTCAGACTTTCTCATTTCATTGAAACTGCTCTCTCCAAAGTTACCAATGTTATGGAAGGATTTGGGAAACAGAATTGATGGGATAAGTGAACTACTTTGGGTCAGCAACAAAGGGTTGCACTGTGGGTGAAAGATCCAGGCCAATCAGTCACAGAGTAGGTAAAAGTAACTGGAAGTTGTAATGTATTCTTTAAGAGAGGTTTGAAGGGAAAAGGGAATTACTCTAACTATTTTACTAGCTAAACAACCCAGGAACTAAACCTTTCTGAGAAGGGTCCTCATAGTGTTTGACTGACTATTCCTACCTTCCTCTCCTCTCTCACCTAAAATCCTGAACCCTAAAGACTAGCTATCCTGCACTAACCCAAACCTCTTCTGATTTTTACTTGAGCTATTGGTCTGTGGCAGATTAGACAGGGAGTGACCCAGGGGAAAGATTCCAAGTCCAGATGGGCTCAGATCTCCACTTACTGACAGCTGCAGATGACTGGATGTTGGTTCAGGCTAGCTTCAGTTTCAAAGATCTTCTTCTTCCAAGGGAAACACATGTCTCAACAGCAAGGACAGGTACAGGAACTCTACCAAGTATTTGGCAGCAAATCCTTCCAGGTGCTTGCAGTCAGCAAACCCCCAGAGAGACACCCAGCTCCTGAGTTCTCAGCTCAACCCCTCCTTTTTCAACATTCCAGAATCTTTCTTCTTGCCTCTGCCCTCTGCAGATCATCATCTCTTACTATAACCCTCTCTTCCTTATAATACCAATGATATCTTAGTTGCCAAATCCAAAAGCCTTTTCATGATCTTCATTCTCCTTGACCTCTCTACAGCCTTTGACACTGTTGACCACTCCTCAATACTTTCTTCTCTCTAGGTTTTTCTGTCTCCTGATTCTCTTCTTAGCTCTCTGACTGCTCCTTCTCTGTTTAGCTTGCTAGAATCTCATGCAGATTACATTTTCCAACTGTAGGTGGCCCTTCAGGTTTTGTCTTGGTCTGTCTTCTTTCTATGTATACTTTAATGATCTCTGTGAACTTCTGTGGAATTAATTATAATCTTCATGCTGATCCTTCTCAAATTTATCTATTCAACTCTAATTTGTGTGCTGGACATCCCCAATGTCCTTTCAGACACTTTGAACTCAATGTCCAATAAACATCTTAAATTCAGCATACCCAAAAAAGAGTCAATTATAAGACCCCCTAAATCTTCCTTTTACCTTCTTTATTACTAAAAAGGGAAACACCATTTTTTCCAATTCTTCATGCTCACAACCTAGGAATTTACCCCTCACTATCTCTCATTCCCAATAGAGTCTCAATTTATTGCCAAGACTTGTTGATTACACCTTTTAGCCTTTCTTAAATATGCCACCCACATTCCTCAGATCATCTCCACTCTACAGCTGGTCACTTAGCTATAGCATTTGTAAACTCTAATCAGGCTATTCAAATGTAGAAACACCAGATCCATCTACTTATTGTAATACTTTCATTTCTACAGTTAGATTGACACCTGTCTTGGTACTTGAAGAGACATTTCCCAACCCCAAGATAATTTAAAAAAATAAACAGTGAAAGAGAAAAAAATCATTCTTCCTCTTTAGATAGAATGATTATAAAGAATTCCCAGAATACCTGGGTATCTTATTAAGGGCATTAGGCAATTTGATCTCTCTTCAGTCTAGAAACCAAATGACTTTATCTTAGTGCTCCCATAAAAACACAGGCTTATTTGTATTAGGGATGTGTGAATAATCTGGAGTGATTTTTCACCAAAAGGCTCCTCTGCTCTCAAATATCAACTAAAATAACAAACCTGTTATGGCCCAGGGTTGAAAGGAACACTTTCTGTTTCCCTTTTTCAATAAGAATTTTCTTTCTTTTGAAAACACATACATAAACCATATAGAATTATTGAATTTTGGAGGGGGTAGAATTCCTGAAACACATAAGGTACCAAAATTTCTCTAGGGAATCATGCTTTTAGTAGAATTTTCCTTCATATTTCCATTCTCTGGACATATTAATTCTCTTCCTTTATTAGGATAGGTACTCTAATTTAAAAAGAAAAACAAAAATGGAAAAGATTCCAAGAATTAAAGATACTCACAAATGGATTAAAAGTTTGGAGTTAATCACTCAGTATTTCTAGAGCATCAGTAAACCTATTCCCAATGGATGTGACATACCTACGATGTCAGACAATTGTCTACTCTTGTTATACTCTTGTCTGAGTTTGTAAATATGATTAAAGAGAAACAAAATAGCATAACGTGAATGAGCTTTCAAAGTATATTGTAGATAAATTACTAGGCAAAAGTATTCTGCCATTGTGAAGTTCAAAACTACTCAACCCTGTTCAAACCATTCTTTAGAGGATGGGATTTGGCTATTTCCTGATCAATAACAAGCTCAGGGAGGGGTAATATCTCTGGTATGGAGGGCTTGTCGTGCCCTTCTAGGGCAGCTCTCCAGCCACTGACCCTCACCTGACACCCAGCTCTCACTTGTGGCTCCTAGTAGTTGCTAGCATGCGGCAGCGGCCACACCACCGGCAACGGCTTCGACAGGCTGGCTAAACCTTGTGAGGGTAGCCATTGGGTCGACGTCAACCCCTGGTGAACTAGGGCTTTGCTCACCCAGCATGTGAAGACTGCTTCGGCAGAAAAGGTGGAAGAAACCAACAAGAAGGTTCAACGGCTGAGATAGCGATGCAGCAAGGCGTGTGGAGTGCTTAGGGCGTGTTGGAGCACAAAGGACAACAGGGCCATCCAATGCAGCTGAGGAAGTCTCCAGGTGTAACGACTTTTTGTGCCAATGGACCCAGGCTTCCAACGCCGAGAGAGTGGGACTGTCTCTGTGCATCGACTTTTCCACTTAAATCTTCATGCACAGGTGTCTGCACAAAATCACACAAAGACAATTGTCATCCTCAGTTCAAGAGACAACCAACAACAATAGAGATACGTGGAATGACAGAATCAGGTCTTGGAAACTACAGTCTCCACCGTACTCAAGGTAACAGGATTTAGAAAGGGCTGCAGCAAAGCTCAAGATTTAATTATTTGAGAAGGAAACCCCTGCTCAGTAGTTTCCAATATCAATACTATTATTTCTTCTATTCCTAGTACAGCTACATACTTTACAGTAATAGACTTGTTAGGCTATTGATCAGGAAATAGCCAAATCCCATCCTCTAAAGAATGGTTTGAACAGGGTTGAGTAGTTTTGAAATTCACACCATGTTTACTATGGGTTCAATATGTTATTACATAAAATTTTAATCATATATATCTATCTTACATAAATTGGTCTGACTCTTCAAGGAATGACATTGGAAAGCAGGTCATCTAAAATATATGTATAATCCCCCCCCCCAAAGGATAATACAAAATTAGGGAAATCTGAAAAGAACATCTCATATCTTAGATGGAGTTCATGTGTTCTCACCATTTTGTTTCCCCTAACAATCACTCAGTAGATACAATTAATTCTTAGAAAAAAATATTTACTAAGATGGCATAGTAAAAACAGTAATTTAAAAGACATCCCTTCTCCACCTTTATGGGGCACCATCTCACAAGTTATACACACACACACACACACACATGTACATGCAAATAGATATGTGTATATATATGTACATATATATACACATATATATGTTTGTGCACCTTCCCTTGCTACAGTTCAAGAAGTACAAGAAGACTGGACTTAGAAATGATCATAAGATATACATACAGTATTCATATTTGTCAAAAGGGGTGGTCACAACTCCTACTTATGATATGACTATTCTGTAGAGCAATCTGGAACCATGCTCATGGGACATAGAACTGTGCATACACCTTTGATCCAGAAATACTACTATTAGGTCTGTATCCCAGAGAGGCCAAAGATAGGGGGGAAAGGACCTACCCATATAAAAATTTTTCAGTGGCTCTTTTTATGGTGACAAAGAGCTGATAACTGAAGATATGTTCATCAATTGGGAAATAGCTGAACAAATTATAGTATATGATTGTAATGGAACACTATTATTGACCTAAGAAATGCAAGCAAGATAGACACATTAACAATCTCGAAAGATGGGTATAAATTAAGGCAAAGAAAAGTGAGCAGAAGCAGGAAAATGTTATACACAGTAAAAGCAATGAGGTATAATAATCAGCTATGAATGAATTAACTATTATCAACAATGCAAGGATCTAGGACAACTCCAAGAAACTCATGATAAAAAAGGCTATCCAATACCATTGAAGGAATTAATGGAATCTGAATGCATATTGAAACATAACTGTTTTCACTTAATTTCCTCCATGAATTTTTTCTAGTCTAAGAGAGATGTACCTTTTTTCACATGATGAGCATGTATTGTATAATAATGCACTTACAACCTATATCATCTTACCTGCCTTCTTGGGGAGGATTTTGGGGTGGTAGGGAGGGAGAGAACATGGATCACAAAATGTTGGAAAACAATTTTCAAAAATTATATTGGCATGTAAAAATAAATTAAAAAAAAGACAACTCCTGCTTATGTAAGACCTAGATGTCTTTTTTCTCTTTGTAGGGTCATTAAATAGCTCTTCTTTAGGACAATGCTTCCACTGTGTTGACTACTCAACTTCCTCTCCTATATTATTTTCCCTCTGTATCCAAATCTATCAGGAGCATATAACTATCTAGGTTCTTTTCTGGATGTAGAGTTTCCTACTTATCTAGAAGTTCCCCTTAAAGGATAGATATGGAAGAAGTCAAGGAAATTCCTTTCCCCTCCAGGTGTTTCCATTTTGATTATGTCCTGACTTGAATTCTCTTGCAGTTTGAAACTGCCTCTCCAACTATCAGAACAATTGTATTACTTTATAAAGACTATACTAAGTTTCATTAATGACAGATGAGAGAGAACAAAGAATTTTCCTATTCTCCCCTAGGGCACTCACTCCAAAACTATTTCTAAACAGTCTACAACTGGGTCAAGCTCTTCCAAAAATAGTTATTCAAAAACATCTGAGTTATGGCAAATTTATTTTTTTCTCAGCCAATTGCATTAGCTTCCTGACTCATTCATAATGGAATTTATGCCTTGTAAAGGGGTCAGGACAATCAATGATGCATCTTTGTACTTATGTAATATTGCACTAAAAATCTGTTGTTTTCTGTTACTACATAAAGTAAGGAATTAGGGAATCAACTTTGGCTTTGATTGTGACTTTTATGACATGTAGTTCATTTTAACTGAAACTATATTGGTTCTTAATTCACACCAAATACTTTAGTTATTACTTTGAAATCATAAACTGAGCATTCTTAGATGTAAAAACTATGTGAATTTATTAACATAACTGAACCACTTTTTTTATTTTTTCACTGAGTCCCTAAAAAAGAAGTTAAAACTTAGAAATTCGGGTCAAGATGGCAGCTTAGAGAAAGCTAAAGTTCAGATCTCCTGAAACCCTTCTCAAAAGAACTCAAACTATATGCTCCTAAGAAATTCAAAACAAACAATAGCATAAACCCTGGGAATCCTCCTCCTGGACCTGGACCTGGATCAAAAGGTAGGGTCCCTCCAAAAGCCAAAACACGAGATCACTAGGACCTAAGGGGTAGGCAGAAGGAAGGTCCCAGGACCCATCCCCCAACCCATAACATTGAGTCTGAGGCAGCAGAGGGAACCTCAGAGCCTCAGGGCCGGCTATCCTGAAGGCCACTTCCTGAAAACAACCTGACCCAGTTGAGGGGGCACCCAGACAGCAGAGAAACAGAGAGAGATGGGGGAACCTGTAACCACCTGACCAGATCCTTCCATCTGAGTCTCACTGAAGGTCCCTGCCTCAGGGCATAATCAGTCTGAGGTTAATCCTATCAGGAGCCCTCAGAGCCCCATGAAGCCACGCCCCCCTCTCAAAGAGCAGTGTCCTCTGAAACAACAGTAACCCTCAGGGCTGGCAAAAGGGCCTCGGGAGCCAGCTATTCTGAAGGTCACATCCTGAAAACAACCTGGCACAGTTGCAGGGGCCCCAGACAGCAGGGAAACAGAAAGAGACGGGGGAGCCTGCAATCCCCTGGCTGGATCCTTCCACCCGAGTCTCAAGGTCCCTGCCTTAAAGCATACTCAGTTCAACCCAGAGAAAGTTAATCTTATCAGGAGCCCTTGGATTTCCAGGAAGCTGCGGATCCTCCCCCCTCAGAATGCTGGTTCTCTTGGCCAGCTAAGGCACAGAAACAAACACCCCGAGGAAACGGCCGAGCCAGGCTCAGAGCATGGAAGTAAGGCAACAGAGAAGCCTCGGGAGGGAACTGAGGAGGGCAGTAACATGGAAACACCAACAATTTCTGGCTTCCCAGGGAAGACAGACCAACAACTGCATAGAACGGACAATCTGCCTAGGGCTAAAACCTCTGAACACCAGACAGAGATAAGAGAAGCTAGTCCTCCCCACTCAGATAGAGATGGCAAACTCCACAGAAGCACAAAAGCCACAAAATTCCAAGAAAAACAAGAAGAAGGGGGTGACTTTGGACACATTTTATGGAGCAAAAATACATAATACAGAGGAGATGGAAGAGGAAGCACAAGCAAATGCCCCGAAACCTTCCAAATGAAATGGAAACTCTCCACAAACCCATGAAGAATTTGAATCAGAAATGATCAAAAAGATGGAAGCCTTCTGGGAGGAAAAGTGGGAAATAATGCAAAAGAAATTCACACATCTACAAAACCAGTTTGACCAAAATGAAAAGGAAAACCAGGCTTTAAAGGTCAGAATTAGGCAACTCGAAGAAAACAAGCAGGTAAAAGAGCAAGAATCAATAAAGCAAAGCCAAAAGATCAAGAAATTAGAAGAGAAAATAAAATATCTCAGTGACAAGGTGACAGACTTGAAAAATAGAGGAAGAAGAGATAATTTAAGAATAATTGGACTTCCAGAAAAGCCAGAAATAAACAGCAAACTTGACATCATAATACAAGATATAATCAAAGAAAATTGCCCAGAGATCCTAGAACAAGGGGGCAATACAGCCACTGACAGAGCTCACAGAACACCCTCTACACTAAATCCCCAAAAGACAACTCCCAGGAATGTAATTGCCAAATTCCAAAGCTCTCAAACAAAAGAAAAAATCCTACAGGAAGCCAGAAAAAGACAATTTAGATATAAAGAAATGCCAATCAGGGTCACACAAGACCTTGCAAGTTCCACTCTGAATGATCATAAGGCATGGAACATGATTTTCAGAAAGGTAAGAGAGCTGGGTATTCAACCAAGAATCAGCTATCCATCAAAACTGACTATATATTTCCAAGGGAAAGTATGGGCATTCAACAAAATAGAAGATTTCCATGTTTTTGCAAAGAAAAGACCAGAGCTCTGTGGAAAGTTCAATATCAAAAAACAAAGAGCATGGAATATCTGAAAAGGTAAATATGAAGGAAAGGGAAAAGGAGAAAAATGTTATCTTTTTCTTTTACCCAAACTCTCTTCTATAAGGACTATATTTATATCAATCTATGTATACTAACATGGGGGGAAAATGTAATGTGTAAATAGGGGGAAAAGAAAGACCAAATAGAATAATCTTTCTCACACAAAGATTCACACAGGAATGTGAGATTTAAAATGATTGAGGTCTTAAACTGTAGTGTTTAAAATAGTGGAAGATATAAATTGTGATAGATATAAGAGAGGGTGAGTAAATTTGACCGCAGAAATATGTTTCACTACAGTGTCTTGGGCATTAAAATCAAATATAAGGTGGTCACCAGGGAAATATTCCCAATTATACAAATACCAAAGTCAATTGGGTTTTATAGAGAATTTTAATTAACAATACAATGAGTAATCAAAGAAGGAGAGAGAGAGAGTAAGAAAAGAATCAGTTTTTTAACACTCACCACAAGGTCTGACTAAACAAGGATTTCTAATGACACCAGGCCAGCAGCATCTCAGCTGCTTTCACCAGCTCCCTCCTCCATCTGAATGTTTCAGAATCAGTCTCTTCAGAATGAGTCTCTCCAATCTGAATGTTTCAGAATGACTTCCCCAGAGAGCCTTCCAGTCAGAGACTGTTCCAAAAGGGCCTCTCACAAGAGCCTCCAGAGTGCCTACCTCAGAGGGACAGAGCCCCTCAGAGGAGCTCCTCAAGGAGCTTTCCTTCAGAATGAGATCCTCCAGAATGAGAATCAGAAATCAAGATCTTTCGCTCTTCTCTGAGCTCTTATTTTTAAGGGCAAATTTTCCTCTGTCACCTCCCCTAAGTCCTTACATCTACCAATCACTGTAGATGTTTCTAAAGGACCGCCCATTCTTAGTCCACATCTAAGAAGGTGTGGATTTTTGAGTAATTCACACCAGGAAAGCTCTAAGTAAGTTTTCCAGTTCTTTGTTCCTTGTAAATTCACAAGTTGCTTGATCTTTATAGGTACTTAGCTTAAGAAAAGTATGGGTTTAAGTAATTTTCATTGTTCAGGAAAGAGTTTACAACTTTATCTTCCCCTAGGGCAGACCCAAGTAGGTAAAGAAGAATTCTCACATTCCTGCTTTAAGTAGAATTCACTGCCGAAATGGGGAATGGTTTTAATCCAATCTTATAAAGTAGGGTCTGGGAAATTTTAAGGTTTACAGGAAGGGGAGGGGAAGAAAACTCCTTTAAGAAGGAGAGGAAGAGAGTTTTCACTTAAACCTTACTCTCAGGGAAATCAACTCTGAGAGGGAAGAACATCCAGATCCATTGGGATCGTGAATTCTATCTTACCCAACAAGGGAAGGGAGAAGGGAAAACCAAGGGGGCAGGTGGGCAGGGAACACAAAAAAGGGAGGGAAGAAAAGAGGGAAGGGGGAGGGAACAAAAAGGGAGGGACTAGAAAGGGAAACATATCAAGGGAGGGGAAAAGGGGGACTGATTTAAAGTAAATTACTGGACTAAAAGGTAGAGCTGAAGAAGAAAGGTTAGAATTAGGGAAGGATATCAAAATGCCAGGGAGTCCACCAGTGACAGTCATAACTTTGAACGTGAATGGTATGAACTCACCCATAAAACATAGACAAATAGCAGAATGGATTAGAATCCAAAACCCTACCATATGTTGTCTTCAAGAAACACACATGAGGCGGGTAGACACCCAAAAGGTCAGAATTAAAGGATGGAGTAAGACCTTCTGGGCCTCAACTGACAGGAAGAAGGCAGGAGTTGCAATCGTGATATCTGATAAAGCCAAAGCAAAAATAGACCTGATCAAAAGGGATAGGGAAGGTAATTATATTTTGTTAAAAGGGACTTTAGATAATGAGGAAATATCACTAATAAACATGTATGCACCAAATAATATAGCACCCAAATTTTTAATGGAAAAACTAGGAGAATTGAAGGAAGAAATACACAGTAAAACCATATTAGTGGGAGACTTAAACCAACCACTATCAAATTTAGATAAATCAAATCAAAAAATAAATAAGAAAGAAGTAAAAGAAGTGAATGAAATCTTAGACAAATTAGAATTAATAGACATATGGAGAAAAATAAATAGGGATAAAAAGGAATACACCTTCTTCTCAGCACCACATGGCACATTCACAAAGATTGACCATACATTAGGTCACAGAAACATGGCACACAAATGCAGAAAAGCAGAAATAATAAATGCAGCCTTTTCAGATCACAAGGCAATAAAAATAACGATCAGTAATAGTACATGGAAAACCAAATCAAAAACTAATTGGAAATTAAACAATATGATACTCCAAAATCTTTTAGTTAGAGAAGAAATCATAGAAACAATTAATAATTTCATCGAGGAAAATGACAATGGTGAGACATCCTTTCAAACCTTTTGGGATGCAGCCAAAGCAGTAATCAGAGGTAAATTCATATCCCTGAGTGCATATGTTAACAAACTAGGGAGAGCAGAGATCAATCAATTGGAAATGCAAATAAAAGAACTCGAAAGCAATCAAATTAAAAACCCCCAGCCGAAAACCAAACTAGAAATCCTAAAAATTAAGGGAGAAATTAATACAATCAAAAGTGATAGAACTATTGATTTAATAAATAAGACAAGAAGCTGGTACTTTGAAAAAACAAACAAAATAGACAAAGTGCTGGTCAATCTAATTAAAAAAAGGAAAGAAGAAAAGCAAATTAATAGCATCAAAGACGAAAAGGGGGACATCACCTCCAATGAAGAGAAAATTAAAGCAATCATTAAAAATTACTTTGCCCAATTATATGGCAATAAATACACCAATTAAGTGATGTGGATGAATATACAAACTGCCTAGACTAACAGAAGAAGAAATAGAATTCTTAAATAATCCCATATCATAAAATGAAATCCAACAGGTCATCAAAGAACTTCCTAAGAAAAAATCCCCAGGGCCTGATGGATTCACCAGTGAATTCTATCAAACATTCAGAGAACAGTTAATCCCAATACTATACAAACTATTTGACATAATAAGCAAAGAGGGAGTTCTACCAAACTCCTTTTATGACACAAACATGGTACTGATTCCAAAGTCAGGCAGGTCAAAAACAGAGAAAGAAAACTATAGACCAATCTCTCTAATGAATATAGATGCAAAAATCTTAAATAGGATACTAGCAAAAAGACTCCAGCAAGTGATCAGAAGGGTCATCCACCATGATCAAGTAGGGTTTATACCAGGGATGCAGGGCTGGTTCAATATTAGGCCAATATAATAAAAATGACCATCCTACCCAAACTTATTTATCTATTTAGTGCCATACCCATGGAACTCCCAAAATATTTCTTTACTGATTTAGAAAAAAGCATAACAAAGTTCATTTGGAATAACAAAAGATCAAGGATATCCAGGGAAATCATGAAAAAAAAAACACAAATGATGGCGGCCTTGCAGTCCCAGACCTTAAACTATATTACAAAGCAGCAGTCATCAAAACAATTTGGTACTGGATAAGAGACAGAAAGGAGGATCAGTGGAATAGACTGGGGGGAAGAGACCTCAGCAAGACAGTATACGATAAACCCAAAGATCCCAGGTTTTGGGACAAAAATCCACTATTCGATAAAACCTGATGGGAAAATTGGAAGACAGTGTGGGAGAGATTAGGAATTGATCAGCACCTCACACCCTACACCAAGATAAATTCAAAATGGGTGAATGACTTAAACATAAAAAGGAAACTATAAGTAAATTAGGCAAACACAGAATAGTACACATGTCAGACCTTTGGGAAGGGAAAGACTTTAAAACCAAGCAAGACATAGAAAGAGTCACAAAATGTAAAATAAATAATTTTGACTACATCAAATTTAAAAAGGTTTTGTACAAACAAAACCAATGTAACTAAAATCAGAAGGGAAACAACAAATTGGGAAAAAATCTTCATAAAAACCTCTGACAAAGGTTTAATTACTCAAATTTATAAAGAGCCAAATCTATTGTACAAAAATCCAAGCCATTCTCCAATTGATAAATGGGCAATAGACATGGATAGGCAGTTTTCAGATAAAGAAATCAAAACTATTAATAAGCACATGAAGAAGTGTTCTAAATCTCTTATAATCAGAGAGATGCAAATCAAAACAACTCTGAGATATCACCTCACACCTAGCAGATTGGCTAACATGATAGCTATGGAAAGTAATGAATGCTGGAGGGGATGTGGCAAAGTAGGGACATTAACTCATTGCTGGTGGAGTTGTGAACTGATCCAACCATTCTGGAGGGCAATTGGGAACTATGCCCAAAGGAGAATAAAAGAATGTCCACCCTTTGATCCAGCCATAGCACTGCTGGGTTTGTACCCCAAAGAGATAATGGACAAAAAGACTTGTACAAAAATGTTCATAGCTGCGCTCTTTGTGGTAGCCAAAAATTGGAAAACAAGGGGATGCCCTTCAATTGGGGAATGGCTGAACAAATTGTAGTATATGTTGGTGATGGAATACTATTGTGCAAAAAGGAATAATAAAGTGGAGGAATTCCATGGAGACTGGAATGACCTCCAGGAAGTGATGCAGAGTGAGAGGAGCAGAACCAGAAGAACATTGTACACAGAGACTGAAACACTGTGGTATAATCAAACATAATGGACTTCTCCATTAGTGGCAGTGTAATGTCCCTGAACAATCTGCAGGGATCTAGGAGAAAAAACACTATTCATAAGCAGAGGACAATCTGTGGGAGTAGAAACATCGAGGAAAAGCAACTGCCCAACTACAGCGATTGAGGGGATATGACAGAGGAGAGACTCTAAACTAACACTCTAATGCAAATACTAACAACATGACAATGGGTTCAAATCAAGAACACATGTGATACCCAATGGAATCAGGCATCAGCTATGGGGGGCGGGGGGGTGGAAAAGTAAATGATCTTTGTCTTTAATGAATAATGCTTGGAAATGATCAAATAAAATATTATTTTAAAAAAAACTTAGAAATTCAAAGTATAGAAATTTTAGTCCATAGGAAAACAGTTTTGGTCTTGAGAACTTAGTAATAAGAAATCTCTTCTTAACTGTTTTAGTAACCTTGAAGTGTGCAGTAAAGAAATAGAATTCTAGCAGAACCAAAATAAAATCTAATCAGTCAATCATGGGCAGGAGCACTGAATTTTCCTTTATATAGGGCTTGGGATCTGACTGTCCTCAATTCTTATTAACCATGTGATCCCAGAGAATCACTGATTCTCTTCAGCCACAGTTTCCTCATCTATAACTTGCAGTGCCTCCCCCATAGAGCTCTTCTAAGCTCTGAAAGAGATAATATATGTTTAGTATCTTGTCCACCCAAAAAAGGTATATCAGTGACAATTTCTATAATGTGGTTGGTTTTCTGCTAGCCTTACTCAAATAGTCATTACTGTTATTGCTATTGTATCAAGGTTTATTTATATATGAATCAGATTCCTGATAACTGTATCCATATAACAGCATGTCTTAGTCAAGAGTTAAGGTCTTTCACATGAAACTACTACCATAGTATCTGGAAAATTTTAAATAATTTTCAAGCTTAAGTTCAGAGATGTTGGCATCCAAATGTCTATTCACACAAGATAACTTCAATAGTATGACTGAGAGACAGAGGGTCCTGGTTCAAATCTGGCCTCAGACACTTCCTAGCTGTGTGATCCTGGGCAAGTTACTTAACCCCCATTGCCTAGCTCTTACAACTTCTGCCTTAGAACCAAAACACAGTATTGATTCTAAGAGGGAAGGGAAAGGTTTTGTTTTTTTTTAAATAGTATGACTGAACTGGACACCTTAGGAACTTAAATGAATTTTAAAATTTGCTGCATTCTGATTCTAAACATGAATATATGAGGTATGATCTGTCCCATCCTGATCCTCAAATTTTTACTGTTGTTCAATTGTTCTATTGATGTTTGGTTTGGAATGTGTTATAATAATTACATGGCATTTTGAATATTATTGAGATATCAAGATGATATCTTAGGAATAAAAGAGTTTGGAAGTTTTAAAAGTTAGATAGCCCATTGTCTGTTACATACTATTATAGAGATTCAAAATAATTGGGAACTGGCTAATATTGATGTTAAGCTGTAAACTATTTATACAGATAACCATGAAATGCATTATGATTGTAAATTGTATAAGTTAATATATAGAAAAGGGCACATTGGAACAATAGATATATCTGATTATTTTCCTGTCATCTTATTTCATCCTATATTAGACACTTCAGTTATAAGAAATCTCCTAAATTAGAAGAAAAAACTGAAAGCTGGAAGTTATTTTAGACATAGGGTTTATAGAAACAAATGAGCAATTCATCAAGCAAGAAGAGAATGTACTTATAGGAGACGTATTCTGAGGGATACTTTTACATATTAAAACAGACTCAGCTGCTTAAATATAACCAAAAGTAAAAATTGAAAAGTGATCCAAGAAGGTTATAATCAGATTTCATCCTCATTGGTTTCTCTCCCATGAAATTAACCATCCCCACGTGGTTGACCACAGAGAGGGCTTTTATACCCTATTGATAATATGAAGTATTTGAACTGGCTTTTCTGCACTCTTACCTAGAATCAAGTATGACCAAAAATATACAGGACCAACACTCCTATTTTTAGTCAGTATATATTCTCATTAGCGCACCTGGAAGGACAGAATTAATATCACCCAAAGAGTGCCCCTCTTCCCTCTTAGAGGAATTTATTTTTGTTCTTCTCTTCAGGTTCTTGGGGTACTACCCTGCCATACTTCTTCTCCCATCTATTTGAACACTCCTTCTCAGGCTCCTTTTCTGGAGCCTTATCCAGGTCATGCTTATTAGCCAAAGTTATGTCAAAAGACTTTTTCCTCTTCCTCTTCTCTCTACATATAATATCATTTGATGATCTAATCAGCTCCCATGAATTTCGTCACCATCTCCATGCTGGTTCTGGTATCTATTTAGCTGTAGCCTCTGCTAACCTTGAGTCTCACATCTAAGTGCTTTTCAAACATTTTGACCTGAGTATACAATAGACATCTTCAACCTAGTATGCCCAAAATAGAACTCATTATATTTCACCCTAAACTCATCGCCCCATTCCAAACTTCACTATTATTCTCCAGGACACCATCTTCCTCCCAGTTACCCAGGCTCACAACCTAGCTATCATTCTGGAATCTGTATTTTCTCTCATCCTTCATATCCAATCTCTTGCCAACTTCCACCTTTGAAGCATCTCTCTACTTCACCCCTTCTCTCCTCTGATACTGACACACCATGCTGAAGTCCCTCATCATCTTATATCTAAAAATTCCTAGCATCCTACTAGTTGGTTTGTTTGTTACTCCTCCACTCCAGTCTATCCTCTATTCAGTTAGCAAAGTAATTTTCCTAATATGCAAGTTTATCAATGTCACTCCTAAATACAATAACCTCCAGTGATCCTTATCATCTACATGATGAAAATGTTCTGTTTAGAATTTGAAACTCTTTTTGAATCTACTCTTCAATTTTCCAGTTGTCTTACCGATTATACCTGCTCTTCTCTATGTGCTCTTCTATCCAATCAAATTGGCCTCCTTGGTTTTCCAAGAATAAAACACTCCTCTCACCTCTGGGAATTTTCTCTGGTTATCCTTGATACCTGGAATGTTCTTCCTCTTCATCTCTACCAACTGGTCTCACTGGATCCCTTCAAGTTCCAACTAAAATTTCACATTCTGCAGGAAGATTTTTATCATCCTTCTTAATTTGAGTACTGTCCTTTTGTTAACTACTTTCTAATTACCTTGTATATAGCTTGTTTTTACATATTACTCTACTTGCTATATCTCTTTAGGTGAGTTCTTTAAAGAGAAGGACTGCCTTTCACCTCTCTTTGTAGTTTCAGTATTTATCACAGGACCTGGCACATAGCATGTACTAATGAATGTTTATTGATTGACTAGCTTTAATAAAAAGATATTATACTTATCTGTGATAAGATTTGGTGAAACCAGTTAAATAGCAATGACAGCAATATCCCTAAACTCTAACAACCATAAAATGGGATGTTAGGCTAAAATGTACATAGGAGTTTCCATGAGCTTGCCTTAAATTTTATTTTATTAATTATATTCTAACAAAAATAATTTCCTTGTTAATCCTATATATATTTTTTCTCTTTATAATCATATATATGTATGAATATATAGAGATATTAAAGCAGTAAATTAAGAAGGGATCTATAGGCCTCATCAGACTGCCAAAAGCATCTATGATACATGAAAAGGTGAAGAGCACCTAATCTAAGACAACTCTTTATTGAGATTCCATAGTTATTGAAAAGGTTCAATTCTAAGATATCTGCTAGGCTAAATCTTGTAATATGGGAGAGAAAGACAGACAGAAAAGATATATATATAGATATATATATACATATATATACATATATATATCCTCTATACATGCCATTTTATTCTGATAATTGTACTTATCTGAATTTACTTTCTCTATAAGTGTATGAAATCCTTAACTTGTCCTATAAAATATAATATTCAAAGGGCATCTAGATTTAAGGCAATTGAAGAACTAAATAGTAACTACTTGTTAGAACAGAAGTTATTTGACTCTGAATATTCCTGGCATCTTCCCTACATTTAGAAGCATATTAAGGTTACATATGTAGCCCAAGAGTCATGCTTGTTTCCCTATTCTTTCATGTTACTCCAATTTAAGAATATGCTTAATAATCATCTACAAAGTAGAGAAAATACTCTACTAGTTAAACAATATTTGTCAAGCTAAGTTTCTTTCATAAATCATTCTTTTTTCCTAAAAATTCTTCTTAAGTTAAGGAGATGGGCCTCAGTACTAACATTAGGCCTAAATAACTCCCAACACTATTTTTTTTTATATACAGTAATTAGGATATTCCCTTGGAAGGGGAATTGGTCACAAAACCCCATAGAAAGTCTTCTTTTTATCTCCATATATCCTTTAATAAAACTTATGCAAACATAAATATAATTCATCTTTCATGCTACTGGACTTTTCTAAATATGGTATCTTGGACCAAAATACAAGATATCTTCCCTCAAGAGGCAATAAGAAATTCAAAGATCTTTTCCAGGATATCTTATTTTAAGTTTTTTTCTTCATGGAGTCAGTTTTCAGTTGGCACACACTGGCATTCTGAAATCTAAGGACATTTGATTTTCTTATCTACTCTTGAATAAAGTAATTAAATAATTGACTGATGGAGAAAAAGCATCCAACTGTATCAGAATACACACATCATTCAACCAACATTTATTAAGTGCCTAAAACATACTGAGCAGAGGAGATACAAAATTAAGGGAATAAAACAATACCTGTTTTCAAGGAGCTTCTATTCTAATGGGGTAGACAATAAATACATATATAAATACTTAAAGAATAAGTATAAAATAAATAAATGCAATTATTTACAAAGTAGTAAATACAAGTTAATTTGCAGAGAAAAGGCACAACAGTTGGATATTAATGTAGAGAATGGTCTTTGTGAAGCTGAGACTACATATTGAAGGAGAAGTATCCTTTTGGATGAGGCATGGCTAGGTGGCACTTGGATAGAGTACAAAACTTGAGACATATTCAAAACCTGCTTCAGCTCCCCAAAATGAGACAATAATATCACCCATCTTTCAGGATAGTTGGGACAACAAAAAGATTTTTTTAAGTTTGTAAAAGCTTTGCAAAAATTCAGGCCTCATATTTTCAGAGACAATAATGAGAAAATAATTTTCATTATTTTCTGAGACATGAGGGCCACTCAACAAAAAGGCATGAAGTTGAGAGGTAATATGTCATTTCTTGATTTCAAGAATATGATTTAGGGGACAGGATTTTTCATGAGATAGGAAGGGGAAGTTGGGACATGTCGTGATGGGATGTAGACACTAAACAGAGAAGTATAAAATTTGGTCTTAGAGGCAATAAGGACACTGGAGAATATTGATTTGCATCTCCACTCCAGTTCTACATCTATGATCTCTAAAAATTAATATATTCCCTGTACAAGATGATGATTTAGGAGAGGTTTATTTCCTTAGACTTCTTTATGAATAGGATTCTGACAGTGATATATTGAAGTAGTAAAGTCCATGATATGATGAAATGCATGTATCCACTTTTTGGATTGTCTGTTTTTTTCATAACCATCATTATCATGCTATCATTTATATACCATCATAAGGTTTGTATAAAAACACCTTACATTGGGGCAGCTGGGTAGCTCACTGGATTGAGCGTCGGGCCTAGAGACAGGAGGTCCTAGGTTCAAATTTGACCTCAGACACTTCCCAGCTGTGTGACCCTGGGCAAGTCACTTAATCTATATTGCCTAGCCCTTACCACTCTTCTGCCTTGGAACCAATATACAGTATTGACTCCAAGAGGGAAGTTAAGGGTTTATTTTTAAAAAAAAACTTACATTATTATAGCATTTTAATCTCACAAACATATTGGGAATTAGATGATTTTGTTATCTATTTTACAGAAGAAGAAACTGAAGCTGAGAAGAAATCAGTGATTTATTTAGAATCGTATGACTAGGAAATGTCAGAGGCCAGAGATGGACTCAGGTTTTTCTCATTCCAGATACAGAATTCTGTTTACTTGTACCATATTTTTTTATTCTTTTTTTATTCTGGCTTGTCTTTTCTCTACATTTGGGAAACTGCTGAGTTCTCTGTCCCATCCAGGTGAAGTGTACCATGGGAATTTAATTGACTCTGATTACCTTAAGTAAAACATAATTGGGTAGGTACATTTGCTGCAAAGTAGTATATAATTAATTCTGAAGTCAAATATAAATAACTTGAGGAATATATAGTATGCTACATTCCTGATCTAGCATAGAAAATCAAATATGTATTTTAACATATATTAGGAAAAGAATCTATGAACATTTGACCATTGTTCCCATGCATTCCTGTGAAAAAAATCATATTGAATGAGCAACCCTCATTTCAGAACAATATCTACCATCAGTTTTATCTTTTGATTCTTTTCAGAGTCTCATCTCCACAAAAATGTATTTTCTTTTTATTCTGCTAATAATTTCTGCTATGTAAGCCATAAATTGCCTTTTAACTATTGCTCTCTAAAGTTCACTTTTTTTATTTTGAACAATTCAGGAACATTTTATTATAGTACTATGCTCTCTTGGGAATCCATAGGAACTTTTCCCACACAAGGTGCTGGTTCAATTTCATTTGTCTTAAAATTTATTTTAAAATATTTGGACATATTTAGATGTCTTAGTGTCTACCTGCTCTTCTATTATAATATCTTCCTTATTGTTTTAGGGTTTATCTTCTCTTGGTTTTTTAAATAATTTTCCTCCTGAGGTCGTTAGTAATTTCAATCTTTTTTCCTTACATTCTATTATGCCTTTCTTTCTGAACCCTCAATTCTATGATGAATTCCCCTGATATTGGGCCTAAAAGCACTATCAGACTTCTCCAATGATGATAAATTCACCTTTCATGCCTCTTTGCCATAAGTCAATTCTGAATGTCAATCCTCTTTTCCTCAGTCCTGATGCAGTCTCACACATGAGCTGGCAACATCCCTTTGTTCTTTAGTTTTCTGTCAACACTAGCATACCCATATTATGGCTCCAGGGAGCATCTTCTTTTGATTGTCTATAGTTCTCCCTCTTCACAAGGGATTGGGCAGAGCTGAGATCTGGTGCCTTTTGCCAAAGAATGTTGTGGTGAGAATAGGCAAGATAAGCTTATATAGTCTACAATAGCAACAAGGATATTGTTGAATGGATCTCAGAACATAAGCCAGAAATACTGACTGTGCCATCCTGTCAGAGTCTGAGAAATTAGGATTTGGTGTGCTGAAAGTGCATGTTAGAGATTAGGAATAAGTCTTCTCTGGTACTAATTCTGTTCCCCCAGCTCATGGAGACAGCTATGATTGTTTCTTCTCTTCTACTTCAAGAGTGCAAGGGGCCTGGGGAAATGTTTATTCTCTTGTCCAGTTGGTCACATAACCTACAAGTAATACTAGTTAAGTAAATACTTAACCTATCTGGACCCTAATTTCTTAAAGTTTAGTTTCTTAAATTAAAATATTATGGGGTCAGACAATAAAGCTTCTGTGGTCCTTTCCAACTATAAATTAAGTATGAAAAATCAAGCATATTGAATTTCACTGAATACTGGACATATTGAACAAAACTCCAAAGAGATTTTTATAGAGAAGTGAATAGAGAAGATAAAATAATCTATTTTCAGCTGCCTTGGCCACAGGAAATCTTGAGTTTGTTTCTTCAAGACTGATACTCCTATCTTTGGATCATTACCAAGAATGCTATTTTTAATTGAGATAATGTCATTATATCTATGCGAAACTTCTGCCAAATTTCAATGTGGTCATAGAAGTCTCTGCCACCTGGTACTGTGAAGTATAGTATTTTAGTCATGTTTTCTGAAAAGCTACCTGCCATATGTCACAGCAGTTAATTGATCCCTCTGGAAATTTCAAATCAGCTCAATTTCATAAAAAGCTTCAGGGTCTTTTTAGGTGAAAAATTCTATATTACAATATTCATTACTATTTAGTATATAGGTTACTTGTTCATAAAATTAGATACATCAGAATACCTAAAACCCTAGTTCTGAAGTATAGGCCTTGTTACAGTTAAAGATTTTCAAATCAGAAGTGACTTCTCTTCCAGTTCCTCCAGAGGTGACATTCAGAAGTCACTTGACCTCTTTACACCTCAGCCCAACTGCAAAATTGGGAAAAAAGCAGAACTTTGCTGATAGGCAGATGCTGCACCTCACCTGAATATAATATATCCAAATGACATAAGAAATGTCACATTTTATGGAGAAAGTTTTGAAACAAATAAAACAAACTGTTTGCCTTCCTATGGGGGAAAATTCTATTTCTAAGCATTGTTTCCATTTTTCAAAATTTGGAATAAGATTATTATTTAAATATGGCTATCATATTTTTTCTAAATCATTCCTACATTTCTTTTATTAACAATATGCTTGTATGAACTTAAATTATAAAATGATATTGATGTCTTCAAGTTAGGAGTTAGATTTTAAATTAGAATAAAGAGTGTGACATTTTTGACAAGTTACTAGAAACAATTTTTCTTTGATTGTTTCAAATATCAAACTACCACTGTGAATATTTCTTCAATTCCCACACTTGCTGGCAGGTTCAATCTGGGAGAACATCTGCCTCACTTTAAGGTTCTTGAGAAAGTCTATAGGATTGAGATTCTTAGTGTTATCACTCACAGGACTCAACCAATGTGCTTCCCATTGTTATCAAAGTTAATTAACATTTAAGTAGGTAAGAAAAGTAAGTAGCTAAGGAAAAATACTCACAGATTTGGGGCACTCTTTCCCACAAAATATAGAGTCCAAGAGAAAAGTGGGCTTCAATTTAAGAGTACAATGATCACAAACTAGACATTTATAGAACATTTCTTTTCCAAGGGTAAGCACAAACAATACATAGTTATTGGAAATTGTCTCTAGTTCATGACTGGCAGTCTTATCTTGTACAAGAGGTCACACACCCCGAAGCTATTTTCACATTTGTATGGAAATCTTTCTGAATCTACTTTTTCAGTGTTTGTCTGTGATTGTCACTGCTGTGCCTCTTTCTGCTCTAGATTTGATGTATTATCTTCTATTAATATTTTCTCTCTAAAAAAATGGATAAAAGGAAAGAATCAGAGGTGGTTCTTTCTTAGGTATTTGATTCAAACTGAAGTCTTCATCTCCAAAACCAAAATCTTCCTCCTATGGGTCAGTGCCCTTATGGATGTTGAACTGATATTATTTTACATATAAGCTCAGTTGTGTGACTGATCTATGTCATGCAAAGTTAGAGATTTTAAAACTTTTTTGGCTTCAGGATCACTTTACACTCTTAAAATTACATACCTCTAAAAATCTTTTGTGTATGTGACCTATATCTACTAATATTTCCAGTATTAGTATAATACTAGAAAATAATCCTTTATTAGGATTAATATTACTATTAAAATCTATCTGCCCTTGCAAACCCCTGAGAGGATCTCTAGACCCCTGGTGCCTTAATCATACTTTGCAAATTGCTTATTTTAAGAGACATTTACTTGTCTCATTGGATAGAGTGTTGGGTCTAGAGTCAGGAAAAGCCAAGTTCAAATATGATCTTAGATGCTTACTAGTTCTGTGATCCTAGGAAAGTCATTTAACTTTGATCTGAGTCAATTCCCTAAACTGAAAAGTGAGGATCAGACTAGCACCTACCTCACAGGGTATTTTTAGCTTTAAATGGGATTGAATTTATAAAGCTCTTAGAAAAGGGTCTAGTGCTATTTACTTATTCCTTCCTACCATCCAATCTTTAAACCAATCACATCTTAAAGTTACCTAAATGAAGAAAGACAGTGATGTCTACATGGGAAAAAAGTTAATGCAAGTATATTCAGCCTTATTTAGTTTGATTAAAATGTGATATTTGGGTAAGCACTCTCCCAGTAGAGGAATTTGTTTTCTTGGGTATAAAAATCTTAGGAGATAAAACAAGATAAGAGACAAGTGTTTTGAGAATTATACAATGAGTTTATATGCCCCTTCTCTTCTATTAATTTCCTTTCCTAATAGCCTTTGACTTCACCATGATCAGCAGGAACAAAAACCCTTTCTTTGTTCAGATGATTGAAAAGTTTTGGTTTGTCAAATTGAATTAGTCTACTCTGGATCATTTTAAAATGTGAATTTTTAAATTATATAATCTCTCTTACTAAAATTCCCTTTGTTCATCTCTTCCTGATTCCCAAGTACAGGAGGGACATTAGCAAGGAAAAGATGTATTGATATTGCTCTCTGCTGAAATGGTAAGAATGATAACATTCATGTTCTTATGAATTTTACTTTTAATATTTTATTTTTATCCTTCATCACATACATACATTCTATTTTCATGAAGGCCTGAAAGTTTCCTTTGTCCATCATAACACTTGAAATTTTATTGTGATGTATTTATTCCCCTCCAAATATATTAAAGTCCAAATAATTCACTCTTCTTATTCCCTAGGAAGATGGTTAATCAGTCAATAACCTTGGTGTGTATGAAGTATTCAGGAAGAATTGCCACCTCTGCTCTGAGGACTTTCCTAGTCCTTTATAGGGCTGTTCATCTATCTTTCACTCAACTCCCACCTGTTACTTGTGGAAAGGAAATAATATTGACAGTTGGTGGAGGAAGGGCAACTGGGAGTAGCAGTTGGGTCTTGTGACCAGCATTTCCTTCCTGCCGGGGGGACTTGCTTGCTTCCTGGTGTTGGAGGGGGAAGGAGCTTGTCAGCACAGTCTGGTGAGGTGTGCTCTTCTTGGTTCAGCCTGAAGATTCAATCCCAATCTCTTCTGAAGGTCAGACCTGTTCTTGTTTGCTTTCTATCTACTGCTAAGATTCTGAATTATACAAAACTGGACTGATATAGAGTAGATGGGAGTGGAACAAAGCCTTCGCCAGCCTCTGGGGCCTGGCCTCAGGTCTGAAGCTGAGAAAAAACTCCAATTCCAACTGGTTATTAAACTTTATATTATTTGAATTCGCAGTCAGATAAGTGGACTATCTTTTCTGGTCATAGAGGGAGCTGAACTTCTGATCAGTCATTCAAAAACAAACAGACCTCATTGGACCACTGATGTTTCCTCTCAGCAGAGGGCATCTCCCTCCCTTGCCTATCCAAGCAATATACCCTCTCTCCCTTCTCTCCTCCATACCCTGCTACAAACCTCCCATTATCCCCATTTTTCCAATCCTATTTCCTTACCCAAATAAATATGACATACTCCAAGAAGCTATAGCATGTTAAGTGACCATATCCTTGTGAAACCACTGGCAGTCTGGCTAAAGCAACAGGTCTCAAATCGATCAATAAGTTAGGGTGGATAAGAATAATTTCTTCCAGTGACCATGAAGGTGGCTTAAACAGACACTTTGGAGAATCTAAAGTTTGGTGAGACCTCAAAGATGCCAACACCATCCACTAATTCCCAAGCCATTGCCAGTCTTCCTGACTTTTGTCATGCCACAGGATTTTAATGCCAGTAGGAAAGTGAGGCTGCCACTTTGCCTCACTTAAATCTAATTTAGGCATGAGTTAAGGCACAATCATACAATGACATTGGTGCTTTTTAAAAGGAAAGATAGACAACAATCCCTAAGTGTTTACTATGTACTAGGCACTGTGCTAAGTACTGGGAATATAAAAAGGAAGAAAATGTATCCCAAAAGTGTTAAAGTGAAAGACTCTGGGGATTCAGGAATGAAATCAATGGAAACATAAAATGTGACTGTAATGGGCTCTTTCTCAAAAATAAAGAAGGAATCAACAGTAGAAATAGGATTTCCAAAGTGAGATAAAAGTAAGATGGAGGTCAAAATGCTAGGCAAGTCAAAAGCAAAGCAATGAGAGAAGAGAATCATATTATGTAATGGTAGTTTCATTATGCCTAGAAAGAAATTCCTTCTCACCTCTCTCTCACATGATTCCTAGTTTTCATTAAGGTTCAAATTGTGTGGCTTTTTTCATGAGCTTTTTCCTAAGGACCTTGGCTTCTAGCATCATACTCTTGGAATCCCCTTATATGCATTTTGCACATATCTTTATATTTCATGTTTTCTCTACTGACTAGATCAGAAATTCCAAGAGAAGGGAACATTATCATGCTAATCTTTGATTTCTCAGAGTCTATCAAGTATATATTGTACACATAGTAGGCACTTAAATAATTGCTAGCTTCCTTCACTACCTGGCTGTAATTATAACTCTCTCTAGACTTTGCCACTATGATTTAGCTGCCGTCATTCCTGGAACAGTGTTCTATCATGCCAACCCTATTGCCCTTTCATTTGGTCTGCCAAATTGTAATAAAACACTGCCAGCAAGGTGTTCATGGGACCCTGAATGCAGACTGAGCAGCAGTTCAAGGCCATCGATGTTCTGAGGCCACAGGTGCTGCCATTGTCTATTTTGGCATTTAAGTATTTCTCAATTTCTAGCATTTATAAAAATATACTACTGTTTGCTTTTTTTTTTTTCAATTAAGTTCCTGTCTTTATTTTGTGGTTGTTACCAGTGAAGTTTGTGAGCATTGTACATCAAATCTTATTTTTCCAATAAACCCTGTGTTTTTTTACTACATGGTTTCACATAGGTTGGAATGTTTCCCTAGCACAAAATGCATGGTAAGTACATAGTAAAACCTTAATGAATGTTATCTGATTGATTGATTTCAACAAATCTTCCTGAAAGTCTATGTGCTTGATAGTGTTTCTAAAATGTCTTCTCTCTCTGTAGGGCAAACCTGTCTATTGATTGTGTGGGTTTCTGTTAGGCAAACCCTTCTATTTTAAAAAACCAAGTCTTCTGAGTTAATGCCATATAGGAGAAATAATGGACCAATTGTATCTTGAATAATCCTTTTCCAGGGTCGTGATTTTGTTTTACATAAAACAAGTTGACAATTCATTGTTTAGAGAAACAGAAAACAAATTAAGAAGTTTTTGGAAAGTTTGGAATTTTATTTGTGTTCATGAGATTATAATAATTAATTAAGAAATATTAAATGTTACAAATGTCTCACACTGCTCCAGATTCAGAGGGAGAAAATAATATGGACAAAGTAATACATACTACTTCTATTATTAAAGGCAAATCACTTCCCTTTTCTGGATCTCATTTTACTCATTTATGAAATGAAGAAGTTTAACTGGTAATCTTTAAATTCACTTTCATCTGTCAATATATAATGCCATAGATTTTTTTGCAAACATAAATAATAATTTAATATTTAAATACATTTAAGCTAAATCAGAATTTTTTTTTTACTTTTTTGTAATACATTCTTGGTAAGATTCTTATGTGTTTCTGCATATTGTACATCTACCACTCACCTGAAATCATATAATAAGGATGATAATAATACCAAGCATTTATATAGTACTTAAAGGTTCATAAAGTACACAAAATATATTATTTTGTCCTCAAAACAATCTTGTGAGGTAAATGATAATACGATCCTCACTTTAGAGATGAGGAAACTAAAATAGACAAGTGTGAAGTGACTTGCTGAATTTGAACTCAGAGCTCACTTTTTTCAGATTCCTCAGTCAATATACCAAGACAACTAGATAGCATTCAGACATCTTGGGGGGAAGAAGATGTGTTAAAACATGTCATTACATCTTTCTTCTATACTTCCTGTCTTAATTTTTAAATTTTTTTTACTTCATGATTTTTCCACTTCATTTTTACATCTCAATTTAACATTTAAAAAGAGATCTTCATTCTACCTTCTGAGAATTACACCTAGTATACAATAAAATAAATTATATCTGGTCCTACAAGAATCATATTCTAAAAGTGCTTTTGTTGCTCCTTTTTTATTTGTTTTTGAGTAGCAGAATGAGACAGAATCCAGCTTATATTCTCACTCATCTTGTGAAATACTTGTTCTTTGTTCAATACTTTTAAATCTCTTTTCAGTCTTGTTATTTATTTTTTGTTCTTCCTTCCTGCCAGCTTTCCTTCCTTCTTTCATTTCTTTCCTTCCTTTCCCCTTCCTTCCTTAAATCCTTCTTTCCTACCTTCCTTCTTTTCTTTTTCCTTCCTTTCTTTTCTTTCAATCATTTTTCCTTCAGTTGTTTAATCTCCTGCCAGTCTCAAAATCTACCATTCTTCCAGTGTACTATCATTAATGTTTGTGGTTATTATCAGTAATAAAGTTTTATTCACCTTTTTTCTTGCTCTTCTAGACATCAGTAACAATCCATTTACTGTTCATCTTTTGAGTAATAAATTCTGGCTTTACCCAAGTCAGTTCATAAAAGCATCTGGTTATTTAGAAATAGTAACTAACAGGAAGTTAGATACCTTCACTTTCTTGCAGAATATTACAAGGGTGTGAATCATTATTTGTGCCACAGAATTAATTTGAATTTTATTTTAATACATTGGCACTTTTCCCATTAAATCAGTTTTATTGATGATTTCTGTTTATACATCAGTCATCTCCAGATATTGTGCCTTCTCACTGTAGCTTCCCTTGTAACAAAGATAAACAGAAAAAAAAATGAGATATTCAGTATATATGCCAATAAATATGTTATTATAGGTTAAATCTACACTAAGATTTTTGGGACATCCTTCTCAACTTTAGTCTCTCACTTTTCTATTGAGATAAAAAATGAATTTTAATTGAATGCCTGTTACAATTGATCATAATTCATCTTCTTTATTAAAAGTCTTTCTTTTTACACTATCATAGTTTTATGTACTTATATATGTATATATATATATAAACATTGAATCTGTTTTGTTTACTTTATTCTTCAGATAGGTCTTCCCATTTTTCTCTGAATTTCCTACATTTGCTGATTTCTTAAAATAGCGCTTTTAGACTGTTTATATATACCAAGTCAGTTGTTGAGCTATTCTATGAAGTCCTGATTTTCAGTAGACAGATACATACATACAAACATATATACATGAATTATATGACAATACATATACATATACATACATACAAAGGAAGACAAGATGTTTATTAAACACTATCTACTAGGCAGAAATAGTTTTAATCCCTGGGAATACAAATACATGGAAAAAGAAAGACATTTTCTGCCCTCAAGGAACACATTAGAGTGAAGATAACTTATAAAAGGAAGCTGAAAAGGCAAGGATGAGGGAAAACTCATATAGGAGCAGTGTGCAGAAGTAGTCAGGGGACTCAAAGACTTGCCCAAACTGTGAAGTGACCACAGATTCAAGTTCAACAAACTTTTATTATCTGAAACCGATTTGAAATCAGGAATATGAGTGGAATGCTTGTCTCACAAATTAGAACATAAATTCCTTGAGAGTAAGGATTATTTTATTCTGTGCACATTTATCTCCACCATCTAACACAGTACCTCGAACATAGTAGATATTTAATACACATCTGCTGATTGATTGACTGATACACATATATAACCATATATTACCTAAATATAAAACCAGTACAAAGCAGTTTAGACATAGATCTAGTAGTCAGTGGAGAGTTAGGAAAGTTTTCATATGACAAGTAAGTAGTGTCGAACTAAGTCTTTAAGGATGAAAGTAATTCTTTAAGGGGGAAGTACATAGTAAAAGCATTCTAATCATGGGTGATAGCCAGTGAAAAGGCTCATAAATAGGACATAGACATAGACATAGAGATAGAGATATAGGTATAGGTATAGATATAGACAGAAACAGAGACAGAGACAGAGATAGAGATAGAGATAGAGATAGAGATAGAGATAGAGACAGAGACAGAGACAGAGACAGAGATGGAGATAGAGATAGAGATAGAGATAGAGATAGAGATAGAGATAGAGATGATATAGCACTTTGAGTAACAAGATATTGACATTTTTTGTACATTGGGTTTTTCCATTACAAGTTGTTTTCTTTCCAGATAAGCCCAGAATCCCAGGATTAGAAGTCACCTCAGAGCCCATCTAATACAATATCTATTTGAAGAATTCTCTATAAAATGACATTGATAGGTAGCCATTCAGACCACAATTTAATAATTGCAATGAAGGGCAGACAGTTTGCAAATAACCAATGCTATTAATTTTTAGAAAATGTATCTTTATATCAAACATAAAACTCTCCAGTATTTCTGAAATGTTCCTAGTTTTGTTCTCTAAGGTAAATCATAACAAGCCTATTATTTCTTCTTTTACATTAACATTTTTTCAAAAGGGCATTTAAAGTCAATAAAGTAATAGTTATACAACACCTATCATAGTCTAGGTACTGTGCCAAGCATTTTATGAATATTACCTTATCTGATTCTCTCAACAATCTGGAGAGGTAGGTATTATTATCTCAATTTTATAGTTGAGGAAACAAAGGCAGGCATAGGTTGAGTGACATGACCAGGAACACACATGTAGGAAATGTTTGAAGCCATATTAGAGCTCAGGTCTTATTGTTTTCAGCATCAATACCCGTCACTGTTCTATCTGAGTGCCCTATTTTTACACATCTGTATCTCCCCTAAATCTTTTTATTTAGCTTGTAACCCCCAGTTATTCCATGTGATCTCTAAATCATTCATCATCTTGACTAATATCCTCTGAACATTGTCCAGTTCATGAGAGATCTTCTTAAAATATGATGGTAAACTCTGGATTCAATATATTGTATACAGCCTAACCAAAGCCAGATATAGAAAGACAATGAACTCCAGCATCTGATCATAATTGATATTTTGATGGCTACATCACATGGTCATTTAAGGTTTTAATCTATTAATAATCCTTTATTAAGCACAAATATTAGGCTAGGCACTGGGGAATCAAAGAGTAAATCAAAACATCACAAAGTTTTAACATGCACTTATGGGAAAAAGGAATTTCAAATATATACACACATACACCACATGTATAATGTGTGTATGTACATGTATTTCTTTGTTAACAGCTATCCTCCCTTGGGATAACCAGCAAAAATGCGTCTCCTATTTTATACTCTTCTTTTTGTAATCTATGTAACCTGTGGTGGTACAGAAGTGACAGATGGTCAGAAACATGGCTGTAAAATAAAGAAATAACATTTTACATTCACTACTTAGGAACAGTGAATATTAAAGCAGAACTAGTGCTTAGAGATTATTCTGTTCAATATATTTATTTTATAGATTATGAAATTAAAGCCCAGAAAGGTCCAAATGACTAGTCTGAAATTGCATGGTTAATGGTATAGCAAGAATTAGGAGTAATATAAATGAATTGATATTGAAAGACTGGGGGATTTTCTTATTCTGAGCCTTTCAAAATCAATATATTTATATTATTCACCTTTCTGAACTCTGTGATTCTGTGAACTATGTTTGCTGTACCTCATCCACCATACCACATCTTTCATTTTTAATGTCTGCCCCTGGAATTCTTTGTTTCCTTCAAAAATCAGCTTGAGTGCCACTTCTACTTCTATACATACTTCTATTCTATGTAAATATCATCACCTACTTTAGAATGCAAGTCCTCTGAAGGAAAGGACTATTTCTGTATTTGTTGTCCTAATACTTAGCTTGATCTTTGGAACATAGTAAGAGATTATATAAGCATTGTTGATTGATTGAATTTAGCTACTAAATTCCAAATAATGTTCTGGATGCTGGGGATATTTTGGATTCTACTTGAGGGAAACAGAATGCATGCAGATAATCTATGGGAATTTGTACATAACATATACAAAACATTTTGGGTTTTGGTGATATAGAGCAAGGTTATGGGTGAAGACATAAAAACTAAAAAGTAGAAAAATCAATAATCTTCTGTATCATTCTAGAATCAGTAAATGGATCAACAAAAGATATTTAAGTAGCCATGAAGTACCAGGCACTGTTAGGTACACTTATATAAAGATAATGAATGAAATAATGTCTTCTTCCAAGTAACAAGTATTAGATTTTAAAAAAGCATCAAGGTTAAAATATGGTAAGATAAAATTATTTCAGTAGAATAATGTAAAAAGCAGATATAAAATCCAGTGTATCAATAAATATTTATTAATTGCCTATATGTGCCAGAAGTTATGCTAGGCCATAGAGATATAAAGAGTGACAAAAACATAGTCATTTCATCAAAGAGCTCTTAGTTCAGTAGCAGAGACAATATATAAATAAATAACTACAATTATGTATTTATAAGAAATATGGAAAGTGACCTCTATAGCAAGGCACTAGAACTATATGTTTCAGAGCAGGGATAGTAAGAAAAGAAAATTTCTTATGAAGTCTGGATTTGAGCTGAATCTTCAAAAAAACCATGGAAGATAAGAGGAAGAAATCAGAGGTCAGACTGTTCCCAACATGGAGAAAGCCACTAAAAAGAAAAATAATTGGAAGATAGAGTATTATGAATACATGATAGCAAGTCAGTGTAACAGGAGCATAACAACTGAAGTATGTGGTGAAGATAAAGTATGAGAAGATTGGAAAAATAAGAAAAGTTGGGCTATTAATTATTTTTTAATTCTGGAGGTGACAGGGAACTAATTGAATTTGCTGAGTGGAGTGAGGGAGTAACTGAGACTTAAATTCAGATCTCCAATGACTGCAAGTTTAGCACTCTACATTCAAGCCTATTGTTATTTTGCAACTGTTGCTTCAATCATACATATTAATAGCATTTGAGATTATTAAACAAGAGTTATTTTGTAAATTGTTGAGCTCTTTATCATTTCACAATGATTGATTTTTTTTTTCTTTGAGGCAATTGTATGCTCCAGACCTGTAAAACTTACTTGATGTTTATTGCTAGGCATTTAAAAATTGTTCAATAGGTTAAAAAAAAATTCACCTCAAAGATGAAAAATCCATTTTTATTTAAGTTTGCTTAAGGCAGAGTATGAAAAAGAATGAGCAAAATCTTTCTTTTTTAATATAACTAATTGTACTCATCTTAAATATGGAGGAAAAACCTGGTGAGGAAATGAACAAAAATAAGGAAGGACAATTACAATCCTAGTCAATCTTCACTTTCCAGAAATTTGGCTTTCTATGAAAATGTTTAACTTCTCTTCAAGTGGATGGACCATTAATGTGTCCCTGATGCAGAATTTTTTAGAACAATATTTCACATTAACAAGTTTTATAGTTAACTGAAATTTACCCTTTACAATACAAAATTTATTTTTTTTCTTTTTATTTTAACACTTCTTCATTGGAAAGGATCATTTTTTCTCTAGAAAATCTCTAAACTGGATATTTGGTTTCATTCATGTGGGAAAATACCATACGAGGAGATTCTCTCTAGCAGTGCAAGTCAGCATAACTCTGCAACTTAGAGCATAATAGAATCACAAAACTCTCCATAGAATAACAGAATTCAATTACATATAATTTTCAATTCTGAATTCTCTCCTTTCCTCCCTACAACTACACCCATAAAGAAGAGAAGAAAAAATATGCTTCAACCTTCAAGTTCATCAGCTTTCTATCTGGAGGTAGATATAAAATTTCATTATAAGACCTTTGAAATTAGGGTTGATCATTGTGTTGGACAGAGTTACTGTCTTTAACCTGATTATTATGTCCTTATTCTCCAGGAAAACAATGTACAAAATAACATCTTAAAATTAATCATGAAGTATATGAAGTGAAAAATGGTTTCCATGTTCAGACTCAAACACTTTCTCCTATAGTGGCATCATCAGTTACTTTCCAGTATTCACAATAGATTTGTGAAATCATGAGTTCTTTTCTCAATCTTCAGGTTTATGAAACAAAATTATTATGCTCATTTGCTGCCATATATCATGTACCTGATCTTATCCACTAACTGACTTCTTTATTTCTTACTCTGTAATAAATAATTTTGATGATTACAATTTTTAAGCATAGTTTGAGATCTGGGTACTGTTAGATGCTCTTTCCATTTATTGGTTCCCTTGATATTTTTGATTTGTTGTTCCTCAAAATGAATTTTATTACTATTTTTAGAGTTCTATATTTGTATTTATTTTTGTTGGAAATATTTTGTAATTGTCCTATTCCAGTTCCTGTTTTTGCAGAGAAATTGCCAAATATTTTATAGTGTCTCTAGTTATTTTAAATAGAATTTCTCTTTCTATCTCTTCCTAGTGGATGTTGTTAGCAATACACAGAAATGCAGATGATTTGTATGGTTTTATTTTATATGATGCAATTTTGCTAAAATTGTTTATTGTTTTGATCAGATTTTTTAGTTGAAATTCTAGGGTTCTCTGAGTAAAGGATCATATCATCTAGAAAAATATTAAATAGTTTTCCATTTCAGTATGGTGCAACATTTTCCTTATGATGAGATTATTAATATGGAAATCAGATATCAGAGTTGTATTTAAGAAAACTATTGTGGTTTATTGGGCTTTCAGACTCTCATCATTTTAAATCTTATGTCTAATTATTATAATTTCTTTATCTTCTTGTTTATAATCAAGGCCTCCTTTATAACCTCTTGCTGTTGTAAATGTGTCTTTCTCTAAGACTTCCTTACTTCCTTTCTAATTGGTTACTTATACTCTTCAATGAGTTAGCAAACCCATATCTAAATTAGAATTGTTTGTAAAATTACTTAAATGAAGAGATATAAAAAGAAACTGCCAACTTACACCTTCATAGAGGTGAGAATTCCATAGATATTACACATCACACATGTTTTCTTTCATTTTCAATATACCAATCAGTTTTGTTAATATTTTTCCTCTTTAAAAAAATACTATTTGTCATATAATATGGCTTCCTATGAGAGAAAGCATGAGGCATACATATGATACTATGGTGATGTAAAAAACAAAATAACAATTTAAAAACTTATAAAAATTATTTGCAAAATAAAAATAAAAATATTCTGCTTACATATCTGTAGACTCTCTAATGAGAAACATGTATAACTGTAAACTAATGGAGTTAGTTACATATTTTTTATTGCTCATAGTAAGTTTATTTTTCTCTTTTGTGGCTACTTTTGATTGTTGAAATCAATTAAATGACCTCTGTTCCTCTGATATATGAATGTTTAAAATAAATCCTAAATAGCTGATCATTTCTTTGTTAAATTAATTTCTGTCCAAATTTTATCACACAAATGGCAATTTTTATGATTTATTTATAAGCTTAGCTAAGTTTGATATCCTTATAATTAGGGACATTTTATGTTTTTAAAGCCATTTGTGCTACAGATTAGTTTAACAATTGTGAGCTTCTTTTTGCATGCCTTTTCAGATGATCTGACAGCTATTATTCCTATAAGTACTCTACTTCACATTTATCTAGTTGTTTATTTACCTTTTTTTTCAAGAAAGAATAATTATACTTGGTCAATACTTAATATAGAGTCTTTTGGGAAGTGTTTTTACATGGAAGAAATTTATTGTTTTGTGAAACTAAACCCGTAATTTAAAATCCTGACTTGCCTTGAATTAAAATGGTTTATACTTAATTTACTTTGTTATTTGAACTTCATTAGTCTGCTTTTTCAAATCATGTATTTATATATTGTTAAAATAATAAACTTGATCATTTAAATATTCAGCTTTTAGGCTTTTAAAAAAAATCTCTCTGGATATTAATTCATTGCTGGTGGAGTTGTGAATTGATCCAACCATTCTGGAGGGTGATTTGGAACTATGCCCAAAGGGCGATAGAAGACTGTCTGCCCTTTGATCCAGCCATAGCACTGCTGGGTTTGTACCCCAAAGAGATAATAAGGAAAAAGACATGTAAAAGAATATTCATAGCTGCGCTCTTTGTGGTAGCCAAAAATTGGAAAATGAGGGGATGCCCTTCAATTGGGGAATGGCTGAACAAATTGTGGTATATGTTGGTGATGGAATACTACTGTGCTCAAAGGAATAATAAAGTGGAGGAATTTCATGGAGACTGGAACAACCTCCAGGAAGTGATGCAGAGCGAAAGGAGGAGAACCAGGAGAACATTGTACACAGAGACTGAAACACTGTGGTACAATCGAACATAATGGACTTCTCCATTAGTGTCAATACAACATCCCTGAACATTCTGCAGGGATCTAGAAGAAAAAAAAAAACACTAACCACAAGCAGAGGACAAATTGTGGGAGTAAAAACACCAAGGAAAAGCAACTGCTTGACTACAGGGGTGGAGGGGACATGACTGAGGAGAGACTCTAAATAAACACCCTAATGCAAATACCAACAACACAAAAATGGGTTCGTATCAAGGATACATGTCATACCCAGTGTAATAGTGTGTCAGCTATGGGAGAGGTGGTGAGAGTGGGGGGGGGGGAAGAAAATTATCTTTGTTTCCAATGAATAATATGTGAAAATGACCAAATTAAAAATGTTTAAAAAAATCTGTCTTTGAAATAGCATTGATTTACATTTTATCTAAAACCTATTTGTAGCCTAAATTAATCGAAGATATTTGGTTCTTTTTTATCCTTGTAGGCATTTTTAATATAGTTTTATAGCTACCTATCAAACTTTTACGTTTTTATGGTGCATATATTTCACAAGAATCAGTTCTTCACCATTAGAAGTCTGACAATTAACAAGTATAAGATTTTTCTTATGCCTGCTTCCTTCTCAGGGAAAAAGAAAAAGGGTCAAAAGAACTGATTAACTTTAAACTAATCTTCTTTTTATTTTCTGATTATTCTCAATTAATTGTGCAGAGGCATAATTAGGGTATGATGATTAGTACTTTCCCTCAGGCCAACAAAATTTAGAAAGTAAAAGAATTTGGAATCATGATTTTGAAATACTGCATCCTTTTTAAACTTTTTACTTTTTGACAACAAAATTCACTTCAGCAACACAAGAAAAATTCTTGCTATCAAAAACATTTACTGAAAATAAGAAGCTATCACATGGAATACTTCCCTGCTCTTGTCCTGCAATAGTTCTCCCACTATCTATAGTATACTTTCAGCATTTCCCTACCATGCTCAATTGAGTTTGTATTGAATACTTGTTATATTATTTCAACATCATACATTGCAAAGTAGGTTTGGGGGCACATTTTTATCACTTCTCCTATTGTTAAAATTCATAGCATAAAGCAAAAAAAATTGTACAAGAATATTTATAAAATTGGAAAATGAGGGGATGCCGTTCAATTGGGGAAAGGATGAACAAACTGTGATATATGTTGGTGATGGAATACTATTGTGCTCAAAGGAATAATGAACTGGAGGAATTCCACGTGAACTGGAATAACCTCCAGGAATTGATGCAGAGTGAAAGGAGCAGAACCAGAAGAACATTGTACACAGAGACCAATACACTGTGGTACAATCAAATGTAATGAACTTCTCCATTAGTGGCAATGCAGTGATCCTGAACAACTCAGAATGATTTATGAGAAAGACAAAAGAAAACCAACTGCTTGATTACATAGGTCGAGGGAGATATGATTGGGGATATAGACTCTAAATGAACATCCTAATGCAAACATCAACAACATGGAAATAGGTTCTGATCAAGGACACATGTAATACCCAGTGGAATTGTGTATCGGCCTGGGAAGAGGTGGGGGAGGGGAGAGGAAAATAAGATTCTTATAACCAAGGAATAATCTTCTAAGTTGACAATAAATTTTTCAAAAAAATTAATAAAGAAAAGAAATAAAAGAAAAAACTAAAAAAATTCATAGTTATAATTCTGATTGTAAAGTTACACTTATCTATATTCCTGACCTTTTTTGTACTCTCTGTAAATTTAATTGTGGTTCGTCTTAATATATTAATTGGTGGTTGCCAGGGATTTAATTTCTAAAATCCCAAAATGAATTACTAAAGTAAATGGAATTTATGATAGTGTATTTACAATAGAGGGAAGATATTAAGAAAAGAGATAAAGGAAGAGCGCGAGAGAGAGCGAGAGAGAGAGAGAGCTCTGCTTTGTCAGAGTCAGGTATAAATTTTAAGGCTCTAATCAGGGAAAAGAGTCTCAAGATGATGATGGGGCTTTCTCAGAGGTTCACACCTCCAGAAAGGCAGCCTTTAACTCACCACAGTGACTGTCTAAAAGGAAAGCAGTTTGAGGTCTTCTGCATGAACTCCTCCAGGGTCAAGTTCCACAGGCAAGTGTCTTCACTCCAAGTCTGTGTGTCTGTCTTCCAGTCTTTTCTCCAAGTGACTCTTCTTTACTCCAAGCTCGAGAGACTGATCTTCTGGTCCAAATCAGTCAGAAAATTTCAATCTATATGTCTTGTGTGCCTTTGTTTCCTCTTTTTAAGGATCTTTTTTTCTTGTGTCAGCTCCTATAAATTTTATATCTACCAATCACAGAAGATGTCCTCTCCAGAACTGCCCACTCTTTAGTTCACACCTTTTTTTGGTTAGATTATACCGTTTTTTGGTTATAGCACACCTTTTGTAGTTAGCACCTTTAGTAGTTAGTTCTCAGGTTTAGTAGTTAGTTAAACTGGGTAGATCTACTTTAAATACTGAGTTAACACTTTTGGGGATTAAAATCTAAAAATAGACCAGAAATTACAATTTTATCTTCACTATCAAGGAAGAGTTAAGTATCTTCATTGTTACAATCAGGAGATAGCCAAATCCAATCTTCACATCCCCTATCCACTTTCTCCATATAGAACCTGTCTTCCAGATGATCTCACCTCCTCTAGTGCTTCTTTTACTATTTCACTACATATTTACTTTACTTTTTAAAATTCATCACTCCAGGGTTTGAAATTAATCCAAGAACTTAGAACTTGCATAATAAATGTATTAACTAACTGATGGATTGTTGCCAAAATCTAATCCAATATGTATTCTTCTTACTTTGAAATACATGAGATTTTAGAGCATACTTCAAAATCTTTATAGTACCTGAGAATCTAAATAATGCTAAAGGGATTCTTACTACTAATAATAACAATTCTAGAAAGAGTGAATAGTGAATGAACCTTAGAATTGAATCAATCCAGATTCAATTCTAGCTTTTAACAAATCCCTACTGTACAATCCCAGTCTAATCAAGTAACCTCTGAGAACCTGAGGAAAATCTCCAAAACTAGCATGTGCAGGCAAATTGCCAATATGTGTTGTAAGGGAGAAATGCATTTCATGGGAGAGGTTCATATACTAATGAAATCAGAGGCCAGGATCATCACCACCAAAATAAAACATTTACCACAAAAGTTTACAAGCTACTCTCCACAATTATATGATTTTGGAAAAAACATTCTATTCTTGATTATCTACTATATGTTAGGTGGTGTATATAGATAAGTAAATTTGCATTTGTTGTTTAAGTTATGTCAGTCATGTCTGACACTTTGTGATTCTATTTGAGGTTTTCTTGTCAAAGAAACTGGAGTTGTTTGCCATTTCCTTCTCCACCTCATTTTATAGATGAAGAAACTGAGGAAAATGGGTTAAATGAGTTATAGAGTCATATAGTGAGGAGATATCTGAGGCCAGATTTTAATTCAGATCTTCCTGACTCCAAAACCAGCACTCCATCCATTAAATTAATGCTTATAGAGCTATTTAATGCCAATACTCAAATAAAAATCCTGGACCTCTGATTCCAAGTTCAATACTCCTTGAAGTATACCACTTTGTCTTTAACACAGTGTTTCCCAAAAACTAATATGTTCACAACTTTTGCATATAGCAAAACCTAGAATCTTGGAATTTTTTCCTTTAATTTTTTTATTTTCCCAATTAGGTGTAATAAAAATTTTAGCATGCATTTTAGTATGTATGAGATCCAAATTGGCTCCCTTCCTTTTTTCCCTCCCTTCTCCCAGAGATGGTAAACAATTTGATCTGTTATACATGGATTATCCTATAAAACATACTAATGGTCATTGTTTAGAGAATATTCATAAAACAAAAAACTCAAAAAAGTGAAAAATAATGTTTTGATTGACATTCCAACTCTAACAGTTCTTGTCTGAAAGTGGATAGCATTCTTTATTATAAGCCATTCCCAAGAAGCTTATCAAGAAGCATTTGACATCAGCAAGAAAGAGATGCACCCTATATAATTTCCTTATTGCTCACTTAATTCATTTGATTTCTTTTTCTTCTCCTATAGCTAAAACTAGCATTTATAGCACACTATTAAATAATAGTAGTGATCATAGGCATCTTTGCTTCATCCCTGAACTTATTGAAAGTCTTCTAGTTTATTCCAATTACATATAATACTTGTTGATGGTTTTAGATAGTGCTTAACAAAGTGCCTACCTAGTACTATTGTAGCCTCTTCAAGATTGCTCTTTTTGAAGCAGCTTGTATTCTAAAAGTGTTTCTTCACTCTTGCTCTCCTATATAAGCTACATTTTTCGTTTTTTCTTAACAAATTAAGATAAATAATTAGCACTAAGCATTACTCAAATGTCAGATAATTTGTCTATGGTTAAGGCCAAAACACTTTGGGGATTTAATATTGGTGAAGTCATTTCTAGCCATTGTTTAGCTTGGATAGTCTCAGAAGTCTAAGAGTTTGCCACTTCATGACTGGAGATATATCAGAGACAAAAGCTCACCACTCTAGCTAAATCTTACCCTAGCCACTAAACTCTATATGGGCTCATATTTACTTCAAATTATATATTTTGGGATTTTTATTATTATTAATGAAGTATACTGTGTTACATAGCACTGTTAACTGCTCACATCTTAGAAATATAAGATTGGTTGATCAATCAATAAATCAATATTTATTTCTTTATTTCCTTCTACTTTTCAGTTGTGCTAAATGTTGAAAAAAACAAAAGATGAAAAAGATAGTCCTTGCCCTCAAGACCCTTACAGTCAGGTAGGAGACAACATATAAACAAGTATATACAAATAAATTATATAAGGCAAAATAGGAAATATTTTTAAAAGGAAGGCATTGAAAGTAAGAGGGATTTAACTGAGAGGGATTAATTAAGAAAGGTCCAGTTAAAGTTTTCATTGGAACTTAAGGAAGTCAAGAGTTTAGTAGGCAGAGAATAGTAAGGAGAATATTTCAGCCATAGAGGAGAGCCACAGCATATTCCCAGAACACAAAGATGGAGCATCATATTACTAGAATAACTAAGAGAGGGCGTGAGGAATCAAGGATGACACCAGCATTGCAAATTGGGATTACAGAGGATAGTAATGCCTTTGACAGTAATAGCTAAGTTATGCAGAGGAGGATCATTAGAGAGGAAATGTCTTGTTTTAGACATGATGAGTTTGAAATGTCTATGGGATATCCAGTAGAAAAATTCCAAGAGATTATGGAAATGGAAGATGACTTGAAGTTAAGAAAAAGATAAATACATGTAGGAATCAACAGCTTAAAGTCTTGATGATTGAGGTCATGGAAGCTGATGAGATCATGAAATGAAAATGTATAGAGTAAGAGTAAGAAGGGGGCCTAGGACAGAGGCTTGAAAGAAATTGATAGTTAGTGTGAAGAAGTGGTCATACAAGTAGGAGAAAAAGTAGAAGTATACTATCAAAGAAAGAAATGAGAGATTATTAAGAAGAAGGTGATTAATAGTGTCTGAGGTGGCAGAAAAACCAAGAAGGATAAGAAATGAGAAAAGCTGATTTGAGTTGGTAATTGAGAAACATTGATAAATTTTGAAAGAGTGCTTTCATGGCATAAAAAGACTGAAAGTCAGAATGTACAAGTTAAGAGTAAAGGTAAAGGGGAAAAGAAGTGCCAAGTGTAAATAACCTTCTTAAAAAATCATCCAAGAAAGGGAGCTAAGATATAGGATGGTAAGTATCCAGGATTAATGGATCAAGTGACAGTTGTTTTGTTTTTTAAGTAGAATGTAAACATGGTAATGTTTTTGGGCAAAAAGGGATCAGCAGGAGGTCAGGAAAGATGGAAGATTAAAGAGACAGTATTAATGATAGAAGAGGAAATCTATTGGAATAGATGGTATGTAATGGAGTTTTTTGTGCATGAAGAGGAGTGACTTTTGTAAGCTATCTCTTCATATGAGAAAGGAATAAAGAAGAAACTGAATGAGGTTAGATGAGAAGGAAGGAATAAGAGGGAAATATATAAGAATAGCCCCAGGGTTTTTTCATAGTGAAATATTAAATTAGGTCATCACCTAATAAAGTACAATTTCAGAAGGAATAAAAAAGTTCAGAAAAGTCATCATGGTTAGTGGGATGGTGAATCAATTAGGGAATAATGAAAGGATTGTCTCTCTACAATTAAGGTTCAGTTGATATTATGTAATATAAATTTTTAGTGGAGCTAGTCACCATGGTTTATTGATTTTCCCCAGCTTAGTAGAAATGAAGGCAGTGTATGATGGAAGTAATACAAGCTGAACCTTTGTAAGGAGAGTTTTCTGATAGGAAAGGGGGTTGTAGATCTTTAGGGAACAGTTTAAAGTTGAACTGCTTCACCAAAGGTTTATCATTAATAGTAAAAGTGAAAGTAAACAATATATAGGTACAATCCTGGGTGCCATTCAGTGGTTATGGTATAGATAAGAAGAAACTAAGAGATAAAATCCTTCCTCTTAAAAGGTTTGTAATTAAGGAGTACCAGATCTAAAACTATATTATAAAGTAGTGGTCATCAAAAGAATTTGGGACTCGCTAAGAGACAGAAAGGAGGATCGGTGGAATAGAGGTAAGTGACCTCAGCAAGACAGTCTATAACAAGCCCAAAGATCCCAACTTTGGGGACAAAAATCCACCATTTCATAAAAACTGCTGGGAAAATTGGAGGACAGTGTGGGAAAGATTAGATTTAGATCAACACCTCACACCCTACACCAAGATAAACTCAGAATGGGTGAATGACTTGAACGTAAAGAAGGAAACTATAAGTAAATTAGTTGAACACAGAATAGTATACATGTCAGACCTTTGGGAAGGGAAAGATTTTAAAACCAGGCAAGACTTGAAAGTGTCACAAAATATAAAATAAATAATTTTGATTATATCAAATTAAAAAGGTTTTGTGTAAACAAAACCAATATAACCAAAATCAGAAGGGAAATTACAAACTGGGAAACAATCTTCATAACAAAAACCTCTGACAAAGGTCTAATTACTAAAATTTACAAAGAGCTAAATCAATTGTACAAAAAAATCAACCAATTGATAAATGGGCAAGGGACATGAATAGGCAATTTTCATTTTAAAGAAATCAAAATCATTAATAAGCACATGAAAAAAAATGTTCTAAATCTCTTATAATCAGAGAGATGCAAATCAAAACAATTCTGAGGAATCACCTCACACCTAGCAGATTAGCTAAAATGACAACAATGCAAAGGAATGAATACTGCAGGAAGTCAGGACATTAATTCATTGCTGGTGGACTTGTGAATTGATCCAACCATTCTGGAGGGAAATTTGGAACTATGCACAAAAGGCGCTAAAACACTGTTTACCTTTGGATCCAGCCATAGCACTGCTGGGTTTGTACCCCACAGAGATAATAATGAAAACAACTTGTACAAGAATATTCATAGCTGTGCTCTTTGTGGTGGCAAAAAATTGGAAAATGAGGGGATGCCCTTCAATTGGGGAATGGCTGAACAAATTGTGGTGTATATTGGTGATGGAATACTATTGTGCTCAAAGTAATAATAAAGTGGAGGAATTCCATGAGAACTGGAACAAGCTCCAGGAACTGATGCAGATCGAAAGAAGCAGGACCAGGAGAACAATGTACACAGAGGTACACTGTGTACAATCGAATATATACTGTGGTACAATCAAATGTAATAGACTTCTCCATTAGTGGCAATGCAATGTCCCTGAACAATCTGGAGGTAACTATGAGAAAAAACACTATCCACAAGCAGAGGAAAACCTGTGGGAGTAAAAACACCAAAGAAAAACAACTGCTTGCCTACAGGAGTCGAGAGGAAATGATTGGGGATGTAGATTTTAAATGAACATCCTAGTGTAAATACCAACAACATGGAAATGGGTTCAGATCAAGGACACATGTAATACCCAGTGGAATTGTGCATCATCTATGGGAGGGGTGGCAGAAGGGTAGGTAAGAATAGAAAATGATTTTTGTATCCAAGGAATAATGTTTGAAATTGATCAAATAAAAAAATAATGTTATTAAAAAAAGGTTTATAATCAAGATGTGGAAATAAGTCAACAAGTATGAAAAAAGGTATATTTTGCATTTAAATGTTACCTTTAATGATACTATTTTTCTTCTATCTGTATGTCTTTTGCTCCCAAGGACAGCATAAAAAAAGATACCATGCCTTCTTTTGTCCCTTTTTGTTCATTTACCCAGCTCTTGTTAGACAATGCAGGAGTTCAATTATATTTATTGAGTCTTTCTGGAGCAAGTGTAACTACACCAATTAGTTGCCCAGATTATAGACACCAAGGAAAACAGGATTCAAGGAATAAACAGAATACACTCTTGAAAAACTAAGATAAAAGCAACTACCATCAACATCTAGAATCACTAGACACCCTAATCAATGTACTGGTTTAGGACCCACCTCCAACTTCATTTTGCTCTACTCTGATAAGTACACAGTTACTACACAGTTTAGGAAAAGAAATTGCATCTCCCTTTAAATAATCTCCCTTGACATCTGAAGGACTTAGACTAAAAAAAAATGCAAGCAACTTTCAAAGAATTCTGTCATGCTCTCTCTCAGATATAGAGTTCATATTCTGCAGATGTGAAAAATATCCAATGCTTAACCTTCTTCTCATTTGGCATCAAAACTAGGGGGGGGAAAAACCCAAAGGTATAAAGGTAATTTATACTTGGTGGGTTAATGTCCTGAAACATTCTAATGTCCTGAAACTCTCTCAGTCCCATCAGTCCATTCTGCATTTGAGCAGAATATCAACAAAAACTCCATAATAATTCACTAATTGATTTCCCATTGTAGGAATTGTATTAGTGAGAAGAACGATGCATCCAGATTGGAGTTTTACAATTATTAAAAACTATTCATCTATTTCTATGAATGATGATGAATAAAAAAGATTGCATTTAAGGCCATTGGTATAGACAGTAATAACTAACTAAGCATAACCTGTAATTTATGAAAAAAATAAGTTTTAACTATTAATTTAGAAGTATATTACACCAATTTAGTAAAACCTAATCTTATAGTATCAGTTCTTTAGATTAGGGTGTTTGCTAGTCTTTAAGAAAACAAATGATCTTTATTAAAGTTATGTAGATCTGTATTAAGTGCTTCTACACTCTGATGATGCATTTATGAATGGCAGATTATCTTTCTTTTACAGCATCTTTTGTTTATATTAAGATATTCTGAATTTAGGAATGACAAATCATTAATACTGAGAAAGACTTTCAAGGTCATGGTTGAATGTGTAAATTCTTAAAGGATTGTTTGTGGCCACAGCTACTCTGATGCTAATCATAAAGTTGTATATTAGCAAAATTCAGTGGTTTTTCCTAGATGGTTCCTACAATGGTGATCAGAGATGGACTGAGTCATTTTGAGGAAAACAATGATTTTCCTTGTGGAAAGGAAAGGAAAATCTAAATTAAGTAGTAGACCCTTATCAATCAATAGCCCCAGGCTACCTTTACTCTCTCTTATCAGGGACTGAGATCCACACTTGATTGCACATTTGCAACATGTTGTGTAAAAGGGTGTGCAAATGTGTGTGAATGTACATATTAATCAAATATTTATTAAGCACTAAGCACTATACCAGGTCATGGGGACATGGTGTGTATATGTGTGTGATATGTGTATTTGTATGTTGTAAGAGGGATAAAATACAGGTAGTAGGTTTTTCAAAAGTCTGGTATAAGACTTGGCAGAGGACAGGCTGACTGGTGCATGTGCAGAACTAAGAGAGAGTTTCCATAGTGTGAAGAATATATAAAAGGAGATTCACAGAAGCAATTGGGGTGAGTGTTCCTGTCTCTTCAAGGTTTTGAAGAGATCACTTCCTGCAGTTGGTATGACCAAGAAGGTTAACTTTCTTTGGAGGCTATTGGCTCCTGTTTCTGTGATACAGCCACCCCAGCCATCAAGTCATCAAGTGAGATATCCTGTTCACCTTGCCTTCACTGTAGTCAATCAATTTAATTCCTGAGATCCAGTGCCATAAGGGATTTTGTTCCAGCTAAGAAGAACCCTACCAGAGCCCAGAGACCTGTCTGTGAGAGTGAGGCCACAGCCATTTTGGCACTGTCAAGAGGGTGAATTCCTTAGTTACCTCACCCTATATACTACTGATGAACTATAACTCTTAACATATCAAATTTGAAGACCAGTTTGGACCAGAAATCTAGATATGGGGTTTCTAACCAGACAGAGAGTATAATTGAGGCAGCATCAAGATCAAGAAGATGATTCCATGAGGGGTCCTTAGATTTTGGGAAGGAAGTTAGAGGGAAAAGATTAGGGTCACCTATTCCCTGGTCCTCCATTCCTTCTTGAGTTAAAGAAAGTGAAACAAACCAAATTACTGTTTTATGTAAACAAGAAGCAGTCAGATTGTGTCTCAAATCATCACACTGAAGATGAGGCCTACTATCTGAGGCTATAGCCTATTACTTTTAAAACTGGGTTCAGCACTGGTCCAAACCTTTTGAGTCAAACAAATTACCAATATTTCAATGTGTATATCTGTATAAATATATATGTATATATGTGTATATACATATGTGTGTATGTGTGTCTGTGTATTGTATATTTATATATTTATATGAGTACATATATATGTATCAGATACATATAATTTGATATGTTTTTTGCATAGACATAAATACAAGCAGAAGTATACATACAACCATTCTTACTATACAGGAATAGCAAATGAACTTGTGACTTAATTATTATATGGACTTCCCCCAAACCCCCTCTACTATTATAAGTCAGCACATTTTTTGTAATTTACTCAGTTTCTATAAATTACTCAGTTTCTTACAGATCTTGACAGTTATGACAGGACTTAAGCCAACATCTTATTTTTTTTTGAAAATTTTTATTTAATTAATAGATTCATAATAATTTTCCATGGTTACATGATGTATGTTCTTCCCCTCCTCTCCTCTGACCCCCCTCCCATAACCAACAAGCAATTCCACTGGGTTTTACATGTGTCATTGATCAAGACCTATTTCCATATTGTTGATATTTGCACTAGGGTGATAATTTATCCCCATCAATCCATGTGATCAAGCAGTTGTTGGTTTTTTTTTTTTTCTGTGTTTCTACTCCCTCAGTTCTTTCTCTGGATGTGGAAAGTGTTCTTTCTCATAGGTCCTTCAGAACTGTCCTGGATTGCTGCTAGTAGAGAAGTCCATTACATTCAATTGTGCCACAGTGTATCCATCTCTGTGTACAAGGTTCTCCCAGTTCTGCTCCTTTCACTCTCCATCAATTCCTGGAGGTTGTTCCAGTTCATTATTTGGAATTCTTCCAGTTCATTATTTCTTTTAGCACAATAGTATTCCATTACCAATAGTTACCACAATTTGTTCAGTCATTACCCAATTTAAGGGCATCCCCTCATTTTCTACTTTTTTGCCACCACAAAGAGTGTAGCTATAAATGTTTTGGTACAAGTCTTTTTCCTTACGACCTCTTTGGGGTATAAACCCAGAAGTGAATCAAAGGGCAAGCAGTCTTTTAGCGCCCTTTGGGCATAATACCAAATTGCCATCCAGAATGGTTGGATCAATTCACAACTCCAGCAGCAATGCATTAATTTCCCAATTTTGCCACATTCCCTCCAACATTTATTACTTTCCTTTGCTATCATGTTAACTAATCTGCTAGGTTTGAGGTGGTATCTAAGAGTGGTTTTGATTTGTGTTTATCTAATTTTAAAAGACTTTAAACACTTTTTCATGTACTTATTGACAATTTTGATTTCTTTATATGAAAATTGCCTATTCATGTCCCTTGCCCATTTATCAATTGGGAAATGGCATGCTTTTTTCTACAATTGATTTAACTCCTTATAAATCTGAGTAATTAGACCTTTTTTGGAGGTTTTTATTAAAAAATATTTTTTCCCAATGTGTGGCTTCCCTTCAAATTTTGATTGCATTGGTTCTGTTTGTACAAAAACTTTTTAATTTAATGTAATCAAAATTATTTATTTTACATTTTGTACTTTTTTCTATCTCATACTTGTTCTTAAAATCTTTCCTTTCCCATAGATCTGACAGATACACTATTCAATGTTCACCTAATTTACTAAAAGTTTCTTTCTTTATATTCAAGTCACTCACCCTTTTTGAATTTATCTTAGTGGAGGGTGTGAGATGATGATCTAAGCCTAATCTCTTCCATACTATTTTTCAATTCTCCCAGTAGTATTTGTTAAATAGTGGATTTTTGTCCCCAAAGCTGGACTTTTTGGGTTTATCATACATTGTCTTCCTGAGGTTATTTAACCCAACTCTATTCCACTGATCCTCCAATCTGTCTCTTAACCAGTATCATATTGTTTTGATGACCATTGCATTATAGTACAATTTTAAGATCTGTTACTGCCAGGCAACCTTCCTTCACATTTTTTTTCATTATTTTCCTTGATATTCTTAATCTTTTGTTCTTCCAAATGAACTTTGTTATAGTTATTTCTAATTCATTAAAAAAGTTTCTTGATAGTTTGATAGTTTTGGCACTGAATAAGTAAATTAATTTAGGTAGGATTATCATTTTTATTATGCTAGTGCATTGCACAAGTGAGCAATTCATGTTTTTCCAATTGTTTAGATATAGTTTTAATTGTGTGGAAAGTGTTTTGGAGTGGTATTCAGATAATTCCTGTACTTGTCTTGACAGATAGATTTCTAACTATTTTATATTTTCTAGGGTGATTTTATTTTATTTTTTTGCAAGGCTCAAATTAACTCATTTCTTTTTTATTTTTGAAAATGCTATTTAGTTAGTCAATTTAGAAGATTATTTCTTGGTTGTAAGAATCATATTTTCTCTCCCCTCCTCCACCTCTTCCCATTCAAACACAGAATTCCATTGATTTTACATGTGTCCTTGATCAGAACCTATTTCCATGTTGATGATGTTTGCACTTGGATGTTTATTTAGAGTCTATTTGCCCACTCATATCCCCATGGAACCATGTGATCAAGCAGTTGGTTTACTTCTGTGTTTTTATTTTCACAGTTTTTCCTTTGAATATGGATAGTGTTCTTTCTTGTAAATCCCTCCTAGTTGTTCAAGATCACTGTATTGCTACTAATGGAGAAGTCCATTACATTCAATTGTACCACAGTGTATCAGTCTCTGTGTAGAATGTTCTCCTGGTTCTGCTACTCTCACTCTGCATCCATTTCTGTAGGTCATTCCAGTTCACATGGAATAACTCCAGTTCATTGTTCTTTTGAGCACAATAGTATTCCATCACCAACATATACAACAATTTGTTCAGTCATTCCCCGATTGAAGGGCATCCCCTCATTTTCCAATTTTTTGGCAACACAAAGAGTGCAGCTATGAATATTCTTGTACAAGTCTTTTATCCTATTATCTCTTTGGGGTATGAAGGCAGCAGTTCTATGGCTGGATCGAAGGACAGGCAGTATTTTTTTAAACCCTTACATTTCATATTGGAATCAATACTGTGTATTGGTTCCAAGGCAGAGGAGTGGTAAGGACTAGGCAGAGGGGGGTTAAGTGACTTGCCTAGGGTCACACATCTGAGAAGTATCTGAGGTCAGATTTGATCCTAGGGCTCCCATCTCTAGACCTGGTTCTCACTCCACTGAGCTATCCAGCTGCCCCCAGAAGGCAGTCTTTTAGTGCTCTTTGGGCATAGTTCCAAATTGCCATCAGGAATGTTTGGATCAATTCACAAGTACACCAGCAGTGCATTAAGTTCCCAACTTTGTCACATCCCCTCCAGCATTCATTATTTTCCTTTGCTTTCATATTAGTCAATCTGCTAAGTGTGAGGTGATACCTCAGAGTTGTTTTGATTTGCATCTCTCTGATTAGAACAGATTTAGTAGATTATTTTATGTGTTTATGTATATTTTGATTTCTTTATCTGAAAATTGCCTATTCATGTCCCTTGCCCATTTATCAATTGGAGAATGGCTTCATATTTTATACAATTGATTTAGCTCTTTATAAATTTGAGTAATTAGACCTATGTCAGAAGTTTTTGTTATGAAGATTTTTTCCCATTTTGTTGTTTCCCTTCTAAATTTGATTGCACTTGGTTTTGTTAATACAAAAATTGTAATTTAACGTAATCAAAATTATTTATTTCAAATTTGTGATTTTTTCCATGATGCTGCGTTCACCTAATTTACTTATAGTTTCCTCCTTTATATTCAAATAATTCATATATTCTGAGTTTATCTTGGTGTAGGGTGTGAGATGTTGGTCCAAACCTAATCTCTCCCATACTCTCTCCCCATTTCCCCAGCAGTTTTTATCAAATAGTGGATTTTTGTCCCCAAAGCTGGGATCTTTGGATTTATCATAGACTGTCTTGCTAAGGTCACTTTCCCCAAGTCTACTACACTGATCCTCCTTTCTGTCTCTTAACCAGTACTATATTGTTTTGATGACCACTGCTTTATAGTATAGTTTGAGATCTAGGACTGATATACCCCCTTCCTTCCCATTTTTTTCCATTATTTCCCTGGATATCCCTGGTCTTTTGTTCTTCCAAATGAACTTTGTTATGTTTTTTTTTTCTAATTAAATAAAAAAGTTTTTTTTGGTAGTTCAATGGGTATGGCACTAAATAAATAAATAAGTTTGGGTAGGATGGTCATTTTTATTATGTTAGCTCATCCTACCCATGAGCAGTTAATGTTTTTCCAATTGTTCAGATCTAGCTTCAATTCTGTGGACAGTGTTTTGTAGTTGTGTTCATATAGTTCCTGTTTTTGTCTTGACAGATAGATTACTCAGGATTTTATATTGTCTAGGGTGATTTTAAATGGAATTTCTCTTTCTAATGCTTACTGCTGAGATGTGTTGGAGATATATAGAAATGCTGATGACTTGTGTGGATTCATTTTGTTTCCTGCGACTTTACTAAAGTTGTTGATTATTTTGACTTGATTTTTACTTGATTTTCTAGGATTCTTTAAGTACACCATCATATTATCTGCAAATAGCTTAGTCTCCTCATTGCCAATTATAATATCTATTAACATATCTATTAACTATAATTTTTCTAAGATTTCATTCTATCTCTTACCTCTTTCTTATTTATTTCTTTATTTGATTTATCTAGATTTGATAGTTTTAAATTCAGGTCTCCCACTAGTATAGTTTTACTATCTATTTCCTCCTTCAACTCCATTAGTTTCTCCTTTAGAAATTTGGATGCTAGGGGGCAGCTGGGATGCTCAGTGGATTGAGAGTCAGGCCTATAGATGGAAGATCCTAGGTTCAAATCTGACCTCAGACACTTCCCAGCTGTGTGATCCTGGGCAAGTCACTTAACCCCCATTGCCTAGCCCTTACCGCTCTTCTGCCTTGGAGCCGATACACAGTATTGACTCCAAGACAGAAGGTAAGGGTTTAAAAAAAAAAGAAAGAAATTTAGATCCTCTACCATTTGGGGCATACATGTTGATTACTAATATTTCCTCATTGTCTCTACTGCCTTTTGTCAGGATGTTGTTACCTTCCTTATCCCTTTTAATCATATCTATTATTACCTTGGCTTTGTCAGATATCATGATTGCAACTCCTGACTTCTTTCTCTCAGTTGAGACCAAATAGATTTGCTCTAACCTTTAATTCTAACCTCATGAGTATCTACCTTCCTCATGTGTGTTTCTTGTAGACCACATATGGTAGGATTTTGGTTTCTAATCTACTGTATTTGTTTTCGTTTTATGGGTGAGTTCATCCCATTCACATTCAAAGTTATGGTTGCCACTTGTGTATTTCCCCAGCATTTTGATATCCTCTCCTAGTTCTGTCCTTTCTTCTTTTGCTATATTCTTTTAAACCAGTGTTTTGCTTTTAGTCATTCCCCTAATCCCCACCGTTAGTATGCTTCCCTTTCTTCCCCCTCCCTTTTTTCCCTTATTATTTTTAGCATCTGTTAAGTTCCCTCCCTGCTGTCTGCCTCCCTTTTATTTTACTATAATATTGAATATAATTTTTGAGAGTTACCAATAACATTTTCCCCAAATATTAATATAAATATTTTGATCTAATTAAAGCCCTTAAAAAAGAAAGTTTTTTTTTTTTAAATTTCCCCTTTTCCCTCTCTTTCTTATTTACCTTTTCATGTTTCTCTTGATTTTTGTGTTTGAATATCAAATTTCTACTTAGTTCTGGTCTTTTCTTTATAAATACTTGGAAATCTTCTATTTTGTTGCATGTCCATACTTTCCCCTGGAAGTATATAGTCAATTTTGATGGGTAGATGATCCTTGGTTGAAGACCCAATTCTCTTGCCTTTTGTCCTTTAGTGTGAAAGCTGCCAGATCTTGTTTAATCCTGATTGGTGCTCCTTGATATCTCAATTCTCTATTTTTGGCTTCCTTTAAAATTTTTTCTTTAGCTTGGAAGTTCTTAAATTTGGCAATTACATTCCTGGTAGTTGTCTTTTGAGGATTTATTGTAGAGGGTGTTCTATGAACTCTTTTAATATCTATTTTGCCCCCTTGTTCAAAAACATCAGGGTAGTTTCTTTGGATAATTTTCTTGTAGTATGAAGCCAAGATTTCCTTTTATTTCTGGATTTTCAGGTAGACCAATGAGTCCCAAATTGTCTCATTGTGTACTGTTTTTCTGATCTGTCATCTTGTCAGTGAGATATTTTATATTTTCTTCTATTTTGTTAGTCTTTTGACTTTACTTTATTCATGCTTGCTATTTTGCAAGATCATTGACTTCCAATTGCCTAATTCTGGTCTTTAAAGACTGGTTTTCCTTTTTGTTTTGATCTATCCTTTTTGTGGCTTCCAACTGTTTCTCTCATTGGGCATTCTTGTCCTTTAAACTGTTATTTTCTTTTTGAACTATTTCCCATATTTCTTGCAAGAAGGTTTCCATCTTTTTGATGAACTCCAATTTAAATTCTTCAATATTTGGTGGCCAATTTTCATTTTTTGGAAGTTTTTGGTGCATTCATTTGTATTTCCTCTTCTATTTCCTCTGTATTCTGTATTTTTTCTCAGTAAAAATTATTCACGGTCAACCCCTGCTTCTTGTTTTTTTTGGTGTTGGGAAGTTGTTCCTGGGCACTGTTTACCATCACTATGGTGGTTTTTCCTTCCTTTTCCAGTCATAAATCTGAGTGAGGAGGGCAGGCTTTCTCTGTATGGCTTTAAGGAAAGATTTTTGCCTGAGACCACCTCTCGAATCTCTATAGCTTCTACTGTTTGCTGCCCTTCTCTGTGCTATTTCCCTGTGGGTGCCCAAGGTCTGTGCTCTTCATCCTGCTGAGGTTTCAGGTTTAACTTCTCTCAGGGGTAGGTATTTGGTGGTCTTAGTCAGCTGCCAAAGACCTAAAGGTGCCCCCTCTCTCACTCACTGATTTAGCAAGCACAGGCTTAGTGTAGATCAGCTCACATTTTGGTAGAACCTTTTTCATCCCCTTATAGTGTGGAAATGATTCTTCCTATCCAAAACTAATATCAACAAGTAAACAGGCATTCCAAGTAGGAGAAATGAAGAGAAAGTGCACTTCAGACATGGAGACAAATAGCGCAGACATTAAAATAAGGATATAAGGCCAGCAGGGGTTAATGCATAATGCAAAGAAGACTAGAAAGGTAGGAAGAGGCCAGATTATAAAAAAGATTTACATAATCAAAGAGATGGGTGTATTGGATCTTAAATCCAATTAGAAATCACTAAAATATTTAAAGAAGTGAATCACTTTAGTGGTTGAGTAGCAGATAAATTGGAGTAGGGAAAGACTTGAGGCAAAGAAATTTATCAGAAGGCTATTATAATAATATAGTCTAGAGGTCATAAAGTCCGGAACTAGTAATACCTTTGTAAAAGGAGAAAATGAATGTATGTAAAAGATGTAAAGATAGAAGTAGTCAGACTTGGCAACCAGTTAGATTTGTGTATTGAAAGTGAGGATTAGAAGCTATAAACATATGAGACCAGAAAGCTTATAATGCCATTGAAGGCAATAGAAGAGTTGGAAGAGGAGTGGACACAATATATAAGAAGATAATGAGCTATATTTTAGATGAATTGAGTTTGCAATGCTGTGTCACTCATTTGGAAGTAACCAACAGACTTTTTGTGATTTGTGTTCAACATTTAGGAAAAAAAGAATAATGCTGGAAAATTAGATCTGAATTTCATGACTATGAAGCATATAATTAAATCATGAGTTTTGAAATTGCAAAAAGGTGATAATAAAGTGAAAAAATACAGAAAACCCATGAGAACAGAACTTTGAAGTATATATACCATAGTAGCAGTATTAGAGATAGGATGAATACCTTGAGATAGCAGTATCATGAAAACTCAAAGTGAAAATAGAATATTTAAAGGAAACAAGGTGCTCAACAATATCAAATACTATGGAGTTATTGAGGAGGATTAAGATTGAAAAGAGACTGTTAGGCTTGGAGATTAATGAATGTTGGTAAATTTGGAAAGATCAATTTCAGGTGAATGATGGTGTTGGAAGCCATATTTCAGAGGGTTGAAAGGAAAATAAGAGTATAAGTGGAACAACAAGGAAAGGAAATAGTTTTTCTAACAACAAAAGTTCATAAATCAATGTCTTAATGAAGTTTATGGGGAAGGCAATTATATATTTGATCCATAGAAAGGAAGAACAACTTCAAATTGGGGCTTTACATAAAATTTATTGTGCTTTACTAATATTCTTAATGTTAGGAGTTAGAAATTTCACACTTGAGATATAGCAAAATCTCCAGTTTGAGGAAACAGTTTTTAAAATCATTTAATTATCATCATACAAATGTAATGCTGATTGTCATGACTTTGATATACTCACAGAATCCAAAGGATTAACTAAAGGTAAAAATTATTGAAGAAGCCCCAGGGGTGAGACTAAGGAAAAGTCTACTACAGAAAGTCAGAATTTTCCAAAGAAAGGTTAATATTTTATAACTTATCTCCTACCCCTAAAATGGCTTTTATGCTCTTAACTTAATATTTATAGTTTCTGCTTTACAAATGACCAAGAACCAGCTCATATACTATAATTAAATGAAATTCACTTCTCTTAGGTCATAAGGCACTGATTCTCTATAGCCCAAATATTATGGAATTTAGTTACAGATTAGCATAAAATATTGGAGTAGTCTAAAGAGGACTCTTTGACTTTACAACCCACTTAAATAATAAAGGAAAAAGCTTTTAACATGAAACATTGCATTTTCAGGTTAAAAGTTAACCTTGGAGCATCCTAACAGACAAATGGTTGAAGACAGAGGGAAAACCTAGAAGAATTTAATTCATTACTTACATGGGAGCAGTTTTCCCATCCCAGAAAACATAAAAAACACAATACTTTAACCTTGAAAACTACAATTTCTTTTATCAACCAAAGTTAAGCAAACAACTTGCTTAAAGGAGACTGAAAACTGTAATACAATTTTGATATCAAAACTTTCACTGTTTTGGTAGAAATATTAAAAGTGTAAGCAGAAATCTGACAACAGAAAAGGAGATTGTATGAAGGACATTAATCACCAACATCCCTATGGCATTTTATTTAATTAAAATATATATTTTGCAATTTTGTCATATCCATAGCTAACTTATTTATTAATTCTTGAGGGCAGGTACTGTGTCATACACATCTTTGTTTCTTCAAAGCACCTATGTACTCAAAATATAATTTTATTTGAATAAAGTGTGAGTTTAATTGGTTTATAGGGGCCAGTCTGTAAAACATTTGCAGATCTTTCATACCTGTTTCAGGATGACCATATGGTAGGGCCATGAGAGATTCAGTGGTGAATAAAAAGTGTACTTTAAGATTATAAAAATTCCTTTATCTGCCATTAAACAGGAAGAGCTAATGATGCAATGCATCTTTAAAAGTGAGAGTTCCTTTAAATCTCTCTTCTCTTCTGATTTCAAATTCTGACTGAACTATTTCATTTTTCTTCTTATTAAGGTGTAAGAAGGGATAGTTTGCCCTACCACTCAACAAGGCTGAAATGTAGGCATTAGCCAAAAACAATTAAAATATTTCCTAGATAAGTCTGATTCTGAGTGTCAAGCATCTTCTTTTGTAATTATTATTCTTTCCTGATCATAGGTGAATGAATTTCCATTCTGAAATGACAATTTCATACAAGCTTGAATATGACTTTGTGAGTTCAAGAAGCCTGGAGATCTTTAGGGTCCAAGTGACTGATTACAAGCTATATTTCTTTATCAAAGAAGATTACAAACTGGATGAGGATAAACAAAATTAGTTTGGGCAGTACAGAAATTAAGTGAACTCTAGTTTGCCTTTTCAGTGGTCCCACAGTCTATGTTCTAAGGAATCTGAAGAATTACCCTCTAAAAATTGTTAGTTAAGTTAATTTATTGAATATATTATATAAGTTAACTTACTGAATCTTATTTTAAATTATACAATTAATTCAGTGCCTTTTGTGTTATTTACTTATCCACTGTAAGAAATTAAAATTTTTGTTTGGTATAAATATATGGGGATTCTAAAATAATATGGTGGTTGCCAATTTAAAGTATTATAGCTCAAGTCAAAATGACTTTGAATAGCTTTTATTTACAAAAGAGTAGAAAGAATGAAAGTAGAGAAATACAAAGAGAGGGTAGAGAAAATGTCTACCCTATCATTTTAAATATTTCTCTGGTGCTCAGCTCAGGCAGGCAGGGCTTGTTAACCCTTGAACAGAGGACCCAGAGTCCCAACCACAAGACCTCCTCCAAGAAAGGAAGGCCTTTCCAAAACTAATATCTCCAGACACCAAGAAAGGAAGACCAACTATTCACTCATCCAAGAGGCAGTCCAAGTCCCAAGTTACCTCCAAGAGGCAGGTCACCAGTAAAAGATGACTACCAAAGACAATAATGATGATGACCTACAGAAGTCTGCTTATAGAAGTCTTTCTCCAGCCAAAGAAGTTCAGAGCTTTTATAGTGACTTCTTATACCTTCCCCTTTTTATGGGGGCCAATTACAGCTTCCAAATTGCTTAGCACTGACCAGGGGGACAGTGTCTATGGAATTCACACATCTCATCCCCTGAAGGTATAAATTCTTATCAAAAGGATTCACAAATTCATGACTGAGTTTAAGAGAGTGTGAATTCCTTAAGTATGTAAATTATGACTTCTCTTACTTGTTGACTAACAAAGTGTTAAGTGGGGGTGTTTTTGGTTTTTGGTTGATTAAATTAAAAGTTACTGATGCTAGACAAAGAAAATCTGATTCATACTTCACAACCACCACCACCCCCTGTGTTTCTTTGGGAGACTAATCTCCCCAATGAATCATTTAACATAACCAGCTTATACTTCCAAAGTTCGTCTTTCTACAGTGCATGCAATATTGTATTTTTCTAAGAGGAAACTACAATAGTTAGAGATAAGAGGAAATAGGAGTGAGAGCAAAACCAATATTTGCTAGGTGCATTGACAAAAAACCAATGGGGGCAGTCCCCTTTGGCATAAGAGTTTACATTCAGAATAAATGTGTTCAACTCCCTTCAGTTCAATCAATTACACTCCAAAGTTCATTCTGGATCTTCTGATACAGTGGAGGTTTCTTCATGGCTCTTTCTCCAAACAGTTCATTTTCTTAATTCAAGGAGTTATCAAGCTTCTTTAGCTAATTCTTTAGCTGTTGATTTGAGGGTGTCTTCAATAGTTATCCTCCACTGGTGATTTGCCTCTAGGAGGTAACTTGGGACTTGGACTGCCTCTTGAGTGAGTAGCTGGCCTTCATTTCTGGAAGGCCTAGAGAGTGTCTGGAGAGAGATTAGTTTTGGAAAGGTCTTCCCTTCTTAGAGGAGGCCATGTGGATGGATATCTGGGTCTTCTAGTAAAGGGTTTACAAGCCCTCCAAGGCTGAGCCAAGCACCAAAGCTATATTTAGAGTAATAGGGTAGACATCTTTTCTACCCTCTTTTTTTATTTCTCTTTCATTCTTTCTACCCTTTTTTAAACAAAAGCTATTAAAAGTTATTTTGACTTGAGCAATAATATTTTAAATTGGTGACCACCATATTATTTTAGAATCCTCATATATTTTAGTCAAATCCTTAATTTACTTCATCACACCACTGAAAACATTCTTTCATCCCTTATTTATAAAGATCTTAAAAATTAACCACTAAAATTATTCCCAGAACATTGGAATTAAGATTCAATGGACTGAAATGATTGTGATAATTAGGAGCCCATTCACCCCCAATATTTAACTAGTCACTCTTATTAGAAATCAGGTTCAATAGGTAGAACTCAGTCCAGGACGCATACATGAGTCTTTAGGGAAAAGGGAGTGGAAGCAAAGCTCCATTTTCCTACACCCAGCAGGGGTTTCTCAATCAAAAAGAATCATAGTATACAAACAGAAAATGGAAAAAGAGCTGAGTTAATTTTGTAAAACTGCTTCATTTGATAAAAGGATGAAGAAACTAAAGTCCTAACATGTTACATGACTTGCCCAAGGCAAGACATGTGACAATGGAAGTTTGAAATCCTCATTCAAAATCTAGAACATCTTTCTGGTATCATTGTTGATTGATGGGTTGTTTAGAGGAAAACATATGTGTCTTTCTTTTTCAACAGTACAGTAAGTTATCTGTGAATATTTATTTTATTCAGCAAAAGTTCCCAAAATATTCAGTATTAACATGGATCAGACCTATAAGTATATTTTAAGACTGTGTCTAAATTTGCCTAAATGGTATGAAAAAATATATTAAAGAGGATTAAAAGAAGAATATTTGACCTTCTGGTTCTAGAAAGTTAAAGAATTCTAAATTGGTGTTTATGGGACTAAGCTCTCCCTATAGCAAAATATCTGAGTACTTCAAAGGTTTATTTATACATGCTAAAGGCTACATAGGTTATGCATGACTAAACTCTAGATATTTTTAAATGTCTACTAAAAGGTATGAAATTTCACTATATAGCATGAAAGGATGATAATCTATGACTGAAGCATTAAATATTATATGCATATATAATATTCATCACATTTAAATTGAGGAATTACTGAAAACTCAAAAATAGACTTTTTATCCACAGAGAATCATGTAAAAATGCTGTTAGACAACAATTAAACAAATATTAGGGCCATTCTAGTCCCTTGGTTTACAAAGACAGATTTAACACAGTAAGAAATCTGGTCTTAGAGAGTTCATTTTAGCTTGAAATAAGGAAGGAAAAATAATGTGGAACACTTCATGTAGGAGAATGAATCTGAATTTGGCCTAAAAGATATTGGAGGAGAGGAATCACATCAAAAAGTAGATTTGAGGGTGAGTCCCATCATGATAGATAATGTGAAAAAAAAAAAGTAAAACACTAATCAGGGAAGAAGAGTATTTTAGTTTACCTGGAACCAGTAGAGTGAAGGCAAAAAAAGAAGTTATATTTTCATTAGTTTTTTGTGCAATAAATTTTTATTTATTCTAAATAAATATTTTTAAAAAGCAGACACTAACATATTTCTTACAGGATTTGATTACAGATTTTATCCCTGCATACACTGAGATGATCTCACTCATAAAATGTCATTGTTTTTGGGAGAAGCATATCTCTTTAAATGGCAATAGTTCATCAAATGTTCACATCAAAACTTTATGGATTTTGTTTTGTTTTTTTATTCATTTTGGCTATTAATTAGAACAGTGCAAATACAATTTCAAAAGTACTGTAGAATAATATATTTAATCAATTAAAATATGTTTACTTTTAAAAAACAAAAAATATTTATTGTTTCTAGATTTCATGTCAAACAATTTTTTAATATTCACTTTCTGATATTTTGCCATCCATGCTCTATCTCCTTCCTACCTCTCCTCCTTCACCAAGAAGGGAGGAAATATGACATGGTTTGAACATATACTATCATACAATACATATTTCCATATTCGACATTTTGTGGGAAAAAATACATTGTCTACACTAGAGAAAAATTCATGAAGGTAATAAAATGTAGTATGTTTCAATTTGCATTCAGACTCCATAAGACACCATCTACAATGGTGGATATTCTTTTTTGTCATGAGTCTCTTGGAGCTGTTGTATCCTTGCCTTGTAGAAAATTATTAAGTCACTCAGAGTTGATCGTTATCATACATTAATATTGCTTTTGTGTACACATTCATCTTGTTCTGTTCACTTCACTTTGCATCACATCATATAAGTATTTACAGGTTTGATTTGGTTTTTATGATCATCTTGTTTGTCATTTCTTATAGCACAAAAGTATTCCATTTACAACCATATACCACAATATCTTTTGGCCAATTCCCAATTGATGGACATCCCTTCAGTTTCCAGTTCCTTGACATCTCAAAAAGAACTTGTAAGAATATTGTGTACAGATAGATTATTTCCCCACATATTTAATCTCTTTAGGATATATGTCTGGTAGTGGTATTGCTGAATCAAAGGCTCTTTGGGCACAGCTCCATATTGTTCTTCAGAATGATTGTATCAGCTTTCAGCTGCACTAGCCATGTATTAATGTCCCAATTTTTCCACATCCTGTCCAACATTTATCATCTCTTGGTAATGTTAGCCAGTCTGATGGGTATGAAGTAGTTGCCCAGAGTTTAATTTGCATTTCTTCAATCAATAGTGATTTGGAGCACTTTCTTTTTTATGACTAAATGCAGTTCGAATTTCTTCATCTCAGGATTACCGATTCATATCCTTTGACCATCTGTCAACTGGGAAATGCTTTGTATTCTTATAAATTTGACTCAGTTCTCTCTATATTTGAGAAATAAAGTTTTTGTCACAGATATAAAGATTCTTTCTCAATTTTTTATAAAATAGATTTCTATGCCCGCGTGTGGATATTATTCCCACTTTATGCCAATTCCAGTGAGAGTGGAGTTTAAGCCTTGTCTGCCACCCCCATTTTCCTTTCCACTGTATTGATGCTTATATGCCTCTTCATATGAGATAATTTACTCCAAAATTTCTCTCCTCTTTTTCCAAGGTATTCCTGTCTCATCCCTTGATTTTTAAAATATCATCCCATTGTATTCAACTTACTCCCTTCTCTCTGTCTATATATGTTCCTATTCGTTTCCTTAATAGCAATAAAGTTCTCAAGTATCTTCAGTAGCTTAAGTATCCTAAGTACTTTCAACATCTTAAGTACTTGAAGTATTATAGATATCTTATGCATTTACTTATCTTCCTAGTAATCTAATCACTTTTATCCCATATTTCCATTCATTCTGTCATTTCATCCTTCCAATAATCCTATTATTTGGATGATATTATTATCTCCATTTTAAAGATAAGGAAACTGAGACACAAAGACATTAAGTGAGGATGCCCTGGATCTGAATGTGGTGAGAGTTAAATCCAGATCTTCCTGATCCTAACTCTTTTGCTCAATCTGCAACATCATGCTGCCTTTCATTAAAGCTAAATGTTTTCATGTCCAACATAAAAGGTATTCATATTATGTTTAAAAGGCTGTATTCTAATAAAGATTCTTACTTTTCTTTCCCACATAGGTTTGAGTATTTATAATGTAATTTTTTTATCCAGAGAAAAGTTAACATTCTCCTATTCTAGTGCCTATTCTGATTATATTTATCAAGCACTTGAAAGTCATTGAGAAATCCAGTTACTAAATTACAAAATATTTATTTTATATTCTGCATAAGCATCCATAAAACAACATTTGATGATTAAAATACAAAAAATATGGCTAATTTCCTTTGAACTTAGTTGACATATAAAAGTGAATTTCATAACATCAATATGAATTAGGGATAGCAAAAGTAAATAACAAATTATATAATAATATCCAAACATATCTTCAAATCCTGAAAGCTTCATGAGTGCCCAAACATACATTATGTTTTGTTAGATTATTTCAAAAAATAAAGTATTTTGAGTACAATGAAGAATACCAATGGGAACCTTCCTCTTTGATAACATTTGTGAGAAAGGAAATGCATTCTGTTGTATAGGATTTATATAATACTCTCTCTAAAAGAGTATAATTTTGCAGGAGCTGACATAGATGCTATGTAATGAAGAAGAAAATGTAAGTCACACACAAATTTCAAGGCAGTCTTAACATAATTTTTATAAGACCCATTCATACAACTATATCAGAAGTCCTCTGTTTCTGATTGTATCCCCTGTGCACCATGAGAAATTCAAGTCAGTATATTTCTTAAGAGCCTACTATTTTCAAAGCACTCTAGCAGAGCCAATGATACTTTTTTATTAATTAAAGACTGTATCCCCAAGGGCTTTACATTATTCTGGAACAAAGAAGCTAGAAATATCAAAGATAAAGAACTAGTCTTTGAAGATTTGAGTTCAAATATAGGCTCATATACTTACTAACTCTGTGATCTTGACCAAGTCATTTAACATTTGTTTGCCAGAGGTTTTTTATTCACAAAATTTGGATGATAATAATAGCATCTGCCTTTAAGGGAAGGAGAAGGCATGAAAGGAAAAGTAGGAAGAGGAGGCTAAGGAGGAGAAGAAGGAAGATGATGAAGAAGAGGAATCAAAGGAGAATGAGAAAGAGGAGAAAGAATATGAAAGGGAAAAAGATCAAGATTGTATTGTGACTATATTGAATATATCTGAAGGTAGAAGTGATCTTGCATACTACCTGTTACAGGTGAAAAGTAAGTCCAAGAGCAGAGGAACAGCTCAAAATCAGATCATTTACCCAGGAATTCAATTATATTGACTTATACTAGTCAAATACAGTATAGATTGACCAAGCTTAGTGATAAAAATGTGTTTTCCACACAGAAACTATGATTATTAAGGTACCACAATTAAAAGTTACTTTGTCAGAATGAAACATTAAAGTATGCAGTTCCAGAGCAATATGAACTTGAGTACATGGGTCCTCTTCATTCAGATGTTTTTTGGCATGATTTTGTAAGTATATGGCCAATCTCTACAGATTTTAAATCTATCTATGAGAGAATGTGATGGAGATTTATGTACGGATTATGTTTGTATTCACTTGCTTTAATGAACAAATGTCTTTGATATAATTATTTCCCTTATTCTAAATGGTTTTAATATCTTAAAATGTCAGGAATTTGAATATATGGTTTATGTAAATGGAATTGATTGGTAAGGGCTCATGATAAAGTTTAGATAAAGATTAGGGGAAATACATTCCCTGCAACTCTATTAAATAAGACCCTAAATGAATCTGAGTATAATATTAAGATGTAGTTCCTTTTCTAGGAAATAAGTCTAGTCACAGTGAGAGCTTGTTGGAGTGAATGAGTCAACTAAGGGAATAAGGGTCCATATATATATATATATATATATATATATATATATATATATATATATGTGTGTGTGTGTGTGTGTGTGTGTGTGTGTGTGTGTGTGTGTGTGTGTGTGTGTGTGTGTATAAGATGTCCTGAATATCACATTTAAATTTAGATCTGATTTTAGCAAAGAAGTGAAAAATGAAATGGGTTTCCATGAATTGGGAAAAAAACTAAACAAATTCAGGTATATTAAAGTCATTGACTTTAATACCATTTTAAGAAATGATGAAAATAGATAATTCAAAGAACCTTGGAAAAACTTTTATAAACTTAATTCAGAGTGAAATGAGCAGAACTTAGGAAGCTGTTTACATGATAAGCACACTAATGTAAAGTAAAAGAATGTTAAAGGACTTTAGAACTATAATTAAAACAATCAGCAATCATAATTTCAGAAGACTAGTGATTAACCATGCCTCTACCCTCTTTGACTAAATATGTGGAATGAGACTTGCATTTCAAGAAACAGTGAATTTTTTTGTTGTTTTAAAATTTTTTAGAAGAAAAGCTTTCCGACTTGTACAAAAATATTCATAGCTGCACTCTTTGTGGTGGCCAAAAATTGGAAAATAAGGGGATGCCCATCAATTGGGGAATGGCTGAACAAATTGTGGTATATGTTGGTGATGGAATACTATTGTGCTCAAAGGAACAATAAAGTGGAGGAATTCCATGTGAACTGGAACAACCTCCACGAAGTGATGCAGAGCGAGAGGAGCAGAACCAGGAGAACATTGTACACAGAGACAAACACACTGTGGTATAATCGAATATAATGGACTTCTCCATTAGTGGCGGTGTAATGTCCCTGCACAATCTGCAGGGATCAAGGAGAAAAAAAACACTATCCAAAAGCAGAGGACAAACTGAGGGAGTAGAAACACCAAGGAAAAGGAACTGCCTGACCACAATGGCTGAGGGGACATGACAGAGGAAAGACTCTGAGGGAACACTCTGATGCAAATACTAACAACATGGCAATGGGTTCAAGTCAAGAACACATATGATACCAGTGGAATCACGCGTCGGCCACGGGGGGTGGGAGGGAGGAAAAGAAAATGATCTTTGTCTTTAATGAAAAATGCATGGAAATGATCAAATAAAATACTATAAAATTAAAAAAAAAGAAGAAGGATGGGCAAAAGGGAAGATGCATTGGAAGAAATGGTGTAGCATTCAGGAACAAAATACTTATGAACACAGAAAGACTGAAAGGGGAGGGATGGACAGAGAGAGAAGAATGGAGAGAGAGAGAAAGAGAGAGAGAGGATAAAGAAAGAAAATAAAAATGAGATAGTGGGAAATGCACAATTAGTAATCAAATCATACAGAAATGGGATGAACTCACTCAGAAAATGGAAAAGAATAATAGAGTGCATTAAAAACTAGAATTCCAATACATGTTGTCTAAAAATAAACACATTTAAAGAAAGGAGACACAAAGAGATTAAAAATGAGAGATTGGAGCGAAATCAATTAAGCAAAAGCTAAACATAAAAAAAAGAAGGGGTAGCAATGAGGATCTCAGACAAAGCAAAAATAAAAAGAACATATCAAAAGTGATAAAGAATGAAATTACATATTAGTAAAAGGCACCATAGGACAATGAAACTAATATCAACACAAAATATATATGTACCAAATGGCACAGCATCCAAATTCCTAAAGGAAAAGTTATAAGAATTAGAGAAGGGGACCATAACCTTCCCTTCTCAGAAGTATATAAATAAAAAAAGTAAGGAGACAAATAGAACTTTAGAAGTTTGTAATGATAGCCCTCTTGAGAAAACTGAATAAGAATAGAAATGACTATACATTTTTCCAAGCAGTACATTGAACCTTCACAAAAATTGACCATATAATAGGGCATAATAAAAACCCCACAAACCAAACATAGAAAAGTAGAAATATTAAATGAATCATTTGTCAGAAATTAATGCAATAAACTAGCATTGAACAAAAGGTGCCAGTAAGAAAGACTAAAAATTAATTGGAAACTAAATAATCTTGTAACAAGTCATAGAAATAACACATAGTCATTAAAGAGAATAAGAAAACAACATACTCAAAATAATGCAATCAAAATTGGACTAGGAGGAGGAAATTTTTTATCTTTAAATACTTGCTTTAATAATAGAAATAAGAAATAAGAGAAAGAGAAAGAACATGTCAATGAATTGGACATGCAACTAAAAGAATTAGAAGAACAAATCAAAAATCCTCAACTAAAGACCAAGTTGGAAATCCTGAAAACAAAGGAGGAAATTAATGAAATTTGAAGTAAGAAAACCATTAAATTATTACATAAAACAAGGTGATGGGTTAAGATGGCAAGGTAGAGGCAGTGAAAGTTCAGACCTCTGAAAACCCTTCCTTACTGATTAAAAACCAAATGCTCATAGGGACTGAAAACCAAACCTAACAACAGGACAGAACTAGGTAACCCTCCTGCTGGACTCAACATAAAAAGTTTGTCCCCCAAAAGCCTGATAGTAGATATGTGGAGAAAAATAAATAGGGACAAAAAGGAACACACCTTCTTTTCAGAAGCATGTGGTACATTCACAAAGATTGACCATGTACTAGGGCATAAAAACATTGCAAACAAATGCAAAAGAGCAGAAATAATAGATGTAATCTTCTCGGACCACAAAGCAATGAAAATAATAATTCTTAAGGGTACATGGAGAGGCAAATCAAAAATTAATTGGAAATTAAATAATACAATTCTCCAAAATTGGTTAGTTAAAGAACAAATCATAAAAAAATAATGATTTCATTGAAGAAATTGATGAGACATTGTTTTCAATGCCAAAGCAGTACCCAGGGGGAAATTTATATCCATGAGTTTATATATTAACAAATTAGGGAGGGCAGAGGTAAATGAATTAGACATGCAAATTAAAAACTAGAAAGTGAACAAATTAAAAACTCTCAGATAAAGACTAAATTAGAGATCCTAAAAATCAAAGTAGAAATTAATAAAACTGAAAGTTAAAGAACAATGGATTTAATGAATAAGATTGGAAGCTAATACTTTGAAAAAAACAAATAAAATAGACAAAGTATTGGTCAATCTAATTTTAAAAAGGAAAGAAGAAAAACAAATTGACAGTATCCAAGATGAAAAGGGAAACCTCACCTCTAATGAAGAGGAAATTAAGGCAATCATTAAAAACTCTTATGCCCAATTATATGGCAACAAATATGGCAATATAGGTGATATAGATGAAAATTTACAAAAATATATATTGCATAGACTAACAGAGGAAGAAATAGAATATCTAAACAACCACATATCAGAAAAATAAATGGAACAAACCATCAAAGAACTCTCTAAGAAAAAATCCCCAGTTCCAGATGAATTTACAAATGAATTCTATCAAATATGCAAAGAACAATTATTCCCAATATTATACAAACAATTTGACAGAATAAACAAAGAAGGAGTTCTATGAAGTTCCTTTTACAACACAAATAGGGTACTGATTCCAAAGCCAGGCAGGTCAAAAACAGAGAAAGAAAAGTACAGACCAATCTCCTTAATGAACATATATGCAAAAATCTTAAATAGGATACTAGCAAAAAGACTCCAGCAAGTGATCACAAGGTTTTTTCATTATGACCAAATAGGATTTATACCAGGAATGCAAGGATGGTTCAATATTAGGAAAACCATTCACATAATTGACAATATTAACAAGCAAACTAACAAAAGTCACATAATTATCTCAATAGATGGAGAAAAAGCCTTTGACAAAATACAACACTCATTCCTATTGAAAACAATACAAAGCATAGGAATAGAAGGGCCTTTCCTCAAAATAATAAATAATACATATCTAAAAACATCAGCAAACATCATCTGCAATGGGGATAGACTAGAAGCTTTCCCATTAAGATCAGGAGTAAAACAAGGATGTCCATTATCAACTTTATTATTTAACATTGTACTAGGAACACAAGCAGTAGCAATTAGAGAAAAAAAAGAAATTGAAGGTATTAAAATAGATGATGAGGAGACCAAGCTATTACTCTTTGCAGATGATATGATGGTGTACTTAAAGTATCCTAGAAAATTAACTAAAAAGCTAGTCAAAATAATCAACAACTTTAGAAAAGTGGCAGAATACAAAATGAACCCACATAAGTCATCAGCATTTCTATATATCTCCAACACATCTCAGCAGTAAAAATTGGAAAAATTCCATTTAAAATCACCCTAGACAATATAAACTACTTAGGAATCTGTCACCAAGACAAACACAGGAACTATATTAACACAACCACAAAACACTTTCCACACAATTAAAACTAGATCTAAACAATTGGACAAACAGCAATTGCTCATGGGTAGGATGACCTAACATCATAAAAATGACAACCCTACCTAAAATAATTTGCTTATTTAGTGTCATACCCATTGAACATTTTTACTGAATTAGAAAAAAACATAACAAAGTTCATTTAGAAGAACAAAAAATCAAGGATATCCAAGGAAATAATGAAAAAAAAAATGCAAAGAAATGTGGCCTTGCAGTTCCAGATCTCAAACTATACTATAAAGCAGTGGTCATCAAAACAATATGGTATTGGCTAAGAGACAGAAAGGAGGAACAGTGTAATAAACTTGGGGAAAGTGACCTCAGCAAGACAATCTATGATAAGGCCAAAGATGCCAGCTTTGGGGACAAAAATCCACTATTTGATAAAAACTGCTGGAAAAATTGGAAGAGAGTATGGGAGAGATTAGGTTTGGATCAACATCTCACACCCTACACCAAGATAAGCTCAGAATGGGTGAATGACTTGAATGTAAAGAAGGAAATGCTAAGTAAACACAGAATAGTATACATGTCAGGTCTTTGGGAAAGAAAGATTTTTAGAAAACAAGCAAGAGTTAGAAAAAATCAGAGAATGTAAAAGAAATAATTTTGATTACATCAAATTAAAATGTTTTTGTATAAACAAAACCAAAGCAACCAAAATTAGAATGGGAGCAACAAATTGGGAAATAACCTTCATAACAAAAACCTCTGACAAAGTCTAATTACTCAAATTTATAAAGAGCTAAATCAAGTGTACAAAAAATCAAGCCATTCTTCAAATGATAAATGGTCAAGGGACATGAATAGGCAATTTTCATATAAAAAATCAAGACTATTAATAAGCACATGAAAAAGTGTTCTAAATCTTTAAAATCAGAGAGATACAAATCAAAACAACTCTGAGGTATCACCTCACACATAGCAGATTGTCTAAATGACAGCAAATGAAAGTAGTGGATGCTGGAGGGATGTGGCAAAGTTGGGACATTAATGTATTGCTGGTGGAGTTGTGAATTCATCCAAAAATTCTGGAGAGCAATTTGGAACTATGCCCAAAGGGCACTAAAAGACTGCTTTCTGGGGGCAGCTGGATAACTCATTGGATTGAGAGCCAGGCCTTAGACATGGGAGGTCCTAGGTTCAAATTTGACCTCAGATACTTCCCAGATGTGTGACCCTGGGCAAGTCACTTAACCCCCTCTGCCTAGTCCTTACCACTCCTCTGCCTTGGAACCAATACACAGTATTCATTCCAAGTTGGAAGGTAAGGATTTAAAAAAAAAAAGACTAGCTGCCCTTTGATCCAGCAATAGCACTGCTGGGTTTATACTCCAAAGTGATAATAAGGAAAAAGACGTGTACAAGAATATTCATAGCTGCGCTCTTTGTGGTGGCAAAATAAATAAATAAATAAATAAATGAATAAATAAATAAAATTGGAAAATGAGGAAATGCCCTCCAAATGAGGAATGGCTTAACAAATTGTGGTATATGTTTGTGATGGAATACTAACTATTGTGCTCAAAAGAACAATGAACTGGACTTATTTCATGTGAACTGGAATGACCTCCAGGAACTGATGCACAGTGAGAGGACCAGAACCAGGAGATTATTTTACACAGAGACTGATACACAGTGGTATAATCGAATGTAATGGACTTTTCAATTAGTGGCAATGCAGTTATCCTGAAAAACTCAGAGGTATTTACAAGAAAGAACACTATCTATATTCAGAGGGAAAACTGTGAGAATAGAAACAGAAGAAAACCAACTGCCTGATTACATGAGTTGAAGGGGATTTGATTGGGAATATAGACTCTAAATGAACATCCTAGTGCAAACATCAACAACATGGACATAGGTTCTGATCAAGAACACATGTAATACATAGTGGAAATGTGCATCATCTATGGGAAGGGGAGGGGAAGGGGAGGGAGGGAAGGAATATGATTCTTGTAACCAAGGAATAATGTTCTAAATTGACCAAGTAAAATTAAAAAAAAAAACCACACACAATGTGATTGTCTTATGTAAAATAAATAAAATAGATAAAGCATTGACTAATTTGATTTAAAAAAAACAAAGAAGAAAACCAAATTACCAATATCAAAATTGAAAAAGTTGAAATAACAACCAATGAAGAATAAATTAAAGAAAGGATTGGGAATTATTTTATCCAACTATATGTCAAAAAATCTGAAGATCTAAGTAAAATAAGTGAATATTTACAAAAATATAAATTGCCAAGATTAACAAAAGAAGAAATGGAATATTTAAACAACTCCATCACAGAAAAAGAAATTGAAAAAAGCCATCAAAGAATGTCCTAAGGAAAAGGACCCATAATCTATTGGATACATAAATATATTCTACCAAATCTTCAAAGAACAACTAACTCCAATTACATAGACTATTTGGGAAAACAAGAGAAAAGAGAATTCTTTGAAACTATTTTGTTAACATAAATATGATACCAGGAAGAGATTAAAGAGAAAGAAACTATACACTGAACTCCTTAATCAACATTAATGAAAAAATTAAATAAAATACTATCAAGGAGACTAAAGTATTTTATCACAAGGATCCAACACCATGAACAGGTTGGCATTATACCAGGAATTCAGGGATGGTTCAATATTAGGAAACCTATTACCTTAATTGATCATATTAATAACAAAACCAATAGAATTCATATGATCATTTCATTAGAGGCAGGAAAAGCTTTTGAAAATATATAATGTTGTTCCTCATAAAAGGACTAGAAAACATAGTGATAAATTAAGCTTTCTTTAATGTTATAAAGGCATCTATCTAAACCATTAGCAAGCATTATCTGTAATGAGAATGAGCAAAACTCATTCCCAATAAGATGAGAGGTGAAGCAGGGATACTCAGTATCACCACTGCTATTTAATATTGTACTAGACATGTTAGCTATAGCAATAAGAGAAGAAAAAAAGAATTTAAAGAATTAGAACAGGAAATGAAGAAACAAAGTAATCACTCTTTGCAGATAATTTAGTGGTATACATAAAGAATTCCATAGAATCAACCAAAATATGTATCAATATAATTAACTAGCAAAATTATAGGATATGTAATACTCCCAATAAATCATTAGCATTTATATGTACCACCAACGAATTCTAACAAGATATAGAAACCAAAGTTCTATTTAAATTAATTGTACACAATATGAAATACCCAGGGCCCTACATACCAAAACAAACCCTGCAATCATTACAAAATACTTTTCACACAAATAGAGTAACACCTAAATAGTTGGGAAAAGATTAATTGCTCACACCAAGACAATATAATATACTGATAAAATATAATAAAATGGTAATTCTAGTTAAATTAATTTACCTATCCAGTGCCATACCAAACTGCTGAAAATATTCCAAAGAACTAGAAAAAAATAATAAAGTTTATCTGAAAATAATAAACTTTATCTTGACAAAAGGTCAAGCATATGAAAAGAATTAATGAAAAAAGTATGAAGGAAGGAAACCAAGCCATACCAAATATCAAACTATATTATAAAATGGTAATCACCAAAAAGATCTGGTACTGACTAAGAAATAGAATACTGGGTCAATGGAATAGGTCAGGTAATCAACACATGGTCATAAATGGTCATGGTAACCTGATGTCCAATCAACATAAAGAAGCATGTTTTTTGGAGGAAGAACTTACTTTTTGACAAAAACTTCTGGGAAAACTGGAAAACATAATGGCATAAATGAGACATAGACCAATATTACACAACAAATTCCAAGGTAATGTCAAGATGGATACTTGATTGAGAAATGAAGTGTGACACTATGAACAAATTAATGGATCATTAGAAGAGTTTACTGTCAGACTTATAGATAAAGGAAAATTTTATGACCAAACAACACATAGAGGACAACACAAGAAACAAAATTAATCATTTTGATTTCTTGCAAATAGAATCAATGTAAGGAAGAGCAGAAGAGAGATGAAAAAAACTGGGGTGGGGGAGAATTTTATAACACATCTCAGATAAAGGCTCTTAAATATATAGAAAACTAACTCAAATTTATAAAAATACAAAGCATTCATCAATGAACAGGCAGTTCACAGGGGAAGATATTTAAACTATCTATGATCATATTAAAATGCTCTAAATAATTATTGACTAGAGAAATAGAAATTAAAATGTGAAATACTCCCTCACATCTATCAGATTAGCTAATATTACCAAATAGAAAAACTGATGCTTCTTGGTGAGAAGGTGGGAAAATTGGGACCTATACACTGCTGGTGAAACTGTGAACTGATACTACATGGACAGTAATTTGGAATAATACCCAAAGGGCCATAAAACTATTCATACCATTTGACCTAGCAATACTATTATTGAGTCTATATGCCAAAGAAACCAGTGATAGGAAAAAATAACTGATTGTACAAAAATATTTATGGTATATTTTTTGTAGTGGCAAAGAAATGGAAAATGAGGAGATGTCTACTCTTTCACTATAAGAAATTACAAATGAAATGAGTTGAGAAAATCTAAGACTTAAATGATGCAATATGAAATGAGCAGAAACAGGAGAGCATTGTATATAGTAACATAAATATTGTACAATGATCATATTGGTCATTGTTGTAATATCAAACTCATACATAACCCAAACCTCAAAATAAAACTGTAAATACATTGATGAAAAGGATGAATCTCACCAGGTTTTCCTCTAGAGATGGAGAACATTCCCTGTCATAAGTCCTGCAGGATTGTGGGAGAATATATTGTTAGAAAAGGATTCATATTGAAGATAGTGTTTGACTCTAAGTAAATGGCAGGGCAGTTACCAAAATGAGGCCTTTTGACTCTGGATTTCTTGGTGTCATTTCTTCTTCACTAGTTTTTTTTTAAAAAAACATTATTTTATTTGGCATTTCCAAACATTATTCATTAGAAACAAAAATAATTTTCTTTTCCTCACCCCTCCCCCCACCTCTCCCATAGCCGTCGCATGATTCCACTGGGTTCTTGACTCGAATCCATTTTCATGTAGTTGGTATTTGCTCTAAAGTGTTCATTTAAAGTCTCTCCTCAGTCATATCCCCTCCAATCCTGTAGTCAAGCAGCTGCTTTTCTTTGGTGTTTTTACTCTCACAGTTTATCCTCTACTTGTGGATAGTGTTTTTTAGATCCCTACAGATTGTTCAGGGACATTGCATTGTCCCTAAAGGAGAAGTCCATTACCTTCGATTGTACCACAGTGTATCATTCTCTGTGTATAATGATTTTCTGGTTCTGCTCCTTTCACTCTGCATCACTTCCTGGAGGTTGTTTCAGACTCCATGGAATTCCTCCACTTTATAATTCCTTTTAGCACAATAGTATTCCATCATCAACATATACCACAATTTCTCCTTTGGTATTTTTACTCCAGCATTGTTTCCTCTGGATGTGGATAGTAGTTTTTCTTGTAGATTCCTCCAGGTTGTTCAGGGTCATTGTATTGCCACTAATGGAGAAGTCCACTACATTCGATTGTACCACAGTGTATCAGTCTCTGTATACAATGTTTTCCTGGTTCTGCTACTCTCACTCTGCATCAATTCCTGGAGTTTGTTCCAGTCCCTGTGGAATTCCTCCACTTTATTATTCCTTTGAGCACAATAGTATTCCAACACCAACATATACCACAATTTGTTCAGCCATTCCCCAATTGAAGGGCATCCCCTATTTTCCAATTTTTGGCCACCATAAAGTGTGCATCTATAAATATTTTGGTACACATCTTTTTCCTTATTATCTCTTGGGGGTACAAACCCAGCAGTGCTATGGCTGGATCAAAGAGAAGACAGTCTTTTATCACCCTTCAGGCATAGTTCCAAATTGCCCTCCAGAATGGTTGGATCAATTCACAACTCCACCAGCAAAGAATTAATGTCCCTACTTTGCCATATCCCCTCTAGCATTCATTAATTTCCTTTGCTGTCATGTTAGCCAATCTGCTAGGTGTGAGGTGATACCTCAGAGTTGTTTTGATTTGCATCTCTCTGATTATAAGAGATTTAGAACACTTTTTCATGTGCTTATTAATAGTTTTTATTTCTTTAACTGAAAATTGCCTATTTATGTCCCTTGCCCATTTACCAATTGGAGAATGGATTGATTTTTTGTACAATTGGTTTAGCTCTTTATAAATTTGTGTAATTAGACCATTGTAATGAAGATTGTTTCCCAATTTGTTGATTCCCTTCTAATTTTGGATGCATTAGTTTTGTTTGTACAAAAACTTTTTAATTTGATATAATCAAAATTATTGATTTTACATTTTGTGATTTTTTTCTAGGTCTTGTTTGGTTTTAAAGTCTTTCCTTTCCCAAATATTTAACAAGTATACTATTCTATGTTAGCCCAATTTGTTTATAGTTTCCTTCTTTATATTCAGGTCATTCACCCATTCTGAGTTTATCTTGCTGTCAGGTGTTAGATGTTGATCTAAACCTAATATCTCCCATACTGTCTTCCAATTTCCCCAGAAGTTTTTAGCAAATACTGGGTTTTGGTCCCACAGACTGGGCTTTGGGCTTATAATAGATTGTCTTGCTAAGGTCAATTACCCCAAGTCTATTCCACCAATCCTCCTTTCTGTCTATTAGCCAGTAACAAATTGTTTTGATAACTACTATTTTACAGTATAGTTTGAGATTTGGGACTACAAGTCCTCCTTCCTTTACATTTTTTTTCATGATTTCCCTGGATATCCTTGATCTTTTGTTCTTCCAAATGAACTTAATGTGATTTTTTCTAATTGAGTAAAAAAGTTTTTTGGTAGTTCAATGGGTATGGCACTAAATAAGTAAATTAATTTGGATAAGATTGTCATTTTTATTATGTTAGCTCATCCCACCCATGAGCAATTAATTTTTTTCCAATTGTTTAGATCTAGTTTTAATTGTGTGGAGAGTGTTCTATAGTTGTGTTCATGTAGTTCCTGTGTTTGTCTTGGCAGATAGATTCCTAAGTATTTTATATTGTCTAGGGTGATTTTAAATGGAATTTCTCTTTCTAATTCTTGCTGCTATAATGGGTTAGAGATATATAGAAATGCTGATGACTTATGCAGGTTTATTTTGTATCCTGCAACTTTGCTAAATTTTTTGATTGTTTCAACTAGCTTTTTGGTTGATTCTCCAGGATTCCTTAAGTAAACCATCATATCATCCGCAAAGAGAGATAGCTTAGTCTCCTCATTGCCAATTTTAAAACCTTCAATTTCTTTTTCTTCTCTAATTGCTACTCCTAGTGTTTCTAGTACAATGTTAAATAATAGAAGTGATAATAGGCATCCTTGTTTCATTCCTGATCTTATTGGGAATGGATCTAGTTTATCCCCATTGCAAATGATGTTTGCTGATGGTTTTAGATATATACCATTTATTATTTTTAGGAAAGGCCCTTCTATTTCAATACTTTCTGGAATTTTCAGTAGGAATGGGTGTTGTATTTTAACAAAGGCTTTTTCTGCATCTATTGAGATAATCATGTGATTTTTTTCAGTTTGCTTGTTAATATTATCAATTATGTGGATGGTTTCCCTAATATTGAACCATCCTTGCATTCCTGATATGAATTCTACATTTTCATAGTGGATAACCTTGTGATGGCTTGCTGGAGTCTTTTTGCTAGTATCCTATTTAAGATTTTTGCATCTATATTAATTAAGGAGATTGGTCTATAGTTTTATATCTCTGTTATTGATCTACCTGGCTTTGGGATCAGTACCATGTTTGTGTTGTAAAATGAATTTGGTAGAACTCCTTCTTTGTTTATTCTGTCAAATAGTTTGTATAATAATTGGAGTAGTTGTTCTTTGAATGTTTGATAGAATTCATTTGTGAATACATCAGGACCTGGGGATTTTTTCTTATGGAGTTCTTTGATGGCTTGTTCAATATTTTTTCTGATATGGGGTTGTTTAGGTAATTTATTTCTTCTTCTGTTAGTCTAGGCAGTTTATATTTTTGTAAGTATTCATCTATATCACCTATATTGCTATATATGTTGCCATATAATTGGGCATAATAGTTTTTAATCATTGCCTTAATTTCCTCTTCATTACAGGTGAGGTATCCCTTTTCATTTTGGATACTGTCAATTTGATTTTCGTCTTTCTTTAATTAGACTGATCACTACTTTGTCTATTTTATTTGTTTTTTCAAAGTACCTGCTTCTGGTCTTATTTATTAAATCAATAGTTCTTTGACTTTCAATTTTTTTTAATTTCTGCTTTGATTTTTAGGATCTCTAATTTAATCTTCAACTGAGGATTTTTAATTTGTTCACTTTCTAGTTTTTTTTTTTAATTTGCATGCCCAATTCATTGACCTCTGCCTTCCTTAATTTGTTAATATATGAACTCAAGGATATAATTTTCCCCCTGAGTACCACTTTGGCTGAATCCCATAGGTTTTGAAAGGATGTCTCATAATTGCCATTTTCTTTAATTAAGTTATTAATTGTTTCTTTGATTTGTTCTTTAACCAGTTTTGGAGAATCATATTGTTTAATTTCCAATTAATTTTTTATTTACTTCTCCATGTACCCTTATTAATTTTTATTTACATTGCATTGTGATCTGAGAAAGTTGCATTTATTATTTCTGCTCTTTTGCACTTGTTTGCAATGTTTGGCTAACATGATAGCAAAGGAAGTAATGAATGCTGGAGGGGATGTGTCAAAGTAGGGATATTAATTCATTGCTGGTGGAGTTGTGAACTGATCCAACCATTCTGGAGGGCAATTTGGAACTATGCCCAAAGGGCGACAAAAGAATATCTACCTTTTTATCCAGCCATAGCAGTGCTCGGTCTGTACCCCAAAGAGATAATGGACAAAAAGACTTGTACAAAAATATTCATAGCTGCGCTCTTTGTGGTGGCCAAAAACTGGAAAATGAGGGGTTGCCCATCAATTGGGGAATGGCTGAGCAAATTGTGGTATATGTTGGTGATGGAATACTATTTTGCTAAAAGGAATAATAAAGTGGAGGAATTCCATGAAGACTGGAACAACCTACAGGAAGTGATGCAGAGCGAGAGGAGAAGAACCAGGAGAACATTGTAAACAGAGACTAATACACTGTGGTATAATCGAACATAATGGACTTCTCCATTAGTGGCGGTGTAATGTCCCTGAACAATTTGCAGGGATCTAGGAGAAAAAACACTATTCATAAGCAAAGGATAAACTATGGGAGTAGAAACACCGAGGAAAAGCAACTGCCTGAATACAGCGGATGAGGGGACATGACAGAGGAGAGACTCTAAATGAACACTCTAATGCAAATATTATCAACATAGCAATGGGTTCAAATCAAGAAAACATGTAATGCCCAGTGGATTTACGCGTCGGCTATGGGGGTTGGGGGGAGGAAAAGAAAATGATCTATGTCTTTAATGAATAATGCTTGGAAATGATCAAATAAAAATAAATTAATTAATTTAAAAAAAAAGAATTAGTATAGAGAAAAGAATAAATAAATAAATAAATAAATGAATGAATAAATAAATAAATAAATAAATAAATAAATAAATAAATAAATAAATAAATAAATAAATAAATAAATAAATAAATAAATAAATAAATAAATAAAAGAATTGTCCTGGATCAATGTATTGCCAATAATAGTAGTCTATCATCACAGTTGATCATTCCACAATATTGCTGTTACTATATACAATGTTCTCCTGGTTCTACATATTTCATTCTGTATCAATCCATAATAAAGGAGAATTTTTAGTGTTAAAAAAAAAAGAATATAGTCAGTTTTGCTGGGTAGTTGATTCTTGGTTGTAGACCTAGTTCCCTTGCTTTCCAGAATATCATATTCCATGCCTTTCAGTTTTTCAGTGTGGATGCAGCCAGATCCTGTGTTATCTTCTCTGTGGTTCCATGGTATTTGAATGACTTTTTCTTGGCAGCTTGTAATATCTTTTGTTTGGTCTAATAGTTCTTGAGTTTGGCTATAACATTTCTGGATGTTGTCAGTTGGGGATTAAGAACAGAAAGTCATCTGTGGATTTTTTCAATCTTCACTTTTCCCTCTTGTTACAGAATATCGGAGAAATTTTCCTGAATAATTTCCTGTAGTATTATGTCCAGGCTTTTTTTTTTTTTATCAGGATCTTCTGGTAGACCAATTATTCTTAAATTGTCTCTCCTTGAACGATTTTCTAAACCCTATATTTTGTGAATGTGATACTTCATATTTTCCTCATTTTTTTCATTCTTTTGTTTTTGTTTTATAGTGCCCTGCTGCCTTGTGAGGTCACTTGATTTTAGTTGTTGTATTCTGGTTCTTAAAGACTGGATTTCATCCCTGGCTTTTTGGTCATCCTCCTTCTGGTTTGATTGTCTTTGGAGGTCATCTTTCATTCTCTTTACCTCATCTTTCTTCTTCTTTGCCTCATCTTTCATCTCTTTTGCTTAATTTTCAGGCTGGTTGATTTTGGCATTCAAAACACTATTTTCTGTTTCCAGATGATTTATCTTAGTTTTTAAATTTTTGTTCAAATTGTCTTCAGCCTTTCTTAATTGTGTTTTGAATTGCATTTTGAGTTCTTCCAAAGCCTGTGTCCAATTTGCTGGGAGTTTTGTTTTATTATTTGCATCCTCCTGTTTATTTTTTGTTCTTGGTTCATTGCCTGTGCAGAAGCTTTCAATTATAATTTCTCTCTTCTTTTTCTGCTGTTTGCTAATATTTACTCCTTCTTTGCTCCCCATTTTTTTCTTTGCTCTTGCTATTCTCATTTTTTTTGTTTTGGGGCTTTCTATCAGTCTCCCCTCTCAGAGCTTTGTCAGATCTCTCAGTGCAGTCTCTGGGGAAGGAGTATTGGGGTTTGCCCTTCCCTGTCCTCTGGAGGCTTTTTATTGTATTAAAGTCCAGCAGTCAGTATTGCAGCCTAGGCTTCCCTGATTTCTGAAGACTTTGATGGGATTAAGTTCAGCTGGGTTGGGCTAGGTGTGCTCTGAGGCCAAAGACCTCCTGGAAGGCTGGAGCAGTATGTAAGATCTCCAAGGCTCTGATCAGGTTGCCATCTCCCTCTCCACTTCCTTCCTGCCGTCTGTGCTTAAAGCTTGTCTGAAGCTCGATCTTCTCACTGCTCTGCCCTCAAGGTACACTCTCTACAACAGCTCCTTTTCCTGCCCAGAGGGTTCCCACTGCCTCTAGGGTCTCAGTGCTCTAGTTGGGGGTGAGGGGAGGAATGGGTCCTAGAACCTTCCTCCTGCCTTCCCCTTAAACCTGAGTGTTCTCGGATTCCTGCTTTTGGGGGTTTATACCTTTTAAATTAAATCCAGCAGGAGTGTTCCTAGGCTCTATCTTATTGTTATGTTTGATTTTCAGTCCCCTAGGAGCATTCAGTTTGTGATCAGTAAGGAAGGGTATTCAGAGGTCTGAACTCCTGCTCCTTCTTTGCAGCCATCTTGACTCCGCCTCTCAAAATTTCATTTTTTCTAAAATTTATGTGGAACTTTTTTTATATGACTATTGTTTTAATTTCTTCCTTTGAAAACTACCTCTTCACATCTTTTGACCATTTATCAATTGTGGAATGCTTTGTATTCTTATAAATTTGAGTCACATAGCTCTGTAAGTTTGAGAAGATCTTTGACGAAGACACTTGGTATAAATTTTTTCTCTGATTTGTTTCACTTCTAATTTTGGTTGCATTTGGTTTTGTTTGTGCAAAACCTTTTTAATTTGATATAATTGATTATTTACTTAATTTTTATTTTGTTCTCTAGGTCCCATTTCACCAAAATTTCTTTCCTTATTCATAAGTCTAACAGACAAATTATCCCAGTGTTCTCCTAATTTGTTTATAGTGTCACCCTTTATTTCTAGATCAAGTATCCATTTTGATTTTATCTTGGTGTATGGTTTGAGCTATTTGTCTATGCCTTGTTTCTGCCATAATGTTTCTCAATTCTCCTAGCAGTTTTTGTCAAAGAGCGAGTTCTTCTGGAAACATGGATATTTGGTTTTTTCAAACACTAGATTACTATCATTATTAACTACTATGTGTTGATTTCCTAACTTGTTCGATTGATCCACTACTCTATTTCTTAGGCATACCAGGTCATTTTGAGGATTATCTGTTTTTAATAAAGTTTGAAATCTGATTTGGGACCTCCTTTCTTCATATTATTTTCTGTAATTTCCTTGATTTTCTTAACATTTTAGTCTTCAATATGAATTTTGTTATTATTTCTTCTAGTTCTTGGAAATAATGTGTGTGGGTTGTTTGATTGGTGTGGCACTGAATAAGTAAATTAGGAAGTATTATCATTTTTATTACATTAGCTCAGCCTATCCATGAGGAATTAATATTTTTTTCCAATTGCTTAGATCTCATTTTATTTAGTTCAAAAGTGTTTTATAATTCTGTTCTGATATTTTCTGTGTTTGCTTTTGTAAGTATATATATAGTTATTTTATATTGTCTTCAGTTATTTTTAATGAATTTTTTATCTCTTGCTATTAAACTTTGTTAGTGGTGAATCAAAATACTGATGATAAATATGGGTTAATTTTCTATCCTGAAGCTTTGCTGAAGTGATTGATTATGTTTTATCAGTTTTTATTGATTCTCTGGGGCTTTCTTTGTATATTAATATATAAGCAAAGGATGATAATATTTCCCCATGGTTTATTCTAATCCTTTGAATTACTTTTCCCTGATTTTATTGTTATAGCTAGCATTTCTGGTACAATCTTAAATAGTAGTGGTGATAATGACCATCCTCACTTAACCACTAACCTTACTGAAAAATATTCTAGTCTATTCTGATTACAAATAATGGCTGCTGGTGGTTTTAGATAGATGTTGCTCATAATTTTAAGGAATATTACTTTCATTTCAGTGTTTTCTAATACTTTTATAAAAAATAGTATTTTTTCAAAGCCTTTTTTTGCATCCATTGAGATCATCATTTAGTTTTTGTTTGTATTTTATGATAAGTTCAATTATGTTGATATTTTTCCTAATACTGAACCATCCCTGAATTCCAGGTATAAAAATCCCAGTCACAGTGTAGGATCATCATAACAAAATGTTTTAACCACTTCTTAGCATTTTTCTGGTAATTTTTGCATTAATATTAATTATGGATATTGCTCTAGAGTTTCCTTTCTTTGTTTTAGCTCTTCTTGGTTAAGGCATCAGTATCATTATTGTGTCATAAACAAATTAAGGTTTCACATATTGCTCAGATAAAGGTACTGTAGTGAGAAATTGTTTTAGAAATAACTGTCCAAATTGGGAGACAATGAGTCTGGAGGAGTTAAAAAGGAAAGCTTGTTATGTGGTTGCAGCTGACAAAGATGAGAATTCAGATGAAAAAGATAGTGTTATAGAAGATCTAAAAAAACAATTACAACAAGCAAATAAAAATATGAATTACAGTGAGATCAAAGAAATTAAAGCAGTAGTGGCATTGAAATCAGTACAACATAAGAATCAATATAGTCCTAAGGAAAGGAGGTCTGAATCTCTTCAGTGTTTTGGTTTTTTTTGTTTGTTTTTTTGTATTATCATGTGGGTTACTTTGTAAAGGATTGTCATTAAAGAGGAAAATTCTTGAGACAAATAGAGGAAGTGATTTTAATAATGGATATAATAATGGATGGAGATAGAATTCAAATGGGTGGAACAATAACAATAATTTTAATAATATGAATAGATATCAAGGACAGGTTAATGCAAATGTGTGTCCTAATACTTGTTGCCAAGGGGTTCAAGCACCTGATCTGAATACTATGCAGGATTGAATAAAGTATGATGCTAGACCAAAGTATAGTCAGGTATCCAGAAGGGAAATCAGAACAAAGATGCATGTTCATTATGAAGTTGTACCCAGAGTTATCAAGTATTGGGTGAATCAATGCAAAATGATTTAAGGTTAATGGTATTGGAGGTAATGAGGATAATATTAATGAACCTCATAAATAATGTAATTGCAACAAAAGAAAATATAATTAATGTTAATGAATGTGAAGGAAAAGAAAATTGTGGTGTAATAATGGGAAATAATGAAGAATATAAATTGGAGGAAGATAATATGATTATAAATGTGAACAATGGAACTGATGTAGAAATTAAGGGAATCAACAAGAGTAGTGTTAAATCTGATGAAGGTGATAAAGAGGTAAAATACTAGCAAAATTATGCAATTCAAGAAGATGAATGTTTGGATGGACAGGAGATGACTGATCTTGGCACTGATGTCACTGTGTTAGCTCTGGTGTTGGAAACATTCCAACCACCAAATAGCACAGAACCACATGTCTCTGTGACTACTGGAGACCAGATCTATAACCTTCTGGTTTATAGTGGTGCAAGCAAGTCTGTTACAAACTCTTCCTGAAAATTGTAGAGCTGTTGGTACAATGGAAGTAGTGGGAGCTATAAGAAGACCACAAAGAGTAGCCAAATTGCAACCAAAGATGGTTTCTTTGGGTCAATTCAGTGTAGAGCATGCTTTTTTGTGTATGCCAGGTTGCCCAATGAATCTTTTAGGAAGGGATTTTTCATTTAAACTGAGGACAATAATCCACTGTATTCTTACTGAAGAAATTTCATTACAGCTTCCAGAAAAATCTTTGAAAGCTTTTCCATTGCTTTTTTTACATTCAATGAGTACAGAGGGTGAAATCAGGTTCAGTTTATCCAATACCTGGTGACATCCCTATGGATCTCTGGTCAAATTCTTCTACAGTTGTGGGATTTTAAAAATCTGCTACCCCAGTCAGGGTGAGGACTAAGGGAGGATGAGTTCCTTGTGTACCTCAATATCCCCTGATGAAAGAAGCAATTGAGGGAATAAGATCAATTATAGAATTTCTAATCCAACAAGGAACCATAATACCTTGCTTCTCAGAATTTAATACACCCATTCTTCCTATTAAAAATCCAAAGCTAGATGATAATGGAAAAATGTGTGTATTGTTTTATCTAGGATTTAAGAGCTATCAATGATTATGTGATCAAAACTCATCCAGCTGCTATAATTCCAAGTCAGGGAAGATATTTCACTGTGGTGGACTTATGCTCAACTTTTTTCTCAATTCCTATTCATGAGGATTCCCAAAAAATCTTTGCTTTTACGTGAGACTACATAGTGGACTTAGACTCTTAAGGGTTCTCAGATTCACCTAGCTAATTTTCGCAAATTTTAAAGAGACCTAAAAAGTATAACATTCAAAGAGAGCAAACTGGTGTATTTTGTGGACAATATTCTTGTTGCATCCCCAAATGCAAAAGTATGTCTTAGGGGTAGCAGGATTATTTTGTTGGAACTATATAAGTGTGGGCATGTCATATCCAAGGCAAAATTACAGGGGGTTTTTCCTAGAGCACAGTACATAGGATTTGTATTATCAGAGGGTTCAAGGAGTATCATGCAAAAAAAAATAACCAATATCCAGAAGCTTACTGCTCCTAAAACTAAGAAGCAGCTCAGAGATGTTCTTGGAACACCTGGGTTCTATAAACAATGGATACTTGGTTAAAGCCAGATAATCAAGTGTTTAACTCAGGGGTCCCCAAACTTTTTACACAGGGGGCCAGTTTACTGTCCCTCAGACTGTTGGGGGCTGGACTATTAAAAAAAAAAACTATGAACAAATCAGTATACTACTGTCTAGGATAGTGGAGGCTGCAGCACTGGCTGTGATGGGCCTTTCACACCTTGCACAGGCCCATCACCACCATAACTATACTGGGTAGCAGTATATACAATGCAGAATCCCCTCCCCCAGATTGCTGCTCACCATGCTAATGTCTTCCATTGTGCAGTCACATAATCCTTCATGCATCGCCTCGTTCTCGTTTAGTTACTCTCAAAACAAGGAGCCACACAAAGAATTGTCACTGGAAGTAGTACTGTATGTGAGCAATGTCATGCTTTGTGATGCTGCCACATTCAGTGCTCCTCTCACTGACCACCAATGAAAGAGGTGCCCCTTCCAGCACTGAGGTGGAGGCCAGATAAATGACCTCAGGGGACCACATATAGCCCACAGGCTGTAGTTTGGGAACTCCGATTTGATCAGGAACACAGAACCTGAACCTCTGGAACTTAAGCCTGAACATCTGCAAGCTCTTGCTAAGCTTAAGGAAGACATTTTATCTTCTACAGTTTTGGGTATCTCAGACTATGCAAAACCATTCCAATTACTTATTAACGAGACCAAATGAATTGCTTCTCTGGTATTAACACAGACTTTGGGACAAAGATATCCTCCTATGGGGTATTATAGTTGTCAGCTTGATCCCATAGCTACAAGTACTATACTTTGTCTGTGGGGGGTAGCTGCTGCTGCTGTGTTAGTCCAGAAGTAGGCTGATTTAGTTTTGGGATGTCCATTAACTATATACTGTTCACATCAAATAGAAAGCACTACTGAGAAAATTTTGTACTCAAACTTAATAAGATCAAAGAATTTCTAAGTATGAAATTATTCTCTAAGATAGTGAGAACATCCAGTTGAAGAGATGCAGTGTATTAAATTCAGCTACACTTCTTCCTGATTTACCTAAACGTGATGAGACATTACATGAGTGAGTGTGTAGAAGTAGTTAATTTGGTAGATATGCCTAGGATGGATTTGAAAGACACTACTATTAAATATCCAGACTTGGTTTTGTTCACTGATAGTCCTTCATATTTGTGTAGCTGTATTCATTGTACTGGTGCTGCAGTGGTCACATAATTTGAGACCCTGTGGTTGGGCTTATTACCTGGAAATCGTAGTGTTCAGGGAGCAGAGCTAGTGAAACTGAAGCAAACCTGTCTTCTAGCTGCTGACAAAAGTAGAAGAGGAAGAGGAAGAAGAGGAAGAAGAGGAAGAAGAGGAAGAAGAAGAAGAAGAAGAAGAAGAAGAAGAAGAAGAAGAAGAAGAAGAAGAAGAAGAAGAAGAAGAAGAAGAAGAAGAAGAAGAAGAAGAAGAAGAAGAAGAAGAAGAAGAAGAAGAAGAAGAAGAAGAAGAAGAAGAAGAAGAAGAAGAAGAAGAAGAAGAAGAAGAAGAAGAAGAAGAAGAAGAAGAAGAAGAAGAAGAAGAAGAAGAAGAAGAAGAAGAAGAAGAAGAAGAAGAAGAAGAAGAAGAAGAAGAAGAAGAAGAAGAAGAAGAAGAAGAAGAAGAAGAAGAAGAAGGAGAAGGAGGAGAAGGAGGAGAAGGAGAAGGAGAAGGAGAAGGACAAGGAGGAGGAGGAGGAGGAGGAGGAGGAGAAGGAGAAGGAGGAGAAGGAGGAGAAGGAGGAGAAGGAGGAGAAGGAGAAGAAGAAGGAGAAGGAGAAGGAGAAGGAGAAGGAGAAGGAGAAGGAGAAGGAGAAGGAGAAGGAGAAGGAGAAGGAGAAGGAGAAGGAGAAGAAGGAGAAGGAGAAGGAGAAGGAGAAGGAGAAGGAGAAGGAGAAGGAGAAGGAGGAGAAAAAGGAAAAGGAGAAGAAGGAGAAGAAGGAGGAGGAGGAGAAGGAGAAAAAGGAAAAGGAGAAGGAGAAGGAGGAGGAGGAGAAGGAGAAGAAGGAGAAGGAGGAGAAGGAGAAGGAGAAGAAGGAGAAAGAAGAAGAGTTGGTGGGAAGCTGAGATTTTATCAGTCAAATTAAGTCTGTACTCAAAAACATCAGTAAGGAGAGGACCATTCCAATGGAAGAGGACATTCCTGTAGCAGAGAAGGATCCAGAGACATCAGAGGACATTGTGCAGAAAGTGAATGATTTACAGAGGACAATAACAGAGATTTTTAAAGAGAATTTTTCAATGTAGAGGATCAGGTGATTAATGGACAACTGGTTATACGATTTTGTGTTATGTAATATTACATGTTCGTATTACAGTGCATTCAAAAGTACATATTGCTGCCATAAGCTTTGGGGAAGAAGATATTTCATCAACAAAAGATACAATGGAAGATCTGAAGTTTTGTTAGGTATGTTGCATACAACAGAAACATAACACTACACAACATATACATATAAACATGATTAGGATACATTGATTCAATTAGTGAATCAATGAATAGTTACTTGTTATAGGATTTAGTTTTATATGTGTCCATGTAGGTATATAGATACTGTTTAGATTTGAGATAGGTTGGATTAGTAGTAGCATAGGTAGGGGACAGCTGTGTAGCTCAGTGGATTGAGAGTCAGGCCTAGATACAGGAGGTCCTGGGTTAAAATCTGGCCTTAGACACTTCCCAGCTGTGTGACCTTGGGCAAGTCACTTAACCCCCATTGCTAGCCCTTACTTCTCTTCTGCCTTGGAACCAATACACAATATTGACTCTAAGACAGAAGGTAAAGGTTTAAAAAAAAAAAAGTAGTAGCACAGGTAGATAGCTTAATTTAGGAGATTTCATTAAGATGGAATGCCTGAGTCCAGATGTTCTATTTTGATTACATTAGCAAGTATATAGTGATATCCTTAGATAGATTAGAAGTTTAGCATTGATAAGTGAAGGTACATTACCACATACATTACAACATGTATTACATATTACATAATACATATCATAAAAATGTAAGTAGATTTATAAATACATGTGAATAATATGTATTGTAGTTTGAAAATGCATTATGGGGTACATATGCATATATGTGACATGTATGTAAATAGTGTGTGTATGAATATATGTATGTGTGTAGCATGCATTGTGTGTTATATATGTGTGTGTTATGTGTATATATGTAAAAATGTCTATGTGCTTAATATTTGATACTGATTAAGTTCTTTAGATAAGATAATTAGGAGCACAGTTCTATGTAACATATTAGGTTTGGTGTAATAACAATAATAATTAGGTTTTAGTTTAAAATAAGATTGTTTTGAAGTTTCATCTACTTTTGAATGTATTTTGCATAAGTAAGTTTTGATGAATTGGTTTGAGTTTTTGTAAAAATTTATGTAATGTATTTAATTGTATTTTTCAAAATCTTCTAAGTTTTCTGTTTTATGCATTGCAATAGTTTTGATAGAATTTTTTTATATATTCTTTATAAGTATAGTATTTTATGACTTATTTTTCACATGAAGATTTGTGTTTGTATTTCTATTTTGATGTTTTGTTTGTTTTGCTTTTGCATATGTTTGTTTTGTATTTTGAACTTTGTAACTGTTCTTTGTATATTTTTCCCCTTTTCTTTTCCTTGGTTTGGATCCTTAGAGTAAGGTAGTGGTAGATAGGATAAGATTAGTGAGTGTAGACTTTATTTTTTTGGGTAAGAATTTTAGTTTAGGTGGGATTTAAGTTTGTTGGTGCACAAATGTCAAAACATTGTTTTCAACACTATTTTGGCTTTGTGCAAAGTGGGGAACTATTGTTAAGAAAGAGAGGATTTGAGCATATGAGGTGCTTCTGCAGGAAGATGCAGATACAAAGAAAAGATTCTAGAATGTGGGAGGGAAAGTGTGAGACAGTTAACTTGGGTTGGAGCTGGGTTCTTCTCTAGTTTGACCATGAGGGACTGGCTGCTTTCCTTTGGTGGCTGTTGCTACCTTATCTTTTCTATCCTACCTGCTTCCCTGCTGGCTGGTTGATATCTACAGGGCTTCCTGGTGTGATTCTGAACCATCTGTCTTTAAGATTAGGTCTTAGGTCCATCTGGATCCTGGACCTCTCCTGGGTCCTGTCCTGCCTAAGTGCCAAAACCTATTACCTCTATTACCATCAAAAGTGGGGTTTGAGGGTTAGTGTAGGTTTATTTATATTGGGGTCTGGGGTCTTTAGACAGGTAAGGATCAATGTAGTTTAAATCTGTGAAGATTCCTTGTGATAGAACATTTAGATCTGGGGGTTTAGGTAGTTGACATTAGCTTAGAATTATTCAAACCCCTTTTCACCTTCCCTAATTTAATAAATCCAACATCTGGCCCTGTTACATACTGGTCTGTGTTTATTACCTCAGAACAGGCTCTTCCTAGACTGGACCTATTAGCCTCTCAGCCCACAGTAGGCCTTCCCTAAACAGTTATCCTTCTGATACTGACCTATAATTAAACATCTAAATCCCATCCCCCAAACCACCCTCCATTACAAGGTACATACCTTTGTATTCTCATTCAGTTTTCTCTAGAGGTATATCATATATAACTTTTTTTAAAGTTCTGTTTACATCCTTAACTTCTTTCTTATTTTTTTTGTTTGGATTTATCTATTTCTAAAAGGAGAAGTTTAAGGTTCCACATAATCAGAATAAATATTAACAAATACAGAAAAATATTTATTAATCACTTACTATGTGCCAACACTGTCATAAGTGCTGGGGATATACATTAAGATAAAATATAGTCCCTACTTTTGAAAATCTTATAATCCAATGAAGGCGATAAAAATCAAATATCTATTTTGAAACAAGATAGGTATCAAAAAAATTACAGATAATCAAAAAATGACACTAAAATTAGAAGAGTTTAGAAAAGCTTCCTACAGTTGATGGAATTTTATTTGGAACTTAAAGGAAGCCAGGTTGAGGAGGAAGATAATTTTCTGCCTTAGTAAGGTTAGAATTGTAGAACAATAGAACTTTGAAATCTGAGTTTCTGCCTCCTCCTTTTCCCTACATTCACATCAGTGTCCCAGCTCTGGTATTTCACAGATATAAAAGACCAGGTTAGTAGGGATTTGCTCCCCAAAGGAGAGCAGCTAAATGGTGCAGTAGATAGAATGCTAGACCAGGAGTTAGGAAGACTCAACACAGAGTTCAAATTTAACTTCAAAAACTTACTAGCATGTGGTTCCAAGAAGCTGCACCATGAACACAGCCATAACCTAATAATATCATATTGGCATTCATGCTAAACTAGCTCAGGCCTCAAACCACTGGCAAGTTAGGCAGGGATGTCTATCCCATGAATGAATGGCTTGATGAGAACAATCTTTTCCAGAAGTCATGAAGGCAACTGAAGCAGGTGTTATGGAGCTCTTTGAGCTTGCTGAGATATCAAAAATGCCACAATCATCCACTACATCTCAAGTCATTTCTAGCCATACTAACTTTTGTCTTGGCAGTGGACTTCAATGACTCTGGAATAGAAAGTGAATCTGATGACTATGCAATTCTGCCTCACTTAAATTCAATTCACAAGCAAATCAAGACATCACCATCATCTACTACTGTACCTCAAAAGTGTGATGTCAGTCTTCAAAAATGAAGGCAGAACAACATCTCATCTGTGAGAACATAAACTTCCTGAGAACAAGGAAAATTAATTAAATTTTGTCTGGCACATAATAGTCTCTAAATAAATACTTTTTGATTGATTGTATTTTGCCACACACTCAGTCAGAATCATCTCTATCAAGATACAATGTCTTAAGTCAACAAACAACTAGCAATTATAAGAGAACCATGAATACAAATCTAATTTATTTGATTTCTTTAATGCCTTCTTCCTTCTGCTCTGACAACCTTCTTTTATATAGTAGTATTGTTTATCTTATAAATCAAACTGACCTAAGGCTTCCAAAGAAAAAATTATACCCATAGCTAGTATGACTTCAGGGCAAAGTAAAAGTTCATTTTTATAAAGAAGAAAACCAAATATTGGGGAACACAAAATAGACAACTAATATAACCTCTTATTATTCTTTTCCAACACTAGTAATATAACAAGCACATCCTGTTGCCACCTTTATTCTGTATCTCATGGTTTATCATCATAAAAAATGATTCAGATTTTTTGTAAAAAAATTCTATATACATAATTTCTTTTATAAAAATATATTGCCAAAATATTAAATATTTGTTTGTCTCTTTTTCTAATCAGTGTAAGACACAAATTTATTTGAATAGATTTTTTCCTAAGAAAATTAGAAAAAACTAAACTAATGAAAAACTTTTTTACCATCTTCCCTCATGAGACAGATCAAGATGGAAAGGGTGATTTAACAGCATGATCAGTAGTGTGTCAGAACTAACTGATGGGACCCCTCCAAGCCCTGGCACATGATTTGATCCCCCTGGGTTCAGATAAATCTTCTCCCAAGACCTATTCATTAAGAAGAGTTAAGAATGATTTTTAAATGTCAACTGCCTTTTATTTTGTCCTTGAATCAAGATTTTCTTATTTTTGCTATTCAGTCCATTTGTTATGATTTGAATAGTACTGTAGTGACCTAAAGATGATATTTATGATATAGAGCTACAGTTACCTTTCAAAATGTCAAGTGTGTAATCACGTGGCAAAAAGTGATTTCTCTGCAGAGTCTTTAGACAATAATAAATGTAATTTCCACAAAACATGAGCCTTAATATCTTTTAATGTGTTATCAAAACAATGAAATTTGCAATTGATATCAAACCAAAAAATTTCCTCTTACCTATCAAAAGGTTTTCAAGTAGTGGCTATAGGCTTATGAGTAAAGCATTCAGAGTGAAAATCAATTGACAACTCATTTTAATTCAAAGGTGACACAAATTGCCCTCTTCAAATTTCTTTTTTAATTTCAGGTTTTAACCATTTCTGGTATTTGGAAATGTTTGTGGCAATGGATACTAAGACATAGAGGATTCATTCATTTTTGAAGTCTTAAGGTATTTATGGAACATGTTACCTGCAGTGTGCAAAGTATTCAAGGTACCTAATTAATGGGGAAGAAAAAGAAGAAGAAAAAACAGTGTGCCTGAGAAAGGGAGGATGAAATAAATAGTTCTTCTGCAAGTATCTGTGCCAATCCCCTCATCTTCATCCATATGTCTCTACCTTCTTATTTTAAGCCAACATCATTGTTATTTCTGTACAACATTTCTGTACAAAGGCTACTTCTATGATTGATAACTGAATGCCAGGACAATTTGGCAAGGATATTCATCTTAACAGCAATTTATGGAGGTAAAATTACATAGAAAAGAGATGAGCTGGGTCATTGACATAGACACTAATAGTATTGAGAATCTTCCTACTTATGAATGAAGATCAAAGGTATTTTACTAATTCTCCCAAATTAAGAGGAGAATCTTAGATTCCTAATCATATTCTAGCAATTTTTCAAGTAGTTTAACTATCTTGGATAAGTTTCCTCATCTATAAAATGTTTTTGACTAAATTACCTCAGATTTCCAAGTTCTGAATATATGGTCCTATATTTTGTTCTTGTTTATTTATGCTTATCAACTAAATATTATGTACAAAATACATATAATGCACTGTATTAGCTGAGAGACACAGTATAAGTGAATGCACAGTTATTTCCCTCATGGAGCTACCAAAATGGTAGAAGAAAAACAAAGCATGCACATATAGCCTTAACAGTAGCAAGGAGAATTAGAATTAGTCCTAGAGTAACACAAAGAGAGGAAAGATTACTTTCAACTTCAGAGTAGCCAGAGAAAAGTTATCACTAAAGAAGTATCATTTGATTTGATTTATCCTTGAGAAATGTGTAAGAGCTAGTCAGGAGATCTGGGAAAGCACATGTGTTTCAAGGAGAGGGAATATATAAATAAAGGTGTGAGAGAAATGAAGTGACAATTTAGTGTCTTTTTAAGAATCATAAACAGTACATTTTCGAGGGAACTGTATGAGTGTAGAGGAATTGTAGGAAATAAGGGAAGGAAGTTAGGTTAAGAAAACAGAAAGATTTATCTAGATTACTCAATAGTTTCCCCTCCCTGACTTCAATCTTTTCCTTACCCACTCTATCCAGCATAGCCCATGCCAGACAAATCTTCCTTAAACACTGTGCTTTTTTTTCATGTCACTACTCTGTTCAGAAACTTTTAATGCCCTAGTTTAAATTACTTTCAAGAATAACCTATTCAGCTTGTCTTTTAAGATCATCCACAATTTAAGCCCCTTCAACTGTCCATCCATATATCCCAAGAGACTCAGCACAACCTTTCCCTGATTCAGACCTCATTTTTTACTGTTTTACAGATGTAAGATCATCATTTCTACCTCAAGGACTGTTCAGAAAATCATTGACTCAGAATCAGAGTTAGAACATACCATAATGATAATGTAATACAAAGATGGAGTTCATTTTAGAATTCTCTTTCCAAATTTCCCTGATAAGTAGTAATCTAATTGTACTTAGACACTCTTGGTGTTAGGGAATCCACAGGGCACTCAACTAGAGAACTCTCCCAACATTGATATTACTTCATTAATGAATACATTATTTAAAAAAAAAGGAAAAGCCAGAGGGAGGCGGAGTCAAGATGGTGCCTTAAAAGCATCAAAAGTTCAGACATCTGAAAACCTTTCCTTACTGATCACAAACTGAATGCTCCTAGGGGACTGAAATTCAAACTTAACAGGACAGAGGAGGGGAACCCTCCTTCTGGACTAAAATCAAAAGGTATGCCACCCAAAAGCCAGAATAAGAGAACATTCAGGTCTAAGGGGAAGGCAGAAGGATGGTCCCAGAACCCCTCCCCACAACCCAGAGTGTTGAGCCACCAGTGGCAGCCATAACCTCTGGGTGGATAAAGGTGCTGATTTGGAGGGTCTACCTTGTGAGAAGCAGGGTGCCATGCTTGGAGTGTCCATCCTGGGCAGCGGAGAGGCAGTCAGTGAGAAACTGGGGAATCTGCAGCCCCTTGGCTGGGTCCTTCCATCTGGTTCCAGTCTCACCAGAGGTTTTTGCCTCAGGGCACATCTCATCAGGACTCCTCAGAGCTCAGGAAGGCCAGGATCCCTCCCCTCCTAGAGTACAGGAACCTTGGGGCGGGCAAAGGCACTGGGGTACCTTGCTGACAGTGGAAAAGCAGCTGGAGAGAACTGGAGAGAGCCTGGGCAGCTCCAGCCTTCCAGGAGTCTTCCACCTCAGAGCACATAAAGCCCAACCTAGTTGAACTTAATTCGAACAAAAGCCTCCAGAGGACAGGGAAGCTAACATTCTTCCCCTAGAGACTGTACCAAGAGACATGACAAAGCTCCAAGAGGGGAGACTGACAGCCCCAAAACCAAAAAAAAAAAAAATTAGAGGAGCAAGAGCACAAAGATGGAGAGCAAAGAAGGGGTAAACTTGAGCAAACAACAGAAAAAGAAGAAAGAAATTACAATAGACAGCTTATGTACAGGTAAAGAGCAAAGAGTGAACGAAATGGGGAGGGGGGGAGGGGATCAACAAAGGAAAAATCAGAAATTCCAGCAAATTAGATACAGGCTTTAGAAGAATTCAAAAGACAATTCAAAACACAATTAAGAGAGGTTGAAGACAATTGGGAAAAGAACTTAAAAACTAATATAAATCATCTGGAAACAGAAAATAGTGTCTTGAAAGCCAAAATCAACCAGCTGGAAAATGAGGCAACGGAGATTAAAGATGAGGCAAAGGAGATGAAAGATGAGGTGAAGAAAATTAAGATAAGAAAAAGGAGATGAAAGACGAGGTAAAGAGGATGAGAGATGACCTCCAAAGACAATCAGACTGAAATGAAAAGGATGACCAAAAAGCCAAGGATGAAATCCAGTCTTTAAGTGCCAGAATACAACAACTAGGATTAAGTGACCTCACAAGGCAGCAGGACACTATAAAATAAAACCAAAAGAATGAAAAAAATGAGGAAAATATGAAGCATCTCATTCACAAAACAGAGGATTTAGAAAATTGTTCAAGGAAAGACAATTTAAGAATCATTGGTCTACTAGAAGACCATGACAAAAGAAAAAGCCTGGACATTATTTTTCATGAAATTATTCAAGAAAACTGCCCCGATATCCTAGAACAAGAGGGAAAAGTGGAGATTGATAGAATCCATAGATCAATTCCTGTTCTTAATCCCCAACTGACAACACCCAGGAATTTTATAGCCAAATTCAAGAACTATCAGACCAAAGAAAAGATATTACAAGCTGCAAAGAAAAAGTCGTTCAGATACCATGGAACCACAGTGAGGATAATGCAGGATCTGGCTGCATCCACACTGAAAAACCGAAAGGCATGGAATATGATATTCTGGAAATCAAGGGAACTAGGTCTACAACCAAGAATCAACTACCCAGCAAAACTGACTATATTCTTACAGGGAAAAGTATGATCATTCAACAAAATAGAAGAATTTCAAGAATCTGTAAAGAAAAGTCCAGACCTGAACAAAAAATTTGATGCCCAAGTTCAGAACTCAAGAGAATCATCTAGAGGTAATTTAAAAAGATGGGAAAAAGAAAAACAAAACAAAACAAAAAAAAATTTTAAGAGACTCAATAAGTTAAAATGATATGTATCCCTATAAGAAAAGAGGTCATTGGTAACTCCTAAAAATTGTTGTTATTACCTGGACAGCAAAAAGAAGTACACTTAGAGGGAACAGTGACAAGCTGTATAGGACGAAAGGACAAGACATAAATAGGTATATAGATATATTCATGCATTAATACATACACATGTGTATGCATATATATAACTAGAGCTAAAATAGGTTAATATTAAAAGAAATTGGAAGAGAAAAAAATGGGGGTAAATTTATATGTCACAAAGAAGCTCATGGTAGGAGGGGAGAGAACATCAATATACTGAAATGGTAAAGAGGTTGGAGACAGGAAATACTCAACTTTTACATGCTTTGAAATTGACTAAAGGAGGGAAAAACAATCCAATCCACTGGGGGCAGAGAATTGATTTGCACCCTATAGGGGTATAGAAGGGTAACAAACGGACTGGTGAGGAAGGAAGCAGTACAAGAGAGGGAGCAGGTGGGGGGATAATTTTAGAAAGACTATGAGGAAAAATAAAGGGGGGAATAAGAAGGGAAAGGGGTAGAAAGGGAAGTAAAATAATGGTGGGAACTAGGGGGACTGATTAAAAATGAACATTGATATAGAAGGAAATAGTGAAAGAAGAAAAGACAGGAATAGGGGTAGAAATCAAAATGCTGGGTAATACACAGCTAATAATCATAACTCTGAATGTGAATGGAATGAACTCACCCTTAAAATGCAAGTGAATAGCAGAGTGGAATAAAATGCAAAACCCTACCATATGCTGTCTGCAAGAAACACACAAGGAAGGTAGATATGCATAGGGTGAAAGTAAGAGGGTGGAGCCAAATCTATTGGGCATCACCTAATAAAAAGAAGGCAGGAGTCACAATCATAATATTCGACAAAGCCTAAGTAAAAATCTAGTTAAAAGAGATAGGGAAGGTAATTACATCCTGAGAAAAGGCAGTATAGACAATGAGGAAATATCTGTACTCAACATGTATGCACCAAATGGTATAGCATCCAAATTTCTAAAGGAGAAACCAGAGGAGCTTAAGGATGAAATAGATAGAAAAACTATACTAGAGGGAGACCTGAACCTTCCTCTCTCCAAACTAGATAAATGAAACCAAAAAATAAATAAGAAAGAGGAAAGTTAAGTGAATGAAATCTTAGAAAATTAGAGTTAGTAAACGTGGAGAAAAATAAATAGGGACAAAAAGGAATATACCTTCTTTTCTGTAGCACATGGTATGAACCTTAAAATTCTCAGACCCTACTTCATAAGGTTAGGGTTCTTCTCTAATTGCTACTGCCAGTGTTTCTAGTACAATGTTAAATAATAGAGGTGATAATGGGCATCCTTGTTTTACTCCTGAACTTATTGGGAAGGCTTCTAATTTATCCCCATTTCAGATGATGTTTGCTGATGGTTTTAGATATATGCTATTTATTATTTTAAGAAAGGCCCTTTATTCCTATACTTTCAAGTGTTTTTTTCATAGGAATGGGTGTTGTATTTTATCAAAGGCTTTTTCTGTATCTATTGAGGTAATCATGTGATTTTTTTCAGTTTGCTTGTTAATATTGTCAATTATGTGGATAGTTTTCATAATATTGAACCATCCTTGCATTTCTGGTATGAATCCTGCCTGATCATTTTGGATGACCCTTGTGATGACTTGCTGGAGTTTTTTTGCTAGTATCCTATTTAAGATTTTTGCATCTATATTCATTAGGGAGATTAGTCTATATTTTTCTTTCTATGCTTTTGACCTGCCTGGCTTTGGGATTAGTAACATGTTTGTGTCATAAAATGAATTTGGTAGAACTCCTTCTTGGCTTATTCTGCCAAATAGTTTGTTTAATATTGGGATTAGTTGTTCTTTGAATATTTGATAGAATTCATTTGTGAATCCATCTGGACCTGGGGATTTTTTCTTAGGGAGTCCTTTGATGGCTAGTTCAATTTCTTTTTCTTATATGGGGTTGTTTAGGTAATTTATTTCTTCCTCTTTTAATCTAGGCAATTTATATTTTTGTAAGTATTCATCCATGTCACCTAGATTGCCATATTTGTTGCCATATAGTAATACATAGTAGTTTTTAATGATTGCCTTAATTTCCTCTTCATTAGAGGTGAGGTCTCCTTTTTCATTTTGAATATTGTCAATCTGGTTTATTTCTTTTCTTTTTTTAATTAGCCTGACTAATACTTTGTCTATTTTATTTGTTTTTTCAAAGTACCAACTTCTAGTCTTATTTTTTAAATCAATAGTTCATTGACTTTCAATTTTATTAATTTCTCCTTTGAGTTTTAGGATCTCTAATTTAGTCTTTATGTGAGGATTTTTAATTTGTTCACTTTCTAATTTTGTAATTTGCATGCCCAATTCATTTACCTCTGCCCTTCCTAATTTGTTAATATATGAACTCAAGGATATAAATTTCCCCCTGAGTACTGCTTTGGCTGCATCCCATAGGTTTTGAAAGGATATCTCATCATTGCCATTTTCGTCAATAAAGTTATTAATTGTTTCTATGATTTGTTCTTTAACTATCTGGTTTTAGAGAATCGTATTGTTTAATTTCCAATTATTTTTTGATTTACCTCTCCATGTTCCCTTACTAATTATTATTTTCATTGCATTGTGATCTGAGGAAGTTGCATTTATTATTTCTGCTTTTTTTCACTTGTTTGCAATGTTTTATGCCCTAATACATGGTCAATTTTTGTGAATGTACCATTGTAATAATTAAAATAGTTGGTTGTCATAAACTGTAGTGATTAAAATAGTGGAAGACATAAATTGTAGTAGATAAAAGAGTGGATGAGTAAGTTGTGATTGCAGGAAATATGTTTTCACTACAGTGTCTTGTTTTTAAATCAAATATAAGGTGGTCACAAGGGAAATATTCCCAATTATTCAATATACCCAAATCAGCTGGGTTTCATAGAGATTTTAATTAATACAAATGAGGAATTAAGAAAGAGAGCGAGAGAAAAAAGGGAATAATGAGTAAAGGGCCATACCAGCCTAGGCTGGCATGAGCCAGCCTAGGAAGAGAGGGATCAGTCAGTCTTTTATCACTCACCACAAGATTTGTCCAAGCAAGGATTCAGAGGGACAGAGTCTCCTCAGTGGGAGTTCCAGACAGAGTCAGCCTCCCTCAGACTGTCTTCAAGAGACTGTCTCAAGAGACTGTTTTCAATCTCAGATTTTAATCTCCTTATTAAGGGAATTTTCTACTATGTCACCTCCCCTAAGTTCTCTCATCTACCAATCACAGTAGGCGTTTTTCAAAGGACAGACCATTCTTAGTTTACACCTAAGAAGACTAATCTTTTGAGTAATTCACACCTGTGTAGACTAGAATCTCTGAGTAAGTTCTCACCTCTTTGCTCCTTGTAAGTTCACAAGTTGCCTGACCTTTATAGGTACTTAGCACCCTTTTGAATTATATCCAAAAATAGGCAAAGCTTAAGAACTTTTTGTCTTACTATAAGTATGGTTTTAAGTACTTTTCATTGTTCAGCAAAGAGTTTACAACTTTATCTTCCCCTAAGGCATGCTTAAGTATGGTGAAGTAGAGTTCTCACATTCCTGATCAAGTACCTTCACTGCCCAAATGGGGAATGGTCTTAACCCAACCTTATGAAGTAGGGTCTGGGAAATTTAAGGTTTACAAGGTATTAAAATTGGCAATGAGGATACCAAGCTATCACTCTTTGCGGATGATATAATGGTTTACTTAAGGAATCCTAGAGAATCAACCAAAAAGTTACTTGAAATAGTCAACAACTTTAGTAAAGTTGCAGGATACAAAATAAACCTGCATAAGTCATCAGCATTTCTATATATCTCTAACCCATTTCAGCAGCAAGAATTAGAAAGAGAAATACCATTTAAAATCACCCTAGACAATATAAAATACTATCTATCTGCCGAGAAAAACAGAGGAACTATATGAACACAACTACAAAACACTCTCCACACAGTTAAAACTAGATCTAAACAATTGGAAAAACATTGATTGATCATAGGTGGGACAAGCTAACATAATAAAAATGACAATCCTACCCAAATTAATTTACATATTTAGTGCCATACCCATTGAACTACCAAAACACTTTACTGAATTAGAAAAAAACATAACTAAGTTCATTTGGAAGAACAAAAGATCAAGGATATCCAGGGAAATCATGAAAAAAAAAATGCAAAGGAAGGAGGACTTGCAGTCCCAGATCTCGAACTATAATGTAAAGCAGTGGTCATCAAAACAACTTGGTACAGGCTAAGAGACAGAAAGGAGGATCAGTGGAATAGACTTGGGGTAAATGACCTCAGCAAGTCAGTCTATGACAAACCCAAAGACCCCAGCTTTTGGGACAAAAATCCAGTATTTGATAAAAACTGCTGGGAAAATTGGAAGACAGTGTGGGAGAGATTAGGTTTAGATCAACACCTCACACCCTACACCAAGACAAATTCAGAATGGGTGAATGACTTGAACATAAAGAAGGAAACTGTAAGTAAATTAGGCAAACACAGAATAGTATACATGTCAGACCTTTGGGAAGGGAAAGATTTTAAAACCAAACAAGACTTAGAAAGAGTCACAAAATGTAAAATAAATAATTTCTACTACATCAGATAAAAAAGTTTTTGTACAAACAAAACCAATGTAACTAAAATCAGAAGGAAGCAACAAATTGGGAAACAATCTTCATAAAAATCTCTGACAAAGATTTAATTACTCAAATTTACAAAGAGCTAAATCAATTGTACAAAAAATTAAGCCATTCTCCAATTGAAAAATGGGCAAGGGACATGAATAGGCAATTATTAGTTAAAGAAATCAAGACTATTTATTAATAAGCACATGAAAAAGTGTTCTAAATCTCTTATAATCAGAGAGATGCAAATCAAAACAACTCTGAGGTATCACCTCACACCTAGCAGATTGGCTAACATGACAGCAAAGAAAAGTAATGAATGCTGGAAGGGATGTGGCAAAGTAGGGACATTAATTCATTGCTGGTGGAGTTGTGAATTGATCCAACCATTCTGGAGGGCAATTTGGAACTATGCCCAAAGGGCCATAAAAGACTGTCTTCCCTTTGATCCAGCCATAGCACTGCTGGGTTTGTACCCCAAAGAGATAATAAGGAAAAAGATGTGTACCAAAATATTTATAGATGCACACTTTATGGTGGCCAAAAATTGGAAAATAAGGGGATACCCTTTAATTGGGGAATGGCTGAACAAATTGTGGTATATGTTGGTGATGGAATACTATTGTGCTAAAAGGAATAATAAAGTGGAGGAATTCCATGGAGACTGGAACAACCTCCAGGAAGTGATGCAGAGCAAAGGAGCAGAACCAGGATAACATTGTACACAGAGACTGATACACTGTGGTACAATCAAATGTAATGGACTTCTCCATTAGTTTCAATGCAATGTCCCTGATCAATTTGCAGGGATCTTGGAGAAAAAACAGTATCCACAAGCAGAGGACAAACTGTGGGAGTAAAAACACCGAGGAAAAGCAACTGCGTGACTACAGGGGTTGAAGGGATATGACTGAGGAGAGACTCTAAATGAAACTCTAATGCAAATACCAATAACATAGAAATGGGTTCAAATCAAGGACACATGTGATACCCAGTGGAATCACATGTCGGCTATGGGAGAGGTGGGGGGGGGGGAGGAAAAGAAAATGATCTTTGTTTCCAATGAATAATGTTTGAAAATGACCAAATAAAATAATGTTCAAAAAAATAAAAATATAAAATGAAAAAAAAAAAGAAAAAGCCAGCAGGACATGTTCAAGAAGAAAGGGATAGTCTTGCCTAACTGAAATGATTCAGAACATAATGCAATATAAATAAAACTCAACAGAAGTCAGCATAGAACAAAATCTGACAATCTAAATGAAATAAATGAAAACTTACAAAATTATAAACTACCCAGATTAACAAAAGAGAAAATAGAATACTTAAACAATTCCATCATAAAAAAAGAAATTGAACAAACCATCAAATAACTCCCTAAGAAATAGACCCCTGAGCAATATGGATTCACATTATATAAAATATTTGGGAAAAGAAGGGAAGAAAGGATTTTCCCAAACTCTTTTTATGACATAAATGTAATATTATCTAAACCAGGAACAGAGAAAGAAAACTATAGACCAATCTCCTAATAAATATTAATGCAAATTTTTAAACAAATATGAAGAAGGAGATTACAACATCATATCAAAACATATAGCACAATCAGGTGTTTGGTTTTTTACCAGGAATGCAAGGATTGTTCAGTAATAGAAAAATTGTCACTACAATTGGCTCTACCAGAAACAAAACCAACGGAAACCACCTGATTATTTCAATAGATGCAAAAAAGTCATTTGAAAAAATACAACACCAATTTCTTTCAAAAACATTAGAAAACAATGGAATAAATGGAACTTTCCTCAATGTTATAAAAGAAATCTTTCTAACCATTAGCAAGCATTATTTGTAATGGAGAAAATTTAAAATTCTTCCTAATTAGACCAGCAATAAAGCAAATATGCCCATTTTAACATTATTATTTAATATGATACTAAAAAATGCTTACTATACTAATAAGAGTAAAAAAGATGAAGGGATTGGGATAGAAAATGAAGAAACAAAGTTATCCTTCTTTGCAGATAGATGCTATACCTAAAGAACCTATCAATCAAAAAATAATATAATCATTAACAACTTCAGAAAAATTCAGCAGGATACAAAATAAACCCACATAAATGATCAGCATTTCTATTTATCACCAACAAAATCCAATAGTAAGAGATGGATAAGGAAGTTCCATTCAAAATAAACTCTAGATAATATAAAAGGTCTAGGAATATTCTGACCACAACAAACATAGAAAATCCATGAACACAATTACAAAACACTTCACAAAAATGAAGTCAGACCTAAATAATTGGCAAAATATTAATTGCTCATGGATAAGATGAGCCAATATAATGAAAATTGTTACTTAATTTCGAAATAAAGGGGAAGACCACAAACACAATAAGAAAATGTGAAATAGTTTATCTATCAGACTTACGGATAAGGGAAGAATTTATAACCAAACAAGACATAGAGAACATAACAAAAAATGAAATAGATAACTTTTATTGACATAAATTACATAGATTTTTGTATTGATTAAACTAATACAACCTAGATTAGAAGGAAAACAACAAATTCAGTGGGGTGGGGAGAATATGATAGCAAGTATCTCTGACAAATTCTTATTTTTCAAATATAGAGAGAACAGTGAACACTGTATACAGGGGGGAAAAAAGTATATGATAATCATCTGTGAAGGGCTAAAGAATTATCAACAAAGTAAGTTTCCAAGATAACTCATGGTGAGTCCAAAGAAAGAACTACTGGAGTCAGAGTGTAAATCAAAGCATGCTATCTTCCACTCTCTTTGCTTCATGAGATTTCTGTTTTCAGTGTGATGTGTGTCTTCCAACATACCATGAGCAATATGGAAATATGTGTTATAAGAAAGCACCATTCTAGGACACCATTGCTTTTAGATTTTTAGGCAAGAAAATAATGTAAAAAATTGGAGAAGGAAGATGTTGGTCAGGCATGTAAAATGGGCAAGAAAGGGATAAATAAAGATTCAAATAGACAACTAGAAATCATCTTCAATAATACAGACAAAATTCATTAAAGTTTTAAATTTATCATTATTCAGAGCACAATGACATTTTATTTTTTACATGCATCCCGCTTTTTTCAGTCATTTCCCAAATGATCATTTTCCTGATAATTTGTTGCTATTATAAAACATAATCATGTAAATATACACACATAAGTGCATATTCATGTATATAAATTACATATGTGTTAATAAATGTGTACATGCGTATGTACATATCTCTATGATTACATATATCTTTATTTCTTTGACCTCTTTGACAGTAGGTCTAGTAGGGATATCACTTAGAAATTAATGAATTTATATTTTACACTATTCCTTGCAAATTTAGTGAAAAGATTACCTTTTCCATATAGAACCAAGTCCAATGGATAGGGTGAAACATAAACTTGTTTTATTCTTATTCCTATGGAAAAGAGTATTATCAGAATTTTCATTTTAATTTTTTCTTTCTATAATAATGTGGTTCTTTGGTTATATCTTACATAGTAAATAAATTCTGCTTAACATCAGAGCAATTTTAGAAAGTAATTATTTGCAATGTGTTTATAGTAATATTCATTTCAATACATAAAGTATGTGGACATTCTTAGATAAAAAAAAAGACCTTTTTAATGTCATTTCAAAATTACAATGAACACAATTTGAGAGAGTTGTTAATTATCCGATGTGGCCCTTCTGGTTTCAGCCACTTTTCTTCTAACAACTTTATTAAAAGGTACCCTTTAAGCTTCTTAAACCCAACTCAATTTATTCAGACCAATTCTATAATAATAGCTTTAATTCTTATGAAATTATTTTTCTGGCATACTAGGATAAAATGAGAGATTGCAATATTGCAATTTTTTTAAAAAAACTGTAAATCTAAATGAATTATCCCTCAAAGTTTTTGTTTGCATGAATTTGAGAAGTCATCTTATGCTCACTGGAACTGAGCAGGAAATGAAAAGGATAATTTTCCCCCTCATTTGCCAATAATTCTGCAGTTAGCACTTTATTCTCAAAAAATTTTTTCTCCATTTTGTTCCTAATTTTTACTTCTTCAATTATCCATTTTTCTCTCCAAATGTAAAAAAAAACCAATAACAATAAAAAAATAAAACTATAGAAGCTAATAAGCTCCATTGAATGTGCCTGGGCTAAGGTTTTCCTGTAAGATCATTAGGGCAATGTGCTCTAAATGAGATCATCATTTAAACCCAAATCTTAAATCTGGAAAAATAAATTTGTCTTTCCTTTCTTTCTTATTAACAATCTATTAACAGATTGCCCCTATTTAAAGAATTAGAGGCTATACATTTGACTATCCAATGCATAATTATGCATAATAGATATATGAAAAATTAGCAAAAGCCATGTTTCAGTTAGTGAATTATAAATTTCAATCTTGAAACTAAAATTAAACATGAAATTAAAAGGGATCTCTATCTCAAAAAATCCACCCATGATTTTTTCCTTCTCTCTTTTAGAAAATGTAAATTATAAACTTCAACCTTCAGTTACTTTTTATATTAAATAGGCACAAATGAATAATCATTCTTGCTTTTGTAATATAGGCCAGTAAGGGAGGTTACACCCCGCCCCCCTACACTGGTGAATAGAGGAGAGGGAGAGAAGGGGTTGAGAGAAAAAGAGGAGAAAAGAGGTTGATCTTCCCCTCTCTTCCCCTTGGTGAAGACAACCTGAGTTTGTTTCCCTGAGGGACAGAGTATGTCTTCTCAGAGTTTTGATTTGGGAGGTAGAGGCTAAAGACTGGAAGAAATGGTTTTGGAGAAATGACCCACTGCCTCCCTTCTTGATCTCAACTGTTGTTGAGAGGCAAGGCAGATTTTCCTCCCTCTGTCTCCTCCCAATACCCCAACTATCACTTTCCCTTTGAGATCTGGGTTCACTCCGCAAATCTAGTCTTGAACTAATCCTCCTCTTTGGGGAGAGGTGCAATTCTCCTCAAATCTTCAGTCCCCTTCTTTGGTGTCAGAAAGCAGGCAGACCTGATCTATCTAATAGTATTTTAGTAGAAAATCACCCAGGGAAGGGAAAATAGGAGGTTTGAGTAAGGAAATGGGTAGCAGGAGTCCCTAAAGACGGACCCCCCCAAATTTGGGGGGTCCAGGCTCTAAGCCTTGACACCTCTTCTGGTCAGCTGCTGGTTGTCCCTATTCCTGAGCTAATTTGGTGATTGCTGGAGTTCAGGACAGATTGGGGGGATAGAGATGGAGAAAATCCTTGGAGAGGATTTCCTCAGTAGATGGTTTCTTCTAAAGTCCAATCTACTGTGTCGAGGTAAACAAAATATTTCCAGAGATTGCTAGGAAGGCATTGGTGTCCAAAGGGAAACCTCTAGTCTTTGAGAGCCTCTTACCAGGCTCTTAGCTGAAGGAGTCTGAGTTGAAGTGGCAATTTCTCAGTTCTCTCAGCTCTTGTTCCCTTTGGAATTCTGGGTCTCTTCCTTTCTGCCCTTCCCCCACATGGTCCGCTTCTTGCTTTACTGGATCAGATTTCCTTCCTTTGCATCATCCTCTCTTTTGCAAGTTTTCTCTTACATTTTGGTTCTGAGGTGATGTGATGATACGTCCTAAAATTTACATTTAAAGGTTATTTTAGTTTCATATTTTATTCAGTAATGGGTAGTTAACCATTTATCATTAACAATATATTTTTATCATCATCCCTGGTTTCTAAGTTAATTTAAAATGAAACATTTTCATCTATACATGCTTCTTACAAAGACGTCCTTAATTAAATAACCCAAAGGTAGCCTTTAAAGCCATAGAAAATAAGAGTGGGAAAGGATCTATGATATCATTAGTTGGACTTATTTCTATAAGAAGAAAACATAATTGGAATTAAATTCTTGACTCCAAATAATAATTATTAGAGTTTTAGAGGACCAGAAAAATCATCTGTACAACTGTTCATTTTATAGATGAAGAAAAGGAGGATGAAGCAGAAGTGACTTATACAAGGTTGTTTTAAAGGAATCAAGCCCAAATCTTCTGGCTCCACATGCATTACCATTACACCATTCTAGATCATACAGCTATTTAATCCCAAATTAGAACAAAAATCTTATTCCCCAGTCCAATGTATTATTCATAATGCCATACCATCATAATCTATTTTCATGGGAGTACAATTGAGAATATTGAAAATCATATGGGTATGGGTGGGAGGGAGTTGCAACAACAAGAATGGTTTAATTTATGTTAGAGACTCAGACAACAGTTGGGACTACTTCTGTATAATTCAACCTAACTCTCATAAGCACAACTCCAGAATTGCCATCTTCACATTCGGGGGCAGGGTGAAATTTTGCAAGTCTAAATATTGGTTTGGAAAATTCCTCAATCCTTTTCTAACTAAGTGTGGACAAAGTGTCCCAGTTTGGTTAATATTGATGTGACAGTATTTTGAATTCTATCCAAGGAATAGATACATTACCTGGTTATGGGACTAAGTTAAGAACAAGGTTCCATCCTGTACCATTCTGGGTTTTAAATGCTAAAATATTAGGCACAAAACATAAACAATGGATGGAAATGATTTATAAATCAGGTGGTAATGCTGGCCCCAATAATTGACCAAAGGACCAACATAAAAGCAGGTGCTGTTTTGGAAACTGACCATGCTTTTGAATGCCTTTAGATTGGTCGTGAGCAGAAAGGATAGAAAGATAGCATCAGCTTTTGTTTGGGCTTCTTTTTAGGATGGGCCAGAACTCTATTTTCTCTTTAATTGCCAAATTCTTGAAAGGAGATTTTTATACTTACAATTATGTATGTGAAATCTATTCAATCAGCACGGTGTTGGCCATTTGGATGGGAGCTACCATGGTAGACACACACTTAATTCTTTTATGCATCACTGATTTCTCTTGATTTCTCGAGGATGAACCAATTGGTATTTAAAAGGCAAAAAAAAAATGGTTTGGAAGGAATGTTAGTCTAAAAGAGAAAATTCATAGTTTGTCTAATAAGACAATTATTCATTACCAAGTACTTATTTTTCCACATTGAATGACCTTCTCCTTCTGGCTCAGGTAGAAAGAAACTTCCTAGGAAGTGCTTAAAATTTTTAAAAGCAGTAACATGACAATTAACTCACAGATTCTCTGAAGTGGTTGGGCCTTTGCATAGAGAATTGTCTAACTGCCATAGTAACTAATTTCATCAACCTTAGAAAAGTTTTTGATTACTCTATATTTCTCCTTTCACCTTTGGAAAAAGTGTCATATGATACCATTTGGCACTATGCTGGTCCTTCCGAATCCAGAGCAGTACCACAACAAAAATCAATGGCGCATAAAGAAAATATCAGCATGATTTATTCTAATGTTTTCCAGAGTTCATGGGACAATATCATAAAACAAGAAAAGATTTCATAAGCCACTTAGTCCAAATTCTTAATTTTACACTTGAGAAATCTGGGAGAAATTTGAGGCCCAAGCAATCTAATTGAAATGGCTATAATCTTTCAGATAATAAGCATCTGAGTTGATATTTGAATCAAATCCTTCCACACTACATACAGTGGCATTTCCATTATATCTTTAGTGTAAATGGTAATTCAATAAAAATCAGACTGGGATCTTAACAACAATAGTCTAAAGATGATAACTTAGAATCTTCTTTTTGTTAACTTTTGACATTCCTCTTTTGTGACACACTTTTCAAACCTCTCTGAACAAGAATATTTTCATATACAGAGAACAAAAACAGAAGATTAAATTTGAAACTATAAACTTTTAGAACATATACATTTTGTTACTTTTTTGGCATGGTAAATTGAGCATGATAGTAATAAAAACTGCTCTATTTACTTGTACTCCCTTCTAAACTTTTTTTTTATTTCTAATGTATTTTAATGTTACATTATTTAATCTTTTTATATAAGTAGATTTGAAATTAAAATAGAAAAGCATCCATAAGCTAACAGGGAAATGTTCCTTTTAATAAGTGTTGAAATTCATGTTTGAAAAGCAACATACTATTGATTCTCAAGATGCCATAACTTTTCATGATTATAGGTGCTGGCTTCATTAAGAATTAGAAAAAAATATTGTCACAATTAAGAGGACTTAATCAATCAAGCTACAAACACTTATTACATGACTTTTCAGTGCCAACACTGTAAATAAACACACAACAACTTACATTTATGCAAAATCCTAACGTTTACAAAGGATTTACCCCAGGAGAACTTTCCAAAAAAAGTTAGTACATTATTAATTCCTTTTAGCAGACGAATAAACTGAAGGATGGGGGCTTAATTAAGTAAATGTTCCAAGGACATAATGTATGTACCACTAGGAGCTCACTCAAATTTAACATTCTCAAACCCAAGTTCATTTCCCCTCACTATTCTTCCCAAAGGTTCTTCATTTAACTTTCCTATTTTTGCCAGTAGAATAAAGATTCATCCATTGTAAGTAAGGGTCTTAGCAAGCTGTGCAGTTACGAAGGGATACTACTTCCTCCTGACAAGATTGTCTTTAATTTTCTCCATTGCCATGTCAATAGTAGACAGATGAAACAACTAAATACAGTAATGCAGGAAGTATTTAGGTGAATCATTTCCTTCTAAAAGTGAGAAAGTTTGCAACTCTACTATACATGAAAATTTAGATTCTCCCTAATCATGGAATATGCATTTTCATATTCTTTATAATTTTCCCCCAAGGTTTAAAGTTTCATTTTTGCTTTTATGACCCAGATTCTGCAATGCTATCTTCATTCCCACTGCAATAGGTCTGCAGAATGCTGACCACTTCCTACAGACGGATTGATAAATTCTGACATTGTATTTATGAGGTATTGGAATTTTTGTGTATATTCATTGCTTATTTGTTGTTTTTGAAATTGAATTTCTTATATAAAACATGATCACCTTGCTTTTTTTGGTACTATCTACTCTTTATTAAAACTCAACTTTTACCCTTCCCTAAAGGTGTCACAAAATTGTGTACATAGTAGTATCACAAGAAATGCAGATAATTATATACCAGTCAACTTCAAAATATAGGATAAAATCATCTTCTGATCATAACTTTTCTCAACTGATTTGAGTTGGCACCTCTGGAACTTGTTTTAGAGGAAACCTATTATTTTAACTGAACAGATTTGTAACTGGCAATTCTCTTGGTTTGTATATGTACATATGTATGTATGTGTGTGTACATGTGTGTATTTCAGCCATGTACTAGTTGTGTCACTTTAGGTAAGTCATGCAAAACTCTGAGATTCAATGTCTTCATACATAAAGTGAATAGGTTGAATTTATTGCTTTTTAAGGTCCTCTTCTAGCTCTAAATCCTATGATCACGTGTCAGGTACTATTGTGTATCATGGGTCTTTTAACATAAAATCCAATGATTTTTCTTCTATACTACCCATTCTCTTATGCTAGTGACAGAGGCTGAGTCTTGGTTATGGTGACTTTGGGGGCTTCCTGCTACTTTTCTCTTCCCTAAAAGTAATGTTGGAAGTAAAGATTCCCATCTCAAGAACCTATTTTTGCAATTGTGAACTTGGAACTAGTCTTTACTACATAGTATCTGTATCTACTAAAGATAGTCACTTGCTGAAATTTGTTTTGAAATTATAACTTTATATTGATATGGTCTGGACTTGACTTCTAGACCTTTCCTCTTTCAAGTATCATTTAATGTGAGAGAGACAGGGATGCCCAAATCTAATTTTAATGAAAAAAAAGAGGAATGAGAAAAAATAATAAAAATCAATTTTTTCTAAAACATGAAAAATATATGACGACATATACAATGCCTCAAATATGGAAATATCAACTGTCATTTCTACATAAGAATGCCAGGAGCTATCTTCTTTTTTTTTTCTTCTTTGGGATGAAGCTTCTTCTTTGTAATTTTGTAACATATTTGATTGTTTTCTTTTTGTTGTTCTTACCACTACATAGTTCTAGACATTTGTATACTATTTTCCTTGTTCTGATCACTACTTTTTTATTAGTTAATTTCTTCTTATGCTTCTCTACATTCACTTTATTCACAATTCTTATAGAATTTTTCAATCACATTCATATAACATGATTTGTCTAGCCAGTCCTCATCATACTCTTTCCAATTCTTTGTTACCACAAATAGTATTGCTATAAATTTTGGGAGAATGTAGATAGCTTTCCTTTTATCTTTGATTTTCTTAAGTTATTCCTAATAGTAAAATTTTTGGGTCAAGGGGTACAGACATTTTAGTCCCATTGTCTGCAGCATTTCTAATACTATTTTCCAGGAATTGTATTAATTCATAGCTCCACAATCTAATAGTATGTCCATCTTTCCAAAACTTATCTAATATTGGCTATTCCCATCTTTTGTCTTCTTTACCAATTTGCTAGGTATGAGGTGAAACCATAGATTTGTTTGATTTGCATTTTTATTATTTGAAAATTTCATATTTCTGCTTTAAAGTATTCTTTCATAAGGTTGTTAGAAATGTTTGTTCATATCTTCTGACCATTTAACTACTGAAGAATACATCCATCTTAATCTTGTTTAAATTTTCCTTATTAACATAAGAGTTAAGACTATTTAGTAGCAACTAGATCTGGACTCTAACCCTAGAACTTCAAAAAATAGATCTATAAAATAAACCAGACACAATCTTGATTGGGAAATACCAGAAAAAAATCAGGTTTCCAGGTTAATTTGAAGTCTATAATCAAATAACTAAGGCAAGATTCCCAAACCAAATGGAATTCTGAAATAGATCACTCTGAACTATCAGAGCTTTCTGGGTGTCTGCTTATAGGTAAATCTAGTAGCAAACTATTGAAACTCCCATTATGGCAAGCACACAGTATGTTGCTCAGACCTAAATTTCATTCAACATCTTTCAGAGCTCAGAAAAAAAAAAGCACAGTGATCAGACTATACTCTGTATCAAACTGCTTTGGGAGCACAGAAAGTTTATAGGAACTCAGTCTGAATTGCCCTAGGGAACTATAAATAACATAGGACTGAATATCCCAAGAAAGCAGTTATAAGAATGTAGAAGAATAAAGGTCAAACATAAAGAAGTTCAAAGAGTCAAATTTTAATATAAAGTACAAAGTCAATAAACACGTTAAATGAATGAATAAACTAAAATATAATTCAACATAAAAACCTATAATGGTGGCAAGGTACAGTCAAGAGACATGCCTAGGTAAAGATAATTACTCTAAAATATCTACAAGCAAAGACTCAAAAAAAAAATCACCACAAGTTCAACTAGAAATCTTTGAAGAAATGAAGCAAGAATTTTTTGTTTACAAAAGATAGTGTTTATATAGTTATGTAGTTTGAGAACACTAAATGGAATATAATATAGAGAAAGTTGAAAAATAAATGGCAGGATGGAAAAGAACTGGAAAAAGAATTAACAGCTTGGTACAAGATATGCAAAACCTTGACCAAGAAAGAAATTATCTGCAAATTAACTTGAAATATATAGAAGACAAGGGTTTCATATGGTAGTAAGATATATTAAAATAAAATTAAAGTACTGTCAAAAAAAAAGAAGACAATAAGAAATTTCTCAAATGAAAAAGCAAACAACCTGGGAAAAAAGATTCAAGGAAAATAACTTAAAAATATGTACAAATTGTTATTTATAAATTGGGGTAGAGTATCTTCATTATCTTTTTGTTGTTGTTCCAAAAGGCAGTTGGCTGTCAGCTGAGGCTCTGCATAACTGTCTGGACTAGTCAAATTATGGCTGAGTAAAACTACTTGAAGCAGATTTTAAAAATCTTTTTAATGTGGACATAATTTTAGGGTTGTGACTTAAAATCTTAATTAATTGGTTGCCAAATGAAAAATCCCAAATAAAATACCTAAGTCAGTCTGGAAATTTATGGTAATTTTCATTAATATAGAGGGAAGGATTTTAAGGAGAAAGAGGAAAAAGGGTATAGGATTTCTCCCTCCTGGCCTGTGCCAGGGGGAACTCAAGATCTCTGCCACTAGGTCTCTGAAGGAGATTAGAAGCTTCTAAGAGGATGAAGTTTGGAAAGTAATGGAGGAAAAACTCAGCCAGAAACTCACCACCAAACCAGACAATAGCTGTAGCCATGCCAAGATGCCAAAAAGCCCAGCATACTTCCACCAGCCACCTCTCCACCACCAAAGGTCCCAGAGAGAGGAAGTGATATGAAATATATAGACCTTTTACTTTTGTGTCCCCTCCTCTACATTTTCACATCTACCAATCACATCAGAGGCTTTTCTCCAGGACTGCCCATTCTTTAGTTCTCATCTTCTTTATTTAGATTTTATCTTTTGAGTTACTTAACACTTCTTTGTTAAGTTCACCTTTTGTTAGTTACTTAAGCTTTTTGTGATTAATTTAACCTTTAGAGTTACTTAACACCTTTTTGTATTAAGATCCTAAAATAGACTTAGCTTAAAGTTCTAGCTTCAGTATAAAGTAAGAATTTGTCATTTTTCAATCAGGAACTAAGTATCTTCATTTTTCAATCAGGAGATTACAATTTCATCTTCTCCATAAAGTAAGATCTAAGTAGGGTGGAGTAATCTAAATTTCACAATAATAATTCTTGAAAGGATTAAGGTAGGAACGGAAAAGTAAACAAAGGATTTAGGATTTATTCCCTAAACTAAAAAGAAAGATAAACTTCACTCAACCCTCTGATTTGCAAGAATCCTCTTCTTGCTTGAGTTTCCCCAAGACTTCTTAAAACTCCTTATTCTATCACTAATACCCAGGGTCTATACCAAATAGCCTATGCTAATTTATAATCCTATTAGATAAATAATTAAGTTAACTTTCTCTGTATATCTTTTCCAACTTTGAATCAGTTTGGTTGTTCTCTCACTCTGCCAACTGCCAGCTTTTCAGGACTAAATTAGGTTTCAGTAGCCTTGGTAGGCCTCAAAAGGCCTACTTGTCTCTGCAGCCACCCAGAGTAAAAACAGTCTCTCGGGGGCAGCTGGGTAGCTCAGTGGATTAAGAGTCAGCCCTAGAGACGGGAGGTCCTAGGTTCAAATCTGACCTCAGCCACTTCCTAGCTGTGTGACCCTGGGCAAGTCACTTGACCCCCATTGCCTAGCCCTTACCACTCTTCTGCCTTGGAGCCAATACACAGTATTGACTCCAAGACGGAAGGTAAGGGTTTTTATTTAAAAAAAAAAAAAACAGTCTCTCCTTCACTTTCTGTTGTTCTTATCCACAGACTTATTCCTGACACTCCAAGCTTTTTTCCTCATTCAACTGTCACTTGGTTTTCCCAGTTTTCCAGAGAGCAACGCCACCAGCCTCCTCTCAGAATAAAACTCTTTCCAAGAGTGTGCTGCCAGTTGGAAAACAACAGCTTCACGGGTTTTTATCAGAATTCATTACCAGGAATTATGACCAAGATTCCATCTGGCCTTAAAGGAAATCTGACCCTGTCCTTAGCTACTAAGATCCTAATTACTGCAAAATGCTTATTTTAATCCCAATATATTTGAAAGCCAAAGTTTAAAATAAAGTACAAAGTACAAAATAAGAAGCTACTTACACATCTTATTACATGAAATCATAAAAAATAATTTATCTCCTAGGAAAAGAAGGCAAAATATAAATATAAATAATCTACTAGTCTTCTCCTGAAACCCCCAAATGAAAACTCCCAGAGACAATATAGTCAAAATACATCATTTCTATATCATGGAAGGGGGGAAATAATGCAAGCCACCAAGAAGAAAGAATTCAAGTATGGAAGAAAATTTTTGTCAGGATCACATAAGATTCGCTGCCACCACTATTAAGGAGGAGGCAACTTAGAGTAGGGAAGAGATAGAGGCTTACAGATCAAGAAAAAAGTGAAGAATTTACTATCAAATAAGACAAGGAGATAAATGCATAATTGAAAATAGACATAACTTTGATTACATTTAGTTAAAAAAAGTTTTGAGAAACAAAATTATTGTAACCAAGATTAGAAGAGAAACAAAAAAACTGAGGAAAATATTTATAACAATTTAGGATACTTATAACAAGTTTATTTGACCAAGACTTCATTTCTCAAATATAAAAAGAACTGAATATAAGACATTCCCCAATTGGCAAGAGATCAAAGTAAATGAACAAGCAGTTCTCAGATAAAGACATTAAAGCTATCTTTGGTTATATGAAAAAAATGCTCCAAATCACTATTAATTAGAGAAGTACAAATTAAAACAATTAAGAGGTACCACCTTATACCTCTAAAACTAGCTAATATGACAAATAGAAAGAAAAATGTTGGGAGGAGATCTTGGAAAATTGAGAAACTAATACACTGTTGATGGACCTGCAAACTGATAATGACCATTCTGGAGAGCAATTTGGAATGATGCCCAAAAGGCCATAAAATTTTGCAAATCCTTTGATCCAACAATACCACTACTGTGTCTGTGTCCCAGAAAGATGAAAGATAGAGAGGAAAGGACCTACTTGAACAAAAATATATATCCCAGCTTTTGTTTGTGTGTGTGTGTGTGTGTGTGGCAAAAAACTGGAAACTGGAGGGATGTCCAAAAATTGGTAAATGGCTGAATAAATTGTTATATGTTTTTAATGGGAAACATTGTTCCATAAAAAATGACAAACAGGACAATCTTTAAAAAAAAAACTCTGTAAAGACATATGAAGTGATACAAAGTGAAGTAAGCAGAAGGAGGAGAATGTTGTACACAGTAAGAGCAATAATGCCCACTGATCAATTGTGAATAACAATTATTGACAGTGCAAGATCATACTCTAAGAAATGCATAACATAAAAGGTTTTCCTCCACCAGAGAAAGAAAAAATTGAGTCTGAATACAAATCAAAGCATACCATTCTTCCCTTTATTTCTTTCATGAACTTTTCTCTAGTATTAGCAATAAGCATCTTCTTTTACATGACATAGAAATACATAGTGCATGATAGCAAATGTGCAACCTATATCACATTACCTGCCATCTCAGGGAAGGGGGCACTGTGAGAGAGAGAGAAGGAATGTGAAATATAAAATATCAGAAAATATTTATTAAAATTATATTGCCATGTAATCTGGAAAAAAAAACAAAATGAAAGTAAACAAATAAGAAATACATATGGACTTACAAGGAGTAATAGACAAAAAAATAAATAAATAAAATCCCACAGTTGAAAAATGATGATTTAAGGAAATGGAGGACTTCCAACCTGTATTGTAAAGTCCAGAGCTGCATAGAAACGTGGAAGTGCAGACAAGGAGCCATGGGAAACATAAAAAGATAAACATGAATAATCAGTCATGCAAAACTAAATAAGAATAAACCATTAATATACATTTGCCTCTAAGAACCATAATAATCATCAAGGATCATGAAGTATTTTAATAAGACAACAGTCTTGGGAGTGGTTTTGTTATGTTTTGATAATCTTAGAAGAATAAAAAGGGAGATGAGGCATGGAGGACATTATTTCACATAATTGGGGTACACAAATAGAAAGCATGCAAACAAAGGTTGAGCAGAGAATGCAAACTTCACTCTCATTGGAACTTGTAAAAGGAGGAAAGGATATATAAACAAAGATGTGGATATAGAAATGTTTCACTGAATAGGAAAATAGGGGAAAGAAAAGACCATAAGAGGATAAGAGAAAAAAATTTTAAAAGGTAGATTAAAGGAAGGAGTCATCTAAAGTTAAACAAACTATAAGTAAGGATATAGAAAAATATAATTTCTAGATCATTTTGCAAGGAGTCAATTTATTTTATTTTTTTTCATGATATACTTAAAGTTTATTTCCTCATAATTACAAGCTATAGTTTAAAAGAGTTTGGAGACAAAAGGGGAAATCTATAAACAAAACATTACGTCTACCTGGACAAACTTTTATAAGCCAGTTAAAACTGAAATACCACCACCCCACACCCAGCAGGGGCAGGCCACATCTTCAAGTCTGGTGTCCCCCACCAACTTATGGAGAGTCAATAGCCTGAAACTGAGTGCCAGGAGACTCCCTGCCTTCAATGCCAAATGTGAGAGCAAAAATACACAGAGACAAACACACAAATATAATATATACACTTTTAATAGCATATTGGTCCACTGCAGGTCCGTTTTTAAACAAGAGCTCAGAATCGATGTAATCCAGTTAAACATTCATCATATTAGTGCACACTGATGACATCAAAGGTGATAGAAACACATCAGAAGAATTTAATACTTGCCAAAGGTAAGTTGAGAAGCTGTAATGCTGCTCATTTTCCCAGTGCAAAAGAAGGTTGTTTTGTTTAACTTCCCTGTTTTCCTGAAATAACGACAAGGACTCAGGGAGTGGAGAGAAGGGAAAGTGCTCACCACCAGCCTAACTGCTGCCTTCCTTAGCCACCCTGGGGGCAGTTCCGGTAAGGGTGGCCACAGCAGGGAACTCAACCATGGGGGATGGTGCGGGCCACCTGGAGGATTTGATCTGGAAACACTTCTTTTTACAAAGCAGGCATGGCAGCAAATGATGTGATAGGTTTTTCCTCACTAGGGTCCAAATGTGTCGGGGCCAGGGGCACCAAGGGAGTAGGGCAGCTTGGAAATGAACAGAAGTAGGTCTTCCAACAAGAGGATGAGGCATGCAAGTAGGCAATGAGCCTCTTCCATGAATGCACAAGTGACCTGGACCTGGTGGGCTAGAGGGAACTTTCACATGGCTCAGAGGTGCCATTGCTAAATTTTGGCCTTTTATATATTACACAAACAGTTCATACATTTTTTTTTTTAACGCTCAAAGTTATCCTCTTTCTGCTGGAGTCTAGAGTGTCTTAGGGCAGAACCAATGTCATGGGGACTGACTTTGGGAACTTGCTTCACCTAGGAGAGGGGCTCCCCATCCATAAAGGCTGGATCCTTCCAGCCTTCTAAACTGCAGACAGTCCCTGCTGGCCTCCCCAGTCTTCCTTAGGGAAATGATTAGAGGACAGAAGAGCTAATGAATTCCATCTAAGGTTTTAATGAAACAGACTGCCTTGGCAACTTGTACTCCGTGTCAAGTGGAATTTTCATTAGAGAAAACATTTGTCCAAGGTACAACCCCAGCTTGCACAAGTTTCTTCTGGCAAAGGGTACCTGAGGTTTAGAAAGCCTATTAGGCTTTCTGAATTAGGCAAGAGTCCCTGGTGCATGTCCTGGGAAGGGCAGAATGATCACCATATTAATTATGGTTTCCACTCAGAAGCAAAAGATGGAATAACCTCTTTAAACAAGGAAGGATTTTCTCCAAACCTAGAGAGGGAGGTCTCTGATGATTTTACTCAGAGATTTTGACCTATTTCTCCTCTGAAGCCATGCCCTTTGGCTACCAGGCAAGGAAACATTTTAAATGAAAAAGGGGCAAAGAATTTGAAATTGTTCTTTAGTTGAGCACCTGAATAAGTTATGGTATATAAATTTGATGTTCACTATTGTAGTGTGAGATAATATGAAGGGATGATTTCAGAGAAACCCCTAGAAAGTTTTATATCAACTGAACAAAATGAAGTGAGCAGAAAACCAAGAGATCAATTTCCACAATGATAATACTGTAAATTCAGTCAATTTTGAGTCTGATCAATGCAATGAATAAATATGGTTCCAGAAGATGATGATTAAGACATATTAACACCCGCCAATAGAGATATGATTGACTTTGAAATAGATTGGTAATTATTTTTACATGACCATGTAGGAATTTGTTTTTCTTAATTACAAATATTTGCAAGAAGGTTTTTGGCTTTGTTTCTTTCTCATTTAGGAAGAAGGTTGTAGGAAGGAGAGGGCATATTTTCATCAATTAAAAAGTAAAAATTTTTTATAAAAATTTCCTTGTCATATAATAATCAACATCTTTTATAGAGGTAGTTCAGATTTAAAGGTCAGTGGCAATAACTAAATCAGCACTCTAGTTTAACTAATAAAATTAGAGTTCAACCCTAGATTTTGCCAATAACTAGGCCTTTTGACTTTGGACAACTCACATGCCACTTGAGCCTCAATCTTCTGGTTTCTAAAATGAAGATAGGACTTCTAAAACTTATCTTAGAGCAAATATTCTATAAAACATTACATTCACCATTAGAGGAGGCCACTAAGGCCTTCAGTAATTACTTTCACAAACAGTCTTGTTTGTTCATGTAAAAGAGGCAGAATCCTCTTTCTCTCTCTTAGTTCTGTCTTTTGTTCTGTCTGTCTCTGCCTCTCTCTGGGTCTGTTTGTCTCTGTTTCTGTCTCTCCCTGTCTCTATCTCTGCCTCAGTCTATCTATCTCTCTCTCCCTTCATACCTCCAACCATACACACACACACACACACACACACACACACATACACACACACACACACATCAGTACCTTCTCTAATTATAATAGGTTCAGTGACTCACCCAAAGTCACTCTCAAAAAAATATATACACAAAAATCAAAAGTGAATGCTAGAAAGTTACAAAGAATAAGCATGGGTTTAAAAAAGACATGAGAAGACACTCCAATAGCATTACTTTAGAGAAGTATGAGGTTCACAAATGTTATACATTATTCCTATTCCCAGACCTCTCCAACATTCAATTTGCTCTTCCTTTTCTTTTTTGGCTTTTAGAAATACTATTTGTTATAAGGAATGGATAAAAGGGTAAGAGAGACAGGTAGTATGGGAAACTAAGGCAATGCAAAAAACACATCAATAAAAACTTATTTTAAAAGGAAAAGGAAATGAATTTTTTTTTTAATTTTACAAAGAGAAGACTTGCTCTTGGTTCAAAGTAATGGAATTCAAATTCAGAATCCCAATGATAAATCATTTTTGTTTTTTTCTGATCCTTTATTTTCTCATCTATAAAAGGAAGAATCTGGTCTGCATGATTTCTAGAATTACTTAGAGTTTTAAATCTGGACTCTCTGATCCTATTAAGGCTACTACTTTGTTTAAAAAAATACATATAAATTCTAGGGGCAGCTTCAATCACAAGTTTGAGATCCATGATTTTTTGGTCTTGATACAACTTTATATCTAGGATCAATCACATTTTATCCAACCAATTTCTTATCAGTAATGGAACACAGCTGTAGTACACAAACCTGTTAATTTATAATGTTGCTCAAAATGGAATGGAATTTGGCAAAAAGTGAATCTGTCTGGGGCTCTCACCAAAAATGTTTAGCTAATAGATGTTCCAAATGTGGAAGTGGAGGACCCAGGTCATGACCTGTCTTGTTTCAGGGTTCCTATAAAGCTTATTTCATTTCATTTCACAAGGCAAGTTATGCCAAGAATTGAAAGTTTGAATGGAATCCCAATTTTTAAGGATGTTTCTTCTGAGAAAGGATTTATTTAGCCCCCTCTCATCAATAAACCATAAACCTTCATAAAACTCTTTGAGACTCCTGGATGCAGATGTAGATATGACCAAGAAATTATGAGCTATGGACTTCTCTTTTTATGTTTAGATTAGCTGAGTGATAGAGAGCCTTAGAGATATTGTTAACAGATGGAAAACAGTTCCCCCTAGCCCATCTGCAGGAGCTGAGGAAAGATAAGGACCACACAGTAATCACCTTCATCCTTTCTACTCATATTTGCTTGGCAGAAATTTGAATGTTAGTATCTCTGGCCTGTGTATTTTATTTCTGTGCCCTGCAAGGATGGAAGTTGCTTAAAAATATGAAAGCTGGAACAATTTTTTTAAAACTTAATTCTTGATAGTTAGATCAATGTTAATAATAATATTTTTAAATTCTATTTTTAATTCTTGAATGTTAAGAAATAATCTAACTTCCATTCTTCAATCATGTCTTTCAGGAAATGAGCATCATTTTAAAAAACATTTATTAAGTATCTACTATTTAACCAGCATGATGTTTAGCAAAACTTGCCCATAGGTAAGGAAAACATAGGTTTGCGTTCAGCCCATAACCCATACATAACATTGGACAAATCACTTAAGCTTCTCAGTGCTCTAGTCTAGTCAGCTTTCTAAGATTATTAGTTATAGGGAAACTCTACCCTGTAGAGTTTTCTCACCAAGGGGTTCTCTACTCCAGCAATGTCACAAATCCAACATCTATTTCTATTTTACTTTTTCCTAGGCTACTGCATAGGTAAACTGGTAAACTATATTGCCCTAATTTCATGTATGAAGTTATGAAGAACTGGATGTTTAATGTGATCATTGGGAAGGATCTGTAATTTTATCACTGAGGGGAATTCCTAGTGTGGGAACTCCTTTCATCAAACTATATCACAATTTGTTCATGACAACTTATTTATTAGAAGTTATAGTCTTCTCCTTGGGGGACACAAAGTTTAAGTGGCTTCCTCAGAAATCATCAAGCTAGTATGCATCAGAAACAGGTCTTGAGCACAGCTGTCCATGACTCCACTTCCCTCCAATTTAAATACGAACTTTTTAAATGGAAAAGACCTGCTACTTAAAATGAGGCTTCAGCTTAAAACAATTTCAAATATTTCTTCTTTAAAGGCTATAGCTCATAATTATAATATGTAATAAAGCCCAGTTACTGTAATGTTTTGCATACCTAAGAGTTAACACTGAAATTGCATTCTGTGGCATTTATTGTGTGTTAATGGAGTGGTTTTTTTTCTTACATGAAGGGGTTTAGTATGGCAACTTAATTTTTCTTAAGTTGCATAATTAGCAGGCTTAATCCCTAACATTAGTGGCATTTTGTAATATGGTATTTTGAGAAATGAAGCTCCCTATTTAATAAAGATCCACAGATAGTTACTCTAGTTCAGTAGCTGTTCTATACAGCTTTTCAGAGTAGTTGGGAATTGCTAATGGCTAATATTTTTCCTTGTCAGTATTTCAGATTACCTGCCCAATCTGAATGGCACCTATTTTCTTGGGATCTGTATATAAATCCCTGCTATCCTTTCCCAAAGTACTACATTATGTCTCATTTGTTTGTTTCCACTCTTCGACCAATAATTTACTTTGTGAGCCATACTATGTTTTTGAAGACTCAGAGACAATAGAGCATAATGATAATGGAAAGCACTTAGGAAGCGAATCCTCCCAACACTGCATATTAGTGTATTCGAAACTATAATAAGAATAGAAGACCTTTTACTCCTAGCTTTTTATAACTTGTACAGTCTCTGAGTTTCACTAAATGCTTCATTAGCTCTCTCTTAAATGTGCATTGTTTACCTGGGATTCAAGAGAGTTGTGTTCATCTTTGAATAAGGCTATTTTTCAAAATGACAAAAGACTATAGGGTCCATTTTACTGCTTTGAAATCTGTTGCTAAAATCTTCCTCTTAAACAAATCAAAATACAAATTGTGAGGTTTCTCAAGAAACTTTTGAATTAAAATCTTCCCAATATCTGGTACACTTTGGCATCATCTTTCTGAGAGGCAGTAATTTGGATGGATGCCAGATTCATGATTGATAATAAGCTGTCTGGTTTGTATCATGCCTACATTACCTCTCTGTCAATTGGTTGTATGACCTTGTGTGTCTACTTAGTGGCAATGTTGTTCAGTTTGGGAGTATCTAGTGACTAAATTAAGTACTAAATAAAAATAAAATTTACTGACAGAGGAACTGGGGAACACTTGTGTTTTACCACATGTGCTCAAAATCACATGTTAATGAATATAGCCCCAAGTAAAGTTATGGCCAATTTGATGAGTGGCCTTGGAGACAACAGAAAATAATTCAGTGTGGAAAACAATAGAATTTAGATCATTAATCTATCACTTTAACCATATCCACATGCACAGGCCATTAGTACTGTTAGTAGTCAAATGCCCCATTGCACCATAGGAAGGTTAATGGCATGTAAAGTAAAGTGCCCTGGACACAGACCAAACCCCCTGCTCTGATTTGAAAAGAGATATTTCCCTGTTCGATCTAGACAATGTACCCAAGACTTAATGACTCATCTTTAATTTTACATTCAGCTGTACCATATTCATTATTTCATGATATTAACATTTGAAAATAATTTATGATTAACACTCAAAATTACTTAGATTAAGGGATAAAAAATCTGGAATTGTCCTTAAAGGTTATTTTATTTCTTTGGGTTTATTTGTATACAGACAGCACAAATATTATTTTGGATAGGCATGTAAAAGAAAATGGATCATTTACAATCATCCTTTATTCTTGGAAGAATTTTTAAGATAAAATTTAAAGAGAATGTATTTCTCTGTTGTTGCATTGCCCTTTATAAAAGTTTTTCTTAGTGTTTCCCAATTATAATTAGACGTTTTATATGGTGTTATATGCTCTTCTAGTATAAATGTTTAGATGCAGAATAATATTTAAAATTTATACAATGATTTTATAAATAATTTCTGCCAGCATTATTTCAAAGAACTTCTGTCAAGTTAATAGTGGCTATGTTGACAGCTTGTTGGTTCTACCTAAGCAACTGGTCATGGAGGGGCCATAATGAAGGTAACTCTCAGGAGTCTTATCCTCTTCCATATGGAACAAAATAAGACAACTCTGACAGTGATGTATGCATTCATATTGCTAGGGTGACATTTATACAATACTGCTCTCATCAGGAAAAGAGGAATAATCCATTATCTCTTGCTGAAGGAGGACATTTTTCTACAATATCACTGAAAGAAGATGTTAACACTGTACAGAGCTTTCTACTTTATATTTCTTTCTATCCCTTCTCTGAAATTGACAAATTATAAAAATCTTTAAACTTACATGTTAAGAATGACATGTGTATAGCTGTGTAATCTAACTATATGTATAAGCATAAATGCATGTAAAAATCAGAAAATGGCTATAACAAACTGAAATGCAAAAGAGAATTTCTAGGATTAGCTCTTTTTGTGACTATCTCTGCAACCTTGGGAAATAATCCGGCTTTCAATTTTCTTATTTTTAAGGTATGAGATTAAACTAGGTTATCCTTAAATTCACTAAGTTTTCTCTGTATGTAAATAAAATATGCATGAATAAATATCTACATGTGTATATTTAAATAGATAAAAATAGATAGATACACAAATACATAGATATATAGATAAATAATTGCTATAGAGGAGTAATGGGGGGAAATGGCAATGTTTGACCTGAAGGAAGAGAAGATCCAAAGGAAAAAATTATCATAGTTCCCTAGTATTTTAAAGGTTAGTGAGTGGGTAAAAATTTATATTTATTCACATGGTTTCAAGGGAAAGATCAATGGGTAGAAGTTGTAGAGATACAAATTTTAATCACAACAGTCAATTGGAAAATGCATAATGGACATAAGTAAAATGTTTAGTATATTCCTAACAATGATTTTAACCAAAGTGCACATATTGATATCATAAAAATTAAAATTAAATCTCAATAATAAAATATAATATTTTAAAAGATTTATTAATGATCATTAGAAATAAAGGAATAAAAAGGATACAAAATAAAACACCAACCGTGACTAACCAGCCTATTCAAAATTCCCACACTTACCACCACCATCCTTATCAGCAAGCCAAAGAGAGACTGAGCAGGACTGTCCACTCACTTATTCCCCATCCAAAGGAAGTACATGTAAGAAAGGAAACTTAAACTTAATCTGCCAGATGAAGAATACAAGCAGATTCATCTTGATCTGAGAAAATCTCTGAGCATGGAGCATCCTCCTGTGAACCCAGACCCCAGTATCTAGTGAAGACAACCCAGAGTGAATAGGACTTTGCCAGAAAGCTATTCACCACAAGAATTCCTCTAAATTCCTCTAAACAGTCCTTGACCTTGATAATAGCTAGGACAACTAGGAGTTAAGAAAAATCTCAAAACTGACCCCAGGCAAAGTTTGACCATACAGTAAGTAGTTTAGGGAGAAGGGATTCAATTGTTATTATTAGGGACTTGCTATTTTCTACCTCCCCAATTACCTTATTCCACAATTCATTTGCCCAACCTATATGTTCCATTTAGAATAAATAGTCGTTTACTAAATCCAGTGCTTGCTTCATAGTGTTCAAGAAAGATTTGGAGTTGGGGAGGGGGGAGGAAAGTAACATTCTCTCCTTGGAGAGAGAGAAGCTGTCTGTCTTATATTTTGTTTCAAACAAGTCTCTGAGAGAACAGTAGGTTGTGAATCTGAAGGTAACCAGAGTGGGGTTTACCAGAGAGGAGAGGAAAACCAACCTATCCCCTCTCTTCATCCCTTGGCTACAGTCTATCTCTATCACACTCTGGTCTTGAAATTAGTGGTGGGAGACTCCATTTCTCTCCCTCCATTACATATGTAATGATGGGAAGTTGGTGGGCTCCCAGGAAATCTTTTTAGGGTAACAGATTTTCAATTATACATTCCCCTGATGATCAGTTTGGGGGGCTAGTCTCCCCAATTTGATCATTTAACAGAACCAACTTTTAAATTACAGTAATTTGGGGATAAAAGGGAAAAGAAAAAACCCATGATTGCTAGGTACATTGACAAAAAGCCAGTTAAGGGGCAGTCCCCATCAGCATAAGAGTTTACATACAAAACAAATGCATTCAACCACACACAGTTCAGATCACCACATCCCAAAGTTCACTCTGGATCTTCTGGTGCAGCATGTTTTCTGTGCAAGCATCTTCATCATGCCTACTCCAAAAAGTTCACTTTCTGGATTCCAAGAGGTATCATGTTTCTTACCCAAAAATTACTCTCAAAAGAATTTAAACTTTGCATTTTAGAATAATAATACATTCCCCCCATGAAGAGGATGTTGAAAAACACAGGGATCACTTAGGGATGGATGGCTGAGTTATAAGATATATGAATCAATTAGCAAGAGAAATTCACAACATCAAAAAATCCAAATAAAAGAGAAAAGATAGCTTCTGAATGAAATATAAACTCTCAAAGTCTTATGTGTAAAATGTTTAAGTAAAGGAAAAATAAACCTATAACAGGTCCTTGAATCAGGGCCCAATTAAAGTGATTTAAGCAATTATGCAATTATCCCATCAGTAGCCAGGACTACAGACAGTTTGCCACACTCTGAAAGACAGAAAGGGACTAGATTATAGGAACAAATGGGAAACAGGATGGAGCCAGAAAAATCAATGTTGTATACTTAATATAGAGTGTCTGTTACAAGGAAGACATGCATTTAACACATGTTAAAAAGCCTCAACCTTGAGTCTCACACATGATCAAGTCCTTGTGCTCTTTGCACAGAATGTCATCAATCCACATAGGTTTGATTTGGTCTCTTTGACCTTGTGCTCGATTGGAACTATGCAAGTATCTTTGTGCTTCTTTGGCACTATGCAATGGCTCTTTTTGTATTTACTTCTCCTGGAATCAGGCAGAATCATTAAGCAAATTCCCATATATTTTTTTAAACAATCAATGGCATCATTTTTATAGTCTAAAGCTTTTTGGGTAGGGTATGCATGGACATTAAGGCAACTATGTTTTAAACTTGTATTACTTCAATATCAAAAAATTTAAAGAAAAATCTTCTCAATACTGTTGACATGTGCTTCAAATACAAAAAGGAGAGAAGAAAATAAAACTAATACTATATTGCACATCCAAGAAAAATAATAATTAAAAAAAGTTTAAAAAATAAAAAATATATAGATTATAATCATTGACACACTGCATCAGCTAAGAAAGGTAGAATACAAATTTTTCTCACCAAAAATGAGATCTATTTCCTTTTCAAATTTGGCCATGATCCATTATGAGAGTGCAAATGATTTTCACAAAGTAACAGTTTTTTATAAAGAACAATAGTACAACAGGTAACGCACATTCAAGAAGTATCAAAATCCCAAAAGTTATCAGAACCCATTTAGTTACAAAAGCAAACAAATTCACTATCATTAGGATTCATAAGTCTGCTGTATGATATTTAAAGCTAATGGATACTTGTCACAAGTTTTTCAGGTGTAGCAATCTTTCAACCTTGACTAAGATATTTTTTTTTAAATCTATTACTGCCATCATTACAAAAATGTGGCAGAGGCATCAAGAAAATAGCAAACCTCTTTACTGTTGATGTTGGGTCTAAAAACATCACCAAGAATCTAGATCATTCTAGTGAAAGTGTAGAATAAGCAGAAGAGTTACAAATGGGAGATGCTCCCTCTTGGGAGCCGTCCAGGGGTACCACACCCTGGGAACAACTTCCCAGCTCCTGTGGTATGCCCCATACATTTATGTTTTTACAAATGTGGAGATGGAGATATAATAGTGCTATCGCTCTTCACTTCAACTACTAAATGGACCCTTTACCTCTTATTACAAATAACTCAGAGGCAGGAAAAATAATCAGTCAGAGTTGTTGAAAAAATCTAAAAATCACGTCTAAAGACCCCTTAAAATCAATTTGAGATATTTAGTTCATTAAATTTTCCAAAGGTTGTTAATGAGGTTGATGGAGTCCATCCATCATCTGTGTGACAATTAACAAATGCAAAATGGAAGAAAAAATTATTTTGATGGGCTTATACAGTGATTCAGTATAGTTATAGGGGAAAGGTAACAGAATAAATCTAATAGTTAAAACAGTAGATTAAAATGATTCACTGAAACAGAATGATATTGATCAGATTAATATATGAACTTAAAATCAACCAAATTAAATCATAAACAAAATAATCAGCAAAATACAGAAACTTTCATAAAACTGAAAAGGCTGGAATCTCCCATAGTGAGGGAGAACATGTTTTTGAGGCATCCCAAACTGGATGAATCTTAGAAATTGAGCAGGCTCAAATGACAAAGAGTTATAGGGAGATTAATTTCTCCCCTGAATCTCAGGCAATATAATTGAAAGGACAAGTGCACCCAGGAATGGTAGGAGAAAAAAATCCTAAGATTAGAAGGTATTTGAAATAGGCAAGGTACTATTCTTTCATAGAGTACACCATGCTTGCAATTTTACTTCCTATTTCGAAGGGTAACTTCCTTCCCCTTCCTCCCCTGAGGTAAAACACTAGGGAGCAGCTTGCTTCCTCTACCACATGGACAGGGAGTTTGAAGGCTAATTGTTGCCTGCAAAAAAAACACACCCTGGTTTTTGCCAGCTGCCTGGAGAGCAGCTCCAGGAGATCAGGAGGAGGTTCAGGAGCAGGAGAAGGCAGTATCAGGAAACAGAAGCAAGATCAGCAGCAGCTCTGAAGAAAGCAGCAGTGAGGAAAGCAGAACATAGTCCAGAGAAGTGGTTCATCTTTTCTCCAGCAAGAGTCCCTGGCTAAGTCCCTCAAATTAAAGCCAGTAGAGATGGTGACCAGGCAAAAAGTAGAGAAAGGAAAAAAAAAAACAAATAAGCAAAACTGCAGGAGTAGGGCAGCAGCTCCGGTAGAGAGTTTGGAGTTCTCTTGGAGTTCACGAGGGGGGTATGGCAGGGGTGGAGAGGGCAAAAAATCTTAACAGGAGAAATGTGGCTTTAAAAAAATTTATCTAGGCTATCTTAAGAAAATTGAGAAGTTCTTCTTCAACCAGTAGTTGCCATCAATGTAAAAATTAAAATTAAACCTTAATAATAAAAATATTGTATTTTAAGAGATCTATTAATGATCATTAAAAATAAAGGAATAAAAAAGATACAAAATAAAACACCAGCCATGTGCCCATGGCTAATCAGCCTTTTCAGAATCCCCACTCTTACCACCACCATCCTTGCCAGCAAACCAAAGAGAGACTGAGCAGGGCTGCCCACTCAATTTATTCCCTGGCTATAGGAAGTATGTAATGACAGGAAGTCAGTGAGCTCCCAGGAAATGTAGCTCTTTTTTAGGGGAACAGATTTTCAATTATACATTATTCATACATTTTTGGCAGTAAGTCTTTTAAATGTTAATAAATGCAGAATTTGAGTATTAAATTACTGTGGAACATTTAAAGGCCTTTCAGGATATTTCCAAGTCAAAGAGTAAATTCTTTCTGTAGGAATGATTGAGGGACATGCCCAAAAATTGAACAAGTAGAAAAGCCATGAGTATATTATCATTGAGATTTATAAAACCATAGGTATTGAATATAGATATAGATATAGTACATATGCATGTGTATATGTTCATGTAGGTATATACATAAACTTCCTAAAATTTAGAACTATTCAGAAATGAAATGACTTACCTTGGGATACAATGAGTTCCACTCAAGATTGAAAAAAAAAACAACAACACCTGGATAACATCTTATCCAGGATGTAAAGGGTGTTAATGCCTTTGGGACAGATTATATTAAATGGACTATGAGTAATAAGAACAATATAACCACTAAGATTTATATAGTGTTTTAAGTTTTCCAAAGCACTTTACATGTATTATTTCATTTCAACTTTATTACTATCCTGAGATGTAGGTAGTATTATTATAACCATTTTATACATTTTAAAGACTTGCCCAGAATCACACCACTAGAAAATGTTTAAGGCTTTAAACCAGGTATCCTCAATCCAAGTCCAGTGATTTATTTACTATACCCCTAGATGCCTTTAAAGGCCCTTTCTGATACTGAGAATTTATTAATAGGATTCTGCTATTGGGATGGTATTATTGTTGAATAAGTATTGGATTTGAAGAAAAAAGACCTAGGTTCAGATTTAAACTCTGCCACTCAGTACTGTTATGAAAATGAGCAAGTTATTAATTTAATGGGCCTCAATTCCTTCATCTTTAAATAAAAGAGAAAGAATTAAATGATTTCCAAGGTCCTTTCCAGCTCCAAGCCTATAAGCCTAATTTTCCATCTAATAAATGTTTCACTATTATTTTTGTTATTATATGTTTTACTACTGTTATTCTTCAAGCCTTTTGAAGAATCATGAAAAGGAATGAAATTTTCCCCACATTGGTGACTGACCTCCTGCCCAACTGTTAATATTGTAGGGATTACCATAAATTTGTTATGTACTTAAGTAATCTCTACCATGTAAATCATTGGCAAATTCATGAATTTATTTATGAATTTATTTGCTTCTTAATAACCTACCATAGTAATCAGGAAGAGCAAATGATTTTTATCACATCCAGGTATACCTAATCATGGGCAAAACTATAAAGTGTGTAGTTTATCCTCTTTTTCCTGTCTCCTTTTTTCTATCCATTTCTTTACCTACAAGATACACCATCTTTCCTATTTATTTGCCCCAAACATTTGTATTCTTAACCATTTTTCCTCCCCTATCAAATTACACACTTAGAAAAGGACTAAAAATCAATCAGTCACCTTAGTGTGAATTCCAATTCAATTTATAAAATTATTAACCTTCTACTACCAAAAAAAAAAGAAAGAAAACTACTGTGCTGGTTTCAGCAGTGAAGGTATGTTTTGGGACCTTCATGAAATGCCTAGAATTATCCCAAATATTAGAGAGAGTTGACAACTCCATCTGTATGTACATCTATATGTAAGATTCTACCTCTAGAGAACACACAGTTCATTTATAGCTGCAGATCCATGTTTCCCATAGTGTATTTTCCCATGGATTTTGTTTTTATTCCCAAAGATGAAATATCCCAAAGCTCTTGCTGAATATTTTGCTCACCTACTATAATATAATTTTGTCAATTAATGGTGAAACTTACACAGTCCATTTTGTTTTGTTTTGTTTTGTTTTGTTTTGTTTTGTTTTGTTTTGTTTTGTTTTGTTTGCCTGGAGAAGAAACTCTGGTTTGATCATGGTTAGGGGACAAGAATCCTAAATCCGGAATGAGATGACAGATTAAAAGCTTGGCACTGCCAACTTGCTCCTGTGATCTTGGACAAATTACCTCCTCTTTCTGAGACTGTTTTCTTATATTAATGAAGATAGCAGGAGGTTCAGTTATCTGTAAGAGAGGAGAGGGTATTTTCCTATCTCAAGCTTTTAATTCTAGGATCCTAAATTGGAGGCAGGTTCCCTGTCTTGTACAAAGTTACCATCTGGTGAAATATACTATGTGAATCAACACAGAAATAGCATTCCAATATCTCTGCCTGAAACTTCCATTCTATATAGGTAGACCTCTTTATCTATGGGGAACAGAAATTTATGGAGAAAACTCACAATATGAATTCAATATGAGTTCCATTAATCTATATAATTGGTGTTTAGGGAAAGCCTCTTTTTATTGAGTGATATGATTTATTAAATTTGTGGATGGGATAAAATTTTAAAATATTAGCATTTAGAATGCTGATACTCAGGGAATGACACTGGATGGACATGCCCACACTCTAGAATGTTACTGATTAGTTGTGCTGATTAAAGATGTAGGAACATACTATAATCTGTATGCAGCAAAGGTATATACTAGTCATTGGTAATGTCCACATAATAGCTGATTCCTTAGCTCCTGAATTATTTTCCATTGTTGGTACAAAAAACCTTGGATCTCTTCTTGGATTTTCATTTGTGTGTTTTATATGAATCCTCTCCAAGGTAACAGGTTTAGTAGAAATAGAATCAGTCTTAAACAGAGGGAGACCCGCAAGAATTTCACTTCTAATACTTACAACCTATCTGATCATGGGAAATTCAATTGAATAAGCATATAAATAAATGCTTTCTATGAGCTGAGTAATGGGATAGGTACAAAGCTAAAAATAATTTAGTCCCTGTTCTCAAGGACATTCTATTTGAAGATGTGGGGACTTCATGTACATGGATAAAGCAATACAAAATATGTATAAAATTATATTGAGATGAGAACAAATGCTAATAACTAGGGGTCAGGAAATGCCTTATATAGGTAATGATGCTTGGTCTTAGGTTTGAAAGAAGATAGTGATTCCAGATTTGTAAAGGAAGAAGTCATGAATTCAAGGTATGAAGCAACCTGGGCAAAAGTATGGAGTTAGGAAATGGAATGATGAGTTATTGAGTTTTGCTGTTCCTCAGCTCCCTCATCTGTAAAGTGGAGATATTAATATCTAGAGAACTTATCTTAAAAGGGTTGATTTATAGAAACTTTAACAAATCATAATATGATTTATGAATATTGATAATAGTATTAAATATTATTATCTCATGCAAATGATAATAGACATATGATACCTCAACTTCAAAATGCATTTGAAAAATCTAACATGCCTTTTTTATTAAAGGAGAACTATAAAATATTACGATTGGTAGATTCTGAACTATTTGGATATCTAGACCCAAAGTAGTAGTTAACAAATCAGTAAAAATCTGGGAAAAGGGCCCTAGGCTGAGGATATGTCCATAGGTCTGTTCTGTTCAATGCTTTTGATTACATGTAACTTGATATGACATATATAACATACTTATAGAGTTTACTGAGAATATGAAGGAAGTATTTCTCATGTGACAAGGAAATCACTTTAAAAGACTGATATATATTAATTTAAGGTCGCCAAGGAATTCAGCTATGTAATTCCTAAATGAAAACTCAAGTCAGCCATCAGCCTTTTATAGAGTTTAATTACAAACAGGAGGAAGAAAGGAATGAGAGAGAGAGAGAGAGAGAGAGAGAGAGAGAGAGAGAGAGAGAGAGAGAGAGAGAGGGGGGGGGGGGAGAGAAGGGAATAGGGCTTAAATACCCCCTCTGTTTAGGCTGGGCCAAAAGGCCCAAGCCCTTAGATATTAGGGGCAAAGAAAGGAGATCAGACCCTATTACTCACGTGACCAAAATGAAGAAACAGTCTCAGCAGCCTCCACCTCCAGCTTCCTTCAGAGCAAGCCTCTCAGAGCACCTCTCCAACCACTCAGAGCCAAAACTCTCCAACCAACCCCCTCCAGTCCTCAGACCCCTCTATCTTTAAGGAAACCATCCAAGTTCCCTCCCCTCAGTTCTCACATCTACCAATCACTGTCCATCAATTTCCCTGTGCCAATGGTGGCTCTAGCTTAACCTAGGCTAGGACCGCCCAGAGGTCTGTGGCTTTGCACATGTCTGTTGGAGGTCATATTTTCAAATAATTAAATCTTGATCTTTTGCTACAGCCCTTTCTAAATCCTGTTACCCTGAGTAGGGTAGAGATTGGAATAAATAATTAAATTTTGATCTATGCTGCAACCCTTCCTAAATCCTGTTAGGACTGAGTAGGGTGGAGATTGCAATTTCCAAGACTTGGTTCTGTCATTCCAAGTATCTCCATTGTATCAATTCTAAAATCAATCATGACTCAAAGAAATTCCTGTTCTATGCTTAAGCATAGGTCAAAGTCTTTTCCATTGTTCAGCAAAAGGTTTCTGTCCTAAAGTAATCTTAAGAAGGGAGGAGGAGGAACCTCCTATGCCAATGGGGTTCACATTCCAATAGCCAAGACCCACTATCAATAGGAAATTTTTCAAGTATGAAATTTCCCAATGGTGAAATTTCCAACATTTATAAGTCTAAGAAATTTTAAGGTTTACAGTATTGAATGACAAAGGGAGGATCCAGTACTTATTAAATGCCTAGTATATGTAAGGTGACCAATAAATGCCTTAAAAATGACTGACAAAATAAAATGACTGACAGCAAATTTTTATACTTAAAATAATGAGTTGGATCTAATAATGTGACAGTTAATAGGGATAAATGTCAAGTTTTAGACTTGGATTCAAAAATTCAATTATAGAGGTTTAAATTGATAGACACTTATTAGACAAGAATTCATGTGAAAAAAATCCTGAATAATAGTGGTCTAAAAAATAGTTACTTGTGGCAAAACAACACAAAAAGAAAAATTAACAAATCCTTTGGCTGTTATTAGATACAGAATGTCCAGATCAAGGGAGTTAATTTCCTGCTCTACCCTGCTGGGATCATATGGCATCTGTAGTTCCTTGGTATTGCATTTATATATAAAGTACATTGACAAACCTGAGAATATCCTGAGAAGAGTGACCAGGATAGATTGGTTAGGAGAAAATGAGATAGTAAAACTGGAAAAGACAAGATTTAGGTAGGATATAATAGCTATCCTCTAGTACTTGAAAGACTGCAATGTAGAAGAAGGATTTATTCCAAAAAACTATAAAGAATATATGATTTTGTGGTTTTCTCTCTTAAGTAGTGTTTAGTGTTTAGAGACATTATATGTCTCATTGCTGTGTGTGATGTGTGTTATTGTGGGATGAAGTGAGGCATAGTGAAAAAATAGTGAATGTGAAGTCAAAAGCCTTGGATTTTAATTCCACCTCAGATGCTTTTTGTAGTACTACAGAAAAATCAAGGGCTCTTGAGTATCCATTCCCTTATCTGGAAAACAAGTACAATGTTTGTAGATATTTTTCCTTTGAGGACCATTGTGAAGATCAAGTGAGCTAATGAATATAAATATTGTTATTATCACTATCATTATCCTTATTATTTAATCTTAAAACTATTGGTCATGAATAGAGCTATTCTATATTTGGTTTTTTTTAATTTTTTTATTTGAGCATTTCCAAACATTATTCACTGTAGACAAAGATCATTTTCTTCCCCCCCCCCACCTCTCCCATAGCTGACGTGGGATTCCACTGGGTATCACATGTGTTCTTGATTCGAACCCATTTCCATGTTGTTGGTATTTGCATTAGAGTGTTCATTTAGAGTCTCTCCTCAGACATGTCCCCTCAACCCCTGTAGTCAAGCAGTTGCTTTTCCTCAGTGTTTTGTTTGGTGGAGTTGTGAATTGATCCAACCATTCTAGAGGGCAATTTGGAACTATGCCCAAAGGGCTATAAAAGACTGTCTGTCCTTTGATCCAACCATAGCACTGCTGGGTTTGTACCCCAAAGAGATAATAAGGGAAAAGACTTGTACAAGAATATTCATAGCTGCGCTCTTTGTAGTGGCCAAAAATTGGAAAACAAGGGGATGCCCATCAATTGGGGAATGGCTGAACAAATTGTGGTATATGTTGGTGATGGAATACTATTGTGCTAAAAAGAATAATAAAGTGGAGGAATTCCATGGGGACTAGAACAACCTCCAGGAAGTGATGCAGAGCAAGAGGAGCAGAACCAGGAGAACATTGTACACAGAGACTGATACACTATGGTAAAATCGAACATAATGGATTTCTCCATTAGTGGCAATGCAATGTCCCTGAACAATCTGCAGGATTCTAGGAGAAAAACACTATCCACAAGCAGAGGACAAACTGTGGGAGCTATTCTATATTTGTACATAGGAACATGCAAGGTCTTATTGGATCCTGTAAAGGATCATTTTAAGGAAGATTAGTCAACCCAACAATGTATACAATTAGTGGGGCAAAATAACATAGTAATTCTTGAAACTTTCTTTGGGATGATACTTTGGAATTCTATCTATACTAATTTTCCATTTTCTTAAACACCTACAGAATAAGGTAAAGGGACGGAAGTTAGGACACTAGAATTGGTCATTGAGGCCTTGTGTTCTTTGCAAACAATTATTTACAGCTATTGCATTCTCTTTGGTTATGTGAACAGGTTCTGAGTATACACTTCAGAGTCATAACAAGAAATTCTTGTTTGTGAGGAAAATTCATTTGGGGTATGGGGCACAAAGAGACCAACTCATCCAATAGAGAGTCTAAACAGCAACCTTGTAAAGATTGAGAATGGGGAGAGGAAGGCTCTACGATTGAGGCATGACGATGACATCATGGGATGTCAACCAGGGGAAGTCATGCCACACAGGAAAGCAGGCCAGTCATTCTTCACAATGAAACAAAGTGGAGGAGTATTAATTTCAGTGGAAACCCTAGTGGAAGTAAAACCCTGGTTATCCCTCACTGGTTCCATATCTGATAAGTAAATCCTTTTTTAAAAATTTAGATATTCTCATTGACATGCTATATAATAGCTATATTTAATCACTAAAAATTTCATAAGGTAAATTTACCATGGGTATAGTAGAGAAAACATTTGAAGTTATACATTTGCGAATGTCCATTAGGGTGCTGGGTGATGATCATGGTTAACATTCACTTGGCTTGAGACTAGAATTATATTATGGTTATAGTAATTGACATATTTTTATGGACTCATTTTCTAATTTGGCACTCATTCATACTTCATGGCTCTTGCTACAGTAGTAGCATGATGGATTGCTGTGGGTTCTTTCCATTATTATTAAATATAATTATTTTTTGTTCATGTACCCAGATGTGAACAGAGTCAGTTTTCTAATCTAATAATACAGGCTGTTTGGAAAATATGCACTGTCAATTAGATGCATTTTATAATAGAAACGATAAAAAGAATCATTAATGAAAAGTAGTTTGCCTCTCTATGTACTGGCTCCAGTTAATCAAAGGTGCTTTGAAATTGAAATCATTAATTAACTTTGCCTGCTTTTGTACCAATCAAGTACCCAGAGAGCTGCTGAGAATTTGTGAAATTAGACAGTTGTTCCAAAAGGAATAGATTCACGGACTTTGTTTTCCAAATGTTTGGTGTGTTTTGTTTCTTATCTTTAATATATGGAAAAAAGGTGTAATAATGCTTTGCATTTTAAGGGGAAATTTTTCAAATAAATTTCTCCAGACAATAACAGTAATCTCCCAGGGTTGTTGTGAGTATCAAAAGACATGATATTTGAAAAGTACTTAGGGGGGCAGCTGGGTGACACAGTGGATTGAAAACCAGGCCTAGAGACAGAAGGTCCTAGGTTCAAATCTTGTCTCAGACACTTCCTAGCTGTGTGACCCTGGACAAGTCACTTGGCCCCCACTACCTAGCCCTTACCACTCTTCTGCCTTGTTTCCAAGATGGAAGGTAAGGGTTTCATAAAGAAAAGAAAAGGACTTAGCATAGTGTCTGGCACACTATATAAATGTTAGCTATTATTATAGTCTTTGTTACTATGACTGAACATTATTAAAATAGTATTAAAAAGGAGCAAGTAGGTTGCTCAGTGGAGAGAGAGCCAGGCCCAGAGATGGGAGGTTCTATTTTCAAATCTAGCCTCAGATACTTCCTAACTGTGTAATCTTGGGCAAGTAATTTAACTCTCATTATCTAGTCCTTCTGGCTTTTTTACCTTGGAACCAATACACAGTATTAATTCTAAGACAGAAGGTAAAGGTTTGGGTTTGTTTTTTTTTTTTTTAATATCACAAAACTCACAACATTGTATGAAGTGGGGAGTGTAGGTTTATATCAAAATTTTGCTTTTTTATATTCTAGATGATTTAGGGTAAATCATTTCACCTTTCTTGGTCTATTTCCTTATATAAAAAACTAGAAATTTATCTAACTAGGAATCAAAGTACCACATTACTTCCTGAATTTTCTTTCTTATGCACCAGATCAGGTAATCCTCCTAGCAAGCCCTACTATTCAGTGCCCCTTTATATATTATAGGAACTACTCAGGGGCAGAGACTGTCTTTTATATGATTCTCCAGCATTTATTGCTGTTCCTGGAACATAGTAAGTACTTAATAAAAGTTCATTCTTTTTTTCTTTTTCTTTCTTTTTCTCCCTCTCATTCTTCATATCTACATTCTCCTTTTCTACTTTTCTCCCTCCCTCCATTCTTCCCTTCCTCCCTTCTTTCTTTCCTTTTCTCCTTTCCTTCCTTCCTTCCTTTCTTCTTTCCTTACTCTCTTTCTTTATTCCTCTATTCCTATCTTTCTTTCTTTCTCTTTTTAATTCCAATATCCTTTGATTTGTTTAGATTTGGGAATCATAGACTTAGCGTTGGAAGGTACCTTCAAAGTCATATAGTCCAAACCTCTCATTTTACAGATGGGTCATCTGATACTCAGAGAGGTTTAATGACTTCACTTTGTTTATACAAATTTAGGTAATAGTGAGAAAAATGTCATTATTCTGAGATTTGGGGCTTCAAATATAGGACTTTCTTCACTCATCCAAGCTGCAATCGATTTTACTCTCAGGTATTTAATAGAAAGCCTATGGCCTTTTCCCGTTTTCTGTCCAATAGTAGGCTCCGAGGAGAGATACTAAATTTAAAAAATTAAAATTTAGCCATTAGAGATTTATAAATGAAATAAAAATTTATGTAACAGAAATAGTTTTTTATTCTATGTACATTAATGGGGGGATATGTTTTGTTCTCTGGTTACTGAAGCCTGAAAGCAATAGTGTTAGAGTATTTCTCAGTGTGGTAGTTTTTACTTCCTTTCTGCATAATAATAACATTTAGAAACTGTAGCCTTTGCGTGCCCAAGTATTGTCCAAATCATTGATAAGGAAGATGATTTCTCCCTGTGGCACCAAGCTATATTAAAAATCTTTATATTAAAAATGAAACTCTTTCACGGTTAGTGCCATTGTACAGGGCAAATTCTTATTTCAAAAATAACAATTTGCTCATCTTAATTCCTGTAACAGTTAATTGAACTTACCTTAATGTTTCAAGACTTTTCGCACCCTCTCAATTTGACATTACATCATTCTAGAATTCAGTATATTGGAAATATGCAATGTCCCTGTGGTCTCACCTTATCATTGGATGGCTTTTCCCAGAAATTTTATATAAGGAGGGTACGCAAGCCAACTATGTTTTATTCCTCATTTTGCCAAACTCTGGATTTTCTCTTAGATAGATACCTTTACTCTTGATTCCCCAACTTTTTCAGTTTTGGGGTTTTTTTTTGTTTGTCTTCACCAATTAAAATAAAAGTTCTTTGCAGGTCATGGACTGGCATTCTTTCTGCTTGTATTTGTATTCCCATCACTAAGCACAGTGTCTGGAACATAATAAGCACTTAATAAATGCTTGTTGACTGCCATTGCATCACACAAACTATTTCAGTATCATCCTAATTGGTCTTCCAGCTTCATTTCCCTCTCCTTTCCAAATTATGCACTGCAAAACTACCAAAGCACTCTTCTTAAAGTATATCTTTGTGGATGTCACTGTTGTTAAATTAACTTCAGTGGATACATACATTCTAGCACTAAATACAAACAGTTCTGTTTGACTTTAAAATTCCTTCACAGTCTAGCTCCAACCTATCTCCTTAGCCTTAGTACAATCCTCAATAGGTTTTTTTTTTAATTTTTTATTTTATTTGCTCAATTTCAAACATTATTTCTTGGTTACAAAAATCATATTCTATTCCTCCCTCCCCTCCCCACCTTCCCTTAGCTGACACTCAATTCCACTGGGTATTACATCTCAATAGGTTTTACAATCCACAAAAACCAAACTTGTCATTTATACAAAACATTCCATCTCTTTTAAATATGCTTTTGCATTCATCATCCTTTGTGCCCGATATGTAGCCTATTCTCATTATTCCTCTGTAACCAGAATCTCAAAGCTTAGTGGTATGGGTCTCTCTCCTTGTTGGTGAGAATGAATGCCCTACTTTGATTTGAAGGGAGGTGTGCAGTTGGTGAGGACAAGAGAGTTCCATTATCTTTTGCCTCCTCTCTTTTTGTTTAGACTTTCTTCAAACTCTGGAGTTTCTTTGGACTTTTGATTAGTAACATTTCTAACAGTGGTACTACTTCTAAACACAAGGGATACTTTTCAAAAGCTATACAGAATATTAAAGAAATATATTCAGATACTGTTTTCAATGGGGTTTACATGCCATTAGAACCAAGAAACTGTAGAATAACTATGGCTTACTAATTCCTACCCTAATATAATATTTCCAACAAAGCTTCAGTATATTTATATAAAAATCAAACTATTTCACTTTTTTTAATATTTCCTCTCATTTTTTCTCCCATGTAATAAATTCATGTATTCATTTTATACTTTATGACCTCTTCTTAAGTAGCCACATTGGATGACTTGAGAATCCAAATTCACCAGCCAAAAATGGAATGCCATTTTCCTCCCATTATGTTTTATTTCAGTTTAATGCATTTGTTATATTTTTACTAAATATATTCATGGGTTTGTATATCTTCCAATTTTGATGAGATTTTAAAAATGGGTGCCACCATTAGATTTTAATTACCACATATTGATTAACAGCATCAAAAACAAATTAGTGTGGATATAGATTTGAATACCTTAGATGTGTAAATCTTGAAATTTCTTAGACTTGTGAATGTTAAAAATTTCCACATTGAGGAATCCCCATTGGAACAAATTCCCTACTGGAAACATTCCCCATTTTGATGTGAGAACTCGCCAGGATCAGAAATGGGAGGACCTCTACTCCATCTGTACTTAAGACTGCTTTAGGGGAGAAAACTCCTTGCTAAACAATGAAAGTACTTGGACCCATGCTTATAATAAGGCAAGGAGTTCTTTGAGCCATGCCTGTTTTTTAGAATTGATACAATGGGATGCTAGGTACCTAAAAAGGTCGGGCAAGTTTTCTCTTAATGAGATTAGTCGACTCAGCTGTGTTTTCTCTGGTTCAGACTTACTGAGGAGGTGAGTCGACTTAGCAGGAATTCAGATGGGCTGTCTTTTAGAAAACATCTACAGTGATTGGTAGATGGAAGAACTTAGGGGAGGTGACATAGGAAAAAACCTCCTATATAAGAAAAGGAATCTCTTGAACAAGGGATCCTTGGAGGCTTGGAGATAGATCCTTTTGGAGGAGGCCCTTTGAAGATCTCTTGAAAAGAAGTCCCTTGGGAGGCTGACTCTGACTAGAACTCCCTATGGGGAGATTCTGTTCCCCAGACATCCTTGCTTAAGACAAATCTTATGGTGAGTGATAACTGACTGGTTTCTCTCTTAAGGCTTATGCCTGGGTTGCCCTGGCCAACCTATTTTTTCTCATTAATTCCTTTTCTCTCTCCTCCTTTTCTTTAATTCCTCATTGTATTATTAATTAAATTATCTAAAAAACCCAGTTGACTTGGGCATATTCATAATTTGGTAATATATTCCCTGGTGACCACCTTATATTTGATTTAAAAACCAAGACACTGTAGTGAAACATATTTTCTGTGGTCAAATTTACTCACTCTCTTATATCTATCACAATTTATATCTTCCACCATTTTAACTCACTACAGTTTACAACATCAACCATTCTAATTATAACAGATGGTATATGTTGGAAACTAGAGAGATTCTTAAAGCAGTAACCTACAGTAACTCCTGGATCTATTTCTCTCTGGTAATGCACAGATCTGTCTCCACAGTTTTTCTAAAATGTATGGTAATGTTCTGAAAATACCAGTTCGGTATCTTAGTACATAAAGGATACATGCTAACCAGCTTCTGTTCCAGTTAAGTAAATATGCAAGTAAATATGTATGGAAAGTGACATGCATAGCTCTGCTATCCTACAGCATAAAATACATTAACATTTATAAAGGTAATCATTAATCATCTCTGCCATGATTTTATGATCCCTCTCTTACTTCATTTTTCAAGCTTTGCCTATCATTAAAATGGCACGTTATCTCTGATTATGTCAGCCTGTCATATTACACAGCCTAACTGATTGTGATATATCAGGCTTAGCAGAGTGAATGAGACATATAAGAATTTTCCAAAGGATTTTTTTAATATTTCTATATGAGCATTCCCTGAATGTGAGCCTTATCTAAAAAAATCTCAAGTAAACAGGATAGACAAATAAGTTGGGAGTTGAAACTGGATTCAGGGCTATTGGGTGTGCAGACTATTATCTAAATTTCCCAGAGAGGCAATAAAGTATACTGCATAGTTAGGATGACCAGGGTTCAAAATCTGCCTCTGACACATGAAAGCTGTCTGATTGATCAAGTAACTTAATCTCTCAATGTCCCATTTAGGTCTGTTACTTAGCTTTTGTGGAATGACTAATCTTTATCAGGAGAGGGAGTTTCCATACTATAAGGTTTCCACACCAAGAAAATTGAAAGTCAGAATTAGCCAAAAGGAAAAGGGTTTAATGAGCAATAAAATATGGAAGGAATGCTTTAAGATTATTCTAAAAAACGAAAGGCAAAGCAGTAGCCTACAGGCTACATAGCAGATAAGTGGCATATAGGGGATAGAATGCTGGGTCTGGAGTCAGGAAGGCCTAAGTTCAAACCCACCCTGAGATACATAGCACCTCCATTTGTCTCAGTTTCCTCATCTCCATAGTGGGAATAATAGTAGTGCCTACTTCTCAGGGTTGCTATAGAGATCAAATAATATTATTGTAAATGTGCTGAATAACTGTTACCTACCTACACCCTAAGAAATAACAGAAGTTGAACATAGAATTAAAGAGAGCCAGAATATAGTAAAAATAATATTATTCTTATTATTATTTATCATCTTATTCTCATAATTTTTATAGAGGTTAGATAGAAATGGTCTGGGAACAAGCAGCTATCTTGCTATTTATAACTTTATACTCATTATTTTGTAGGTTATCATTCATGCAGAACTATATATGTGTGTATGTATAAAATTCCTCCCTGACTGAAAGCCAAATTTATCTCCTTTCTCATGTATTTGCTATAAGAAAACAAACATTTTTATGAGCATACAAAGAGAGACAAAACACAGCATCAAGGTCTGAAAATATATCACAATCAGTTAGGCTGTGTAATATACCTTCAGTACTGGTTCAGCCACTAATTACCAGTCAGAATGAGTCAGTAATGGAATTTCCCAGACCTTTGTTTTGTCATATAAATTATGAAGAGGTTGGACACATGATAACCTCTTAAGTGCCTTGTACCTCATAATCTTGTGGTTAGCAGAAATCTAGCTATAATATAGTTTCATTCATTTAATAAACATCCATTAAGTATCTATTATATGCAGAGTTTGCTGCTACATGCTACAGGGAATACAAATATGTCTAAAACATGAATGATACTTAAACATACCAGAAATAAGTTATTAGATAATATCATAATATTAAAGGCACAAGTTAATATGTTTGATGTAGAAACACAAAAAAAAATTGTAATTTTTTTAAATCTCGCTTTTTGAATGTTATAAAGTTTTCAAGTTAATACACTTGATCATAGGATTCAACTTATAGGTGAGATAGATTCCTGACTGTTTCTCAAAGAGAAAAGCCACAATTTCTGTTGAACTTTGAAAAACATTAATAAAACCTCCTGTCACTAGCTTTCCATTCATATCCTTAATTGCCTGAAGCTGTAAAACTGTCAGATTATTTCCTATATTAAAATACCTTCTTCAGCTCTTTGAAGTTGCATTTCACTTACAGATTTAGCTTTCAATATCAATTAAAGATAGGAAGGTAAAGGGGAAGCAATATAATTGGGATGGTGATTAAGGAGTGTTGTCATGTCTAGATCAGGCTAGAAAAACTGAAGAGTTGCACCTTTTCCTATCAGTCCTAGAAGGCTATTTGAAAGATATGGATTCTTGGGAAAGTTTAGTAGTGAAAAAGAGTAATATCTTGACATATGGAACAGGGAAGAATATTTTCAATTAGAGCAATTCTGAGGGAAGGATACACAATGATTTTGAATAGGTGTTTTTAATATAAAAATGCATGCTAAGACTTAGGAGAAGAGTAGAAAAGTAAGGTGGACTAAGCTGTCTATAAAAAGTTTTTGAAGCATAACTAAGGATTCTAGACTTGACCATTGGGATAATGGAAAGCCAATAGAGAACTTTAATTTAATTTAAGGAAATAGAAGAATAGATTGGAAGTAAAGAATATATGAACTTGTAGGAAAATAGTAATCATTTTGCAATGAAACTTTAATGAATGAGTTAAACTAAATAAAATAATAACAGAAAGAGAGAAGGGGGGGGGGGAGGATAGTATCTAACCTCCAGGACAACTAACCTTTAGCATACATGCATTCTGGGGGCTGAAACCACAACAAATAGATATTCACAGAATCATACCTTCATATTGAATAATTGGTATGGAAAGGATATGGGAACCCGGAAAGGCTAAGAACTATTATTATTTCATTAGATTTGGATAATTTAAGTGAAATATATGGCATAATATAATGGAGAGAACTCTAGATTTAAAGGAACTCTAATCCCAGCTCTGACATTTATTAGTTATATGACCTTAGAGAAATCACATAATTAGTTATGGAGTATGAAGAAACCTTAGAGATCACCTAGTCCACCCTAATCATTTATAGATACAGAACAGAGACCTACAAAGAGTGATTTTCCTAGTATCAGAAAGGGATTTGTACATATGTCCCCTAAATTCTAAATTGTGTCCATTTAAGTTCCTAAAATTCAGTTTCTTCCTCAGAAAAACTAGGATAATTTTATTTGTGCTTTCAGTCACAAAGGTGAGTGTTGTTTTGGTTTGTTTTGAGAAAAGTAGCAAACCACAAAGCATTCTATAAATGTTATTTGTACTTATTTTTGCTTGATTGGCATGATGAGTATTTCCATCATGGGTGACAAATAAACAAGATAGAAAAAGTTTTGTATCTGAATTCGGAATACTAGGAATCAAATATCACTTCTGCCTTGGATAATGCACTTCATTTTGAGGGACCTCATATATAACCTTCAAATTCCCTCTCAGCTTTATATCGGTGTTCCTATCAACATTTTGTGGAACTGTTTCACTCACTAAAATCAACATGCTTTAACTAAGTGCTTCGATGTGCCAACCATGCTAAATTCTGGGGACACAAAGAAAGATATAAACAAACAACCAAAAAACTCAAACAATCCCTGAGCTCCAGGGGCATAGCAAACACTCTAATTATGAGGATAACTTAAAAAATGTATTTATATGTGTGTGTGTGAGAGAGAGAGAGAGAGAGAGAGAGAGAGAGAGAGAGAGAGAGAGAGAGAGAGAGAGAGAGAGAGAGAGAGAGAGAGAGTTGTGGTCTCAAAAAAGAAGGCACTGGCAGGTGGAAAAACTGAGGGAAGGCTTTTATAGAAAGTAATATTTGAGCTGAACCTTGAAGGAAGTGAGGGAAGTCAAGAGGCAGAGGTGAGGGAGAATATTCAAGGCATGAGACAATGGTTCAAAGACAGGTATCTGAGAGATGGAGTGTGTTGTGAAAGGAAAGGCAAGAAGACCATTGTAACTAATTCATATGGTATATGAAGGAGAGTAAAATTTTAAGAAGTCAAAATTAGGATGTGAAGGCCTTTTTATTTAACTTGCCAAATTGATTTGATCTTAGAGATAGTAGAGAGCAACTGCACTTTGAATGAACACTCAATACATGTTCCATACCAAAGAGTTGACAAATATTCAAGATTTAAGTAAAGTACTGAAATATGTTCCTTATAGGATTGCATATTAAGAAGAGACTTACTAGGTTCTACATAGTACAAGCAAAGCAGTAACTGTCTTATATGCAGTGGTGCCAGTTTTCTTCATCATTCTAACAGCAGAAAATTGCAGCTATCAGACCATATTCAATTTCTGCCCTCAATGTTTTTAGTGTCCTTTCTCTCAAGTGTCCACTTTACAATCTGCTGAACTACTGAGATAAGAAAAATATACTTGTTTTACTCTCTTCATATGACTTTTCCAACTTATATCCTCTCCTCAAATCAAATTAGGACATTTCATAATTCTTCCTAAATTAGGAAAAAATTTGATTTAGCAAATATGTAATATTTAAAATCCTCAGCTTTACACAAGCAGGAACAAAATCACCATGTCAGCCAAAATTCTGGCTGCTGAATTATTTTCAAAATAATAAATTCCTTTTGAAATACTGATATATCTACTATTAGCCATTTGAAATATTTCAAGATTGGTTTCTCCACTCTCTTTTTCCCCCAAAATCATTTTTATTTTATCTAGTTACTAAAATGTTCACTTCAAACTTCTATTTTAAAAAACATCCATATTGCTCCCTTCACTTCTCTAAGGACATCCCTTGAGTTAAATTCCCTTAGACCCAAAGGTTAATTTGACAGTTTTGAAAATTATAATAACTCTTTCAGGGTTCTGAATGGTATCTTGGACAGAAGATCTTTAAAGCATGACATTTGTCAAGTGCAGTTGCACACATGTCTTAAATTTCAGGTGCAAAGCAAGCTGAGGTTGACTGATTTCTTCAGCTCAGGAGTTCTGAACCATAATGGGATATACCAATCAGATGTTCAAACTAAGTCTGGCATACAAATGGTGAGCCCCATGAATGACAGAACACTAAGTTGCCTAAGGAGAGATGAACCAGCCCAGATCAGAAATGGAATGAGTCAAAGCTCCCAGGTTAATCAATAGTGGGATTGGGATTGGGAATAATCTTTGTACTTGTAATTTTGGCAAGGTTGGATTCTTAATAAATAATTAAATAAAGAAAGAATAAAATTTTAGCCCAGGGCCTACAAGAGTTAAAATAGCACTTTGGAAGTACAGTTCGAAGAACATTTACTATACAGTCTATAAGATACTCTGGTTTAAAGTTAGCCTTGGGTAAATCTCACTCAAATTATCTTGAATATCTGGAAGGTTATTAATATTTTTCTTGATGTTGTCATTATTATAAATAATATAGAACTGTTCATGATAAAATTAGTAAAAAAAATAGGTACAATGCCACAACTATCTCATTGTACTCCCTATACCTTCTATAGTCATCCATATCTCTATGAGGGCTGACTTGTTTCTTCCTGGATAATATTCACACTTTCCTGACTCTCCTTTTATTCTTAAAGAGCTACCTAACACAATGGAATAACTCTACCCAAAACTAAATACCCCTGTGGACAAGAATAACCTACTTTAATTGATACTTACAATTAACATAAGTAATTTCATCCCATCATACACTCTATCCCATCATTTCTGAATATGCACCCATTTCATTTATTTAAACCTCATTCTACTTCATCCACTGAATACTCCCTTATTTCCATTTCCTGCAAATAATCCTCCCTACCCTTTACATCTCACATTAAAGCTATCCATTTCTTCTACTATATTCTCTAGAATTCCTGCTCTATAAATAAGAAACTAGCTTTCATCCTAAATATTTTTCTTCCTCATTCTCTACATTTTTTTGGATTCATTGGGACCTGGCTTTCTCCAAGTGACACAACTTTCCTGGCTAACTTTTCAAGCACTGTTTACACTTTCATTCTTACCTCTGCCTCACTGGTCATGGAAGGGAAATTATAATACTCCTTGCTATTCATTCCTATTTCTAAGTTCTCCCTCTATACCAAACATAATAACATCTTTTTTTGAGGTTCATTAAATCTATATTTATTACTCAATCCAGTTTCTGCTGGCCATTGTCTACTTAACTCTAGGTCATTTATTTCTTCATTAATGAATCCAGTTGTGGGTTTCTAGACTTTCCTGACCAACTCCTGATTTCATATTTCTAAATACATTTTGATACTCCATCAAACACCCAAATTTCCCAAAATTTCAACTTATTCCTTTCTCATAACCTACTTCAATTCCACAATTCATGGAGATAGTCATATCCTTGATCTCATCATCACCCACAAGTATTCCACATCTCTGTTCAAGAATTCTGAAATCAATCTTATTCTGTAGTCATTACAACTCTGTCTTGCAATGCCCAAAACCTTGTCTTCGTTCTCCCTACAACCTCCAATCCACACATACCTTATAAGGTTAATTCATGGGTCATCAACCTTACATTATTTTTCTTCTTTTCCCCATCTTCACCTGTTGGTGAACCAGATCAATTCTACACTATTCTCTTCTTTTGAGTCTCACATCCCTTTAAGATATCATAGACTCATCAAGTATAGCCCTGAATTGCTCCCACTATTTATTTTCAACCTAAAACAGAGTAAAGATGAAGAAAATTATAAAACTATGTTAAATGAGGCTACCATAAATTTATATTGCATAATCTCATCTGGGATCTCACTGCAGCAAGGAAATCCTTTTACATCCCATCTCCCTATTCAATTCATTGTCACACTTGCCACAGTGGCTTGTCTAAACCTTTTCATCTCTTCTTAAGTCTCCCATAATTCTCTCTACCTTCCCCCTTTTTAACTGAGAACCTTGCCTCATATTTAATAGAAAAATAATTGAGGCTAATGGCCAAGAGCTCCTCCTACCTTTTCTCCACCTTATCTCATATTGCTAAAATATCTTCTCTTACTGTCTTTTCCTTCAATCCTGTTTGAGGTGAAGAGGTAACCTTTTTCCTTGCCAAAATGAATGCCATCTACATCTATTATACATCTATACATTATACATCAATTCTAATGTATCTTCTCCAGAAGATTGTCTCCTCTATCATTTCTTCTCCTTCACTCATCTTTAATCTTTTCTGTCTACTGCCTGCCACCCCAGTGCCTACAAACATACTCATGTTTTCCTATTGCCAAAACACTTATTTGATTTATCCATTCCCACTAGTGTTTGTTACACTCTTCTCTGTATATTATATCTTTTGTGACTAAATTCCTTACTCTCAGTCTTCTTAGTTATCTAGAGTCTAGATTTTGACCTAGTGATTAAACTTCAACTGATCTTTTTAAAGTTAAAATGATCTCCATTGATAACCTCTTCTCTCCATAATGGTAGTCTCTCAGTGACCGAGAATGACAATTGTCTTTGTGCATTATCATCTATTGATGTACCCTCATGTGGCTTTGAAATCCAAAGACTGAGGTGCAGAGTTTGTGGCACATGGGGCCTGGGACGCCAGTTGTTACGGGAGGTGCGGTTGTGGCCTGGTGTTGGCATTCACCCGCAGTGGCAAGACGTCGACATGGCTCATCTTCAAAGGTGGTGGCGGCATGGTTAATGTGGGTACACCAGTTGCTTCTGTCAGAGGCAGCACGTTCTAGTTGCTTTGGTGTAATGCCAGCCCACTTCAAGTTGGACTTTAGCTGATCCTTGAATATTTTCTTTGGTCGGCCTTGTTTCCTGAGTCCAGCTGACAGTTCACCATAGAATACCTGTCTTGGTGTTCGCTGTGAGTCCATGCGGATGACATGTCCAGACCATCGTAGCTGGGTTTTGAGGACCATGACTTCGATGCTGGTGGAGGTGGCTCTGTCGAGGACTTCCTGGTTGGTGATTCGGTCCTGCCATCGGATCCTCATGATTGACCGGAGGGAGCATTGGTGGAATTGCTCCAGCTGTTTCATGTGCTTCCGGTACAGTGTCCATGTCTCACAGCCATACAGGAGCGAGCTGAGGACCACTGCGTTGTACACTTTGAGCTTCATCACAGTGCTTACACCGCTGTGTTGGAGGACTTTGCAGCGCAGCCACCCGAGTGCCTGGCTGGCCTTTTGGATCCTGGAATTAATCTCGTGGTCTAGAGACCCGTCGTTGGTGATGGTGCTGCCCAGGTACTTGAAAGTGTTGACGTTAAAAAGCTGTGTGCCATCGATTGTAATGCATGGCTGGTTAGTTGTCCTCCCTGGTACAGGTTGGAACAGCACCTCTGTTTTGCTGAGGCTGATAGTCAGGCCAAACAGTTTTATTGTGTTAGAGAACCTGTCCACAATGGTTTGGAGATGATTTTCTTGGTGGGCCATGAGAGCACAGTCATCTGCGAAGAGAGCTTCCAGGATGAGTCTCTCTGTTGTCTTTGTTTTTGCAGTCAGGCGGCGAAGGTCGAATAGTGAGCCATCCAGTCGGTATTTTATGTAGACGCCCAGGTCTAGATCCATCACAGCATGTCGTAATACTTGGGTGAAGTATAGGTTGAATAGTACCAGAGAGTACTTCTCTCCATACTTCTCTCCATACTCCATAATAGTCTCCATAGGACACTACTCTATCCTGTTTCTTGTCCTATATATCTCACTACTTCTCAGTCATTGTTTCATATTGTTCATCTGATTTAACTTTACCTCATTTTACATTAATTCATGTAAATCTGCTCATGCTTCCTTATACCCATCATTTTAATCATTTCTTAGATCACAGTAATATTTCACTAACCACATTAGTCATTCACCAGTCAATGGATATCACATTGTTTATGTTTTTTGGCAATAAAAAAAGGTTGCAATAAATATTATGGCATATATCAGAAACTTATTTCTGCCCTTGAACTCCTTGTAATATATCCCAAGTAATGGGATATCTGAGTTAAAAAAAAGAGATTTTCCTGGAATAAAAACTCAATAGTAATCAACAGCACAAGATATCATATGTCCTAAAATAAAACAAAGCAAAAAAGAGAAACAATTAATCCTATTCTAGGCTGCATTTCACTAGCACTGAGTCTGGAATAAAAAGGCTTTATAGCACTAGTATATTCAACCCTAGTCAGATAATTTTATAGTATTTTATAGGATTATGCCCAGCACTTTTTGGAAAGACATTGAGAAGATGGAATATGGTGACTAGGATGTTAAAAGAATGGTATAACATTCCTTTTTAAAAGTTAAAGCAAAGAAAAGAACCAGGAATTTTTCATCTGGAAAAGATAAGATGGGCGATAATAGCTGTTTTCAAATATGTGAAATACTATCACTTAGAAGAGAGATAGCATTTGATCTGATTGTTCTTATTGAGCAGAATAAAATCAATGGGCAAATGTTGCAAAGGCTGATTTGGGAATGGGATAATGAAAAAATAAAAACCCTCAATATCAAGATTTTCCAAAAGTGCAGTGGGATGACTAAGGAGATAATAAATTATCCATTCCTAAAAGTTTTTAAATTTAGGCCAGATGGTCACTTGTAAGAATTATCATAGACATGACTATCATTCAAGTATGAGTTGAATTAAATGGCTTCAGAGATCCCTTATAACTCTTAGAATAAATGAAAAAAGTATTCAATAAATTAAAATTGTCAATGAATAGTTAGAAAGGAGAAAAAGAAATTGATATACTGGAAACTATTGCAAAAGAGATATTTTTTAAGTGTTCCTTGCAATATTAATGTACTCAAATGAATGACTTCTCTCCTCTTTCACTTCTCACTAAATTTAAACTGGAGAAATGTCTGGCTATATTAAATGATCATTTCTGATACTGAGAGCACAAGGTAACACTAATGCCAGTGAATGTCATCCTTCAATGAATGCCAAGACATCAACACAACTGCAGCAAATATTCAGGGCCTTAGAGAGTATTCTGGCGCCATTATGCAATTTACCTTTACTTAGCTTTACTTTGAAGCTTAGCTAGATGTCATCATTTTGTCATTTCACAGACTTTCACTTATAAGACATTAACTTTAAAAGAAAATAAGGTAATAGATACTCCAGCATATGCATGTTTGCCAAGTGCAGCAATTAAGTCATTCTCTGCCTACAATGAGTATATACCTCTATATTGCTCACAGCAAGTAGCACAAACAACTAAGGCAAAAGTTCAATTTCCTTCATCAACTTTGGAAATTTTTTTTGCATGACAGTAGAAGTTTATTATTGTTATAAGAACAGGTTATTTCTCAATCCTCTTAAGACAAAGAAAGCTATTTTTGGTGGTTTCATTTTATATAATGAAAAATGTTGACCTCCTCTACTCACCAACCATAAAGCTATTTGTGAATGTTTAAGCACAGCTGTTCGCAACTGAACACTTTGATTAAAGGATTGTGGCTGCTTTGACTTTCTGATTTTTAAGAAAGAAACATAGAAATGAAGAAAGCCCAGAGTAAAACTTCAAAATGTAGCAAAAGCTAAAAGGAAAGAGTATTTACTCATGAGGAAGTTAAACTTTGATTTAATAGCAATATTTGAACACGAGGAGATTTATTATTAGAAAGTCCCTATCTATTTTTGAATCAGCAACTTAGAGAATGTAGTTTAATGAAATGAGAATTGCAAAAATCTAGACTTAACTATTTGCCAAATACAGAAAGATGGTATTTTCTTTCTGTGGCCAGGACATCATACTATTTTACTCACAGGAAGTTTCCCAACTAGGTAAGGTCTGATCTCACTTTCTCACACATCTTTTGAACATGTTGCTTGATTTACTGGAAATTTAACTTTATTCCAAGAACTCATTTTTTTTCTTAATTTTCAAAAAGTAATCTGCAAGGTCAACCAGTAACAGATTATAACTATAAGGAACCAAAAATTATATTATCATTTGTCTCTAATGAAAGTGATAAAGCAATAATATATACATACATTTAGATACAGACTTAAGTATATATTTGATATATACACATTTATCTATGTATAATTGACAACTCTAATTTCAAAAGCTATAATAACACCTTTATTTTAAATGCTTTGTACAATTACTATCTAGTATCACCTTTAAGAGAAGCAATGTAGTACAAATAATTATAGACTCTGAGACAAATAATTTAATCTCTGCTTCTGACATATATAAATTTTGTGACCATAAGCAAATATTAACATCTCAAAATATAGGGCAACTCTCTAATATTTTTTAAGATTAATAATCATTCTATAACAATGTAGAAACATTCAGCATATGGAGTCCCATGCCCAAAGGAAATTACATGGAGCAAAAGAAACAAATGAACAAAGTCTTAAATACTAACAATTCATTTAGTCATTGAGAATATTCATATATCTATATCAAGTAAATGCAGTGGCATTTGGGGAATTTAAAGAAGCTTTCTTCTTTTAAAAACAGATGCAGAACCTATAAATTCAACCCAGTGGAGTTTTTCTTTTTTTTTTTCAAACTCTGAGTTAAAGAGGGCAATTCCTTTGTTTCTTAGAGAAATAATGTAAAACAATAAAAAGTCTTTGGAATTTAAAGTCAGGGAATCTGAATTCCAGTTCTGCTATAAAACACCTGTGTAGTTTGGGGCAAAAAAAAAGTTAATTTCTCAGGATCTCTGTTTCCTTACTTTTGATTACCTGCCCAGGTCTAATCTTTGGTGGTATGAAGCATTTTAATGAGAGGCTTCAAATTACATAACTTCTCAGTCTCTTCTTGGAGCTTTGATCTTGGGAAAAATGAAGATTTTTCACATCTGGCTGCCCTGAAGATAAATGCAAAGAAGTGAGAAGGGATTTCTTTCAATAAGTAAGACTTACAAGGAAGAAATATTATGTAATAAGGGGGAAATGGCTGGATTTGAAATCAGAGTCTTCAGGTTGAAACTTTGGCTCTACTACAAAACTCAGGTCTTCTGTCTCCAAATATAGTATTATAAGAAATTAAGTGTAGGGTTTGACTAAATATGAGAATTCTAAAGTAATATTGTGGTCACTGATTTAAAATATTACAACTCAAGTCAAAATGACTTTTAGTAGCTTTTATTTACAAAGAGATGGAAAGAGCGAAAGAGAAATGTCAGAAGAGGGTAGAGAAAATGTCTAGTCTATCACTCTAAATGTTGCTCTGGTATCTGGCTCAGTGCCAGCAGGGCTTGGTAACCCCTCAGCCAGAGGACCTGGTGGTGCCTTATGCAAGGGTTCCACCTCCAGGAAAGGAAGGGCTCTCTGGAACTAATCTCTTTAGAAGCCAGGAAAGGAAGGCTAGCTACTCCCTCACCCAAGTTGAAGTCCAAAGGAGAAGATCCAAGAGCAGTCCTCCAAGAATCAGTCTAAGAGCTAAAGTCAAGGTCCAAGCCAAAGTTCAAGTCCAAAGTCACCTCCAAAAGCTAAGTCACCAGAAACTCCCTAGACAGGAAGTTCAGGACTTTTTATAGCCCTTTTTCCTCATCACTTCCTTCCCCTTCCCCCACTTTACCAGAACCAATTTCAGTCTTTCAATTTGCTTAGCACTGCCCAGGAGGTAGTTCAGGGCCTCTGGAGTTGTCACCAGCTTTAGTAAGTGACTTTCAAACTCTCTTATTTGGTGTTAAGTAGGGGTGTTTAAGTTTTTGGTTAACTTAAAATTTTCTGATTGATAGACAAAGAAAATTTTATTCACTCTTCACAGTAAAGTCTTGGCAAATGACTACACTTCTATTATTTCATTTCTTCCTAGCTTCAAAGTAACAGATAGGTGAGACAATCTTTAATACCCTTTTTATCTCTAAAATTCTATATTACAACAGAGGAAAATTCTTCTGATTTGCTTAAAGACAAAACTAATTTATCTGCAAATCTACAGAAATGAGAAATCAAAAAAGATAAATGAAAAAAGAAATCTGGTTCCTCAAACTTTTGATTGTTGGAGAATAAAAATCTATAAATGATGTAGCTCCTTTTCAAGAGTGCCTCTAAATAAAAACCTATGCTATAGTCCTTAGGAAATATATCTAACTAAATCAAAGGCACCAAGAGGCATCTTACAAACATAATATCACTCCTTTAAAACTGGGAAAATTTAAATTTTACATTTTTCCATATTTAGTGGATGGAGAAGTGTAAGAATCTCTAATTTATACACATTCAAATCTAAATTCTAGAACAATATTCCTTTGGTTTTAGGGGACATATGTAAAGGAAAAAAGTTTTTACACTATTTTAAAATTTTCATTTGATTAATATAAATCTCTTTATATGCAACCATTCTACATGAGGACATAATTATTGGTACAATTTTTCACTGCAAGTTATAGATAGAATTTCTTTTAAGCTCATCAGCCCAGATTTTTTTAAGGTTGTCATTTAAATCAAGAGCATGAAACTAACATGAGCATAACACCTATACTTCAACTTTCACGGAGGCAATTACTTAAACAAAGCAAAAGATTTTTCTTACATACACCTTGACTCTCACTTATTTGATACAGTTACCTAGATTTGCCCACAGATTGAGCATACTGTAGTTTTAAGTGAAAACATGGAATTCAAACTTGTCATGGCTAATGTTGTAATGAGAAAAGAACAATTCATGAATTAACAGCTGAATTTTTTCTATTGTGGAGCCTATTGAAACAGATGTCTCTATTAGTCTTTATATTTGCATGAAAAGATCATATTCCCTGAGTGTAGCTTTTTATTGTTGGATAAGACTTGGGAAAATTAGTGTGTGCCATATACTTATGAGCATTAGAGAAGTAGAAACCATTACTTATACAATCAATTGCAACAAAGAAAATGAAATAAATGCACATTCAATTTACTATTTGCTCTTTCTTTTGTGGAGAATTTAAGTGGCAATATTTTTTTCTTTTTTATATATTACTAAAATATTAAACAAAGCAAGAAAAAGTGCCTAATAAATTCACGTTGAGTTTTGTCTAGGGGAGATAAGCAGACTCTAAATGTGTAAAGGAAATTCTAATATTGTTGAATTTGACACATATTTCTGCTAAATAATTTAATTATTTCTTAAAGTTAATATTTGCCTAACATATTTTACATCTGTAATTTTTTACTTTCATGTAAATTATAATTAGAAAAATTCAGATTAAATTTCAGTATCTAGAGCATAAATTTCTCCTCTAATGAATATATGAATTTCCAATTTCAAGTCAGTTAATATTGCTTGATTTGTGTCTTGGCCCTCTTTGTTCATTTATTTTTTCACCTGGCTAAAGAGGATACAAAATGTCTTATTAGCTTTTTCATTCAAATGATTGAAAAAATTTTACTTAAAATTCAATCAGGGATGCAACAGATGAAACAATTAAAACATTAGTAAAGAAAATAAAGTTTCATAATTCATCTACACAGTGCATAGTTTTTGTTGCTTCATAAAATATTACAATAGGTATTTTATCTAGTGGTCTTCATTACCTTTCCCATAAATAAACAATGACTTAAATTAAGCAGTAAAAATTCTTGAAGACCCAAAGTTCTATCCCCAATGAAAAAGACTTGATTCAAATATAGATAAGTAGCTGAATTGTGCAGAAGTAATTCAGTGTTTCAGAAATGTTATTGATATCATCCTAATAAAATAGATCTGGGGCAGATGATTAACAATAGAAGAATGATTATTCTTCCAAAGTCCTCAGCTATCCATTGGTATCAAAATGGTGAAGAATAAGTAAAGTCAAATATTTGACAGAGGTTAAATATTGTGTTCGATCAAGCGTAAACTGAACTTTTAATAGCACACATTTATGTGCCACTTTAAATTTTGTAAGACACTTTAAACTCATTTATTAAACATTTATGAAGCACCTACTATTTGCTAGTCACTCTGCAGGGAATTGAAAGAATGACAAAAGCCAGCTGCTACCATCAAGAAAATCACAACCTAATGGAGCGAGCAGACAAACAAAAATGTTCAAACTACATACAGGATAAATGAGAAATATTTTAAAAAGATAAAACACTAGCATTAAGAGGGGTTAGGAAAGGTTTTCCTGAAGAAGATTCCATTTTTGTTGATATTTCAAGCCAATGAAACCAGTAGGTGGAGGTGAGAAGAGAGAGCATATTTCAGGCATGGGAGACAGCTGGAGTAAAATTCTATAGCCAAAGGATGGTCCTGTTCATAGAACAAGGAAGCCAGTTTCAAGTAATGAAAGAGAATGTGGTAGGGAGGAAGGTTTAAAAAGCCTGGAAAGTTCAGAGGGGAAGTAAGTAGTGTAAAAGAGAGAAATCTGGAAAAGTTGGGAATAAGCCTGGAAGAGCTACAAGAATCCTGCAAGTAGCAAAGGGAGGATGGGCAAAAAAGAAACTTGGAACCTTGAAGGGAGAGAAAAAGCTGATCCAGGCAGATGAAATAGACTCCTGGTGGAGAGTACCTGGGCAGAGGGTTTTGTTTTTGTTTTTGTTTTTTTTTTTGTACTGGCACTCTCAAAGTCAGTGATTTTTCTTTCCCTGAATTTCTGATCCCAAACCCTCCTGAACCCCAGCCAGTGGACAAGGACTTTGAGAGACAAGCAGTCCACAAAGAAGATCTCTACAACTCCCTTTGAACCTTGAACTTGGGGACACTTGCTGTGCCAGCCAAGAAACCAGGGTTTCTCTACTCTGAACCCCTCATGGGTTCAGGTTATCAGATCTAAGCTACTTAACTTTGGGGGGAAAGGTGTTAATTAGATAGGGACCCCCTCCCCCCTTTCCCTCCTGAATCTCAATCCTTACCCTTCATCAGCCCTGTCCCTTTCCTGCTTCCATTAAATAAACTCAGTCATTAGAACCCAGAACTGGCTCCAGCTTTATTAGGTGGCAGCCTGAATTGAGGCGGGAGGAGAAGGGGTTTCTCTCTCTCCAGAAGAAAGTGGCTTACCACCTGAAGCCTCTTTCAACAAAGATCCCAGAGAGCCTACCAGTAGGAATTGAGGGAAGTCATAGTGAGAGTATAGTCAGATGATGGCTGAGGGGGAAAAAACATCTTTCTCTCCTCTGGCCAAACAACAATACTTCTTCTCTCTCTGTCTCTGCTTTAAAAGCAAGAGAAGCCATTTCCATTCTCCCCTTTCCCCATTATATTACAGTAGTAAAGGTCTTTGAAAAACTAAACAGAGGTTATTGTATTTGATCCTGGAAGTAATAGGAAGACATTGGAGTTTAATAAGTAGGAGTTTGAAGGGATTGACATACTTAGAAGAGCTGGAGGTAGATAATTTTGGTGACTAAATGGAAGATGGATTGGAGTGGGGAGAAACCTGAGGCAAACAAACACAATAGTAGGCTATGACAATAATTTGATTGTGAAATGATAAAGATCTGAACCTGGTTTGTGGCAGTATAAGAAAAGTAAATGAATAATATTTGAGAGATGTTACAAAGTTGAAATTGGAGGCCTTGGCAACAGTTTGGATAAGGGGAATAAATGACCATGAATAGTAGAAGATGACACCTCAGTTGTAAATCTGAGGGATTTGAAAAGGGGTGTTTTCTTTGCCTGAAATAGGTAAATTAATGTGTAGTATGGGTTTAGAAGGAAATATAATTAGTTAAGTTTTGGATATTGTGAATCTTGAAATTTCTCAGACTTGTGAATGTTAAAAAATTCCCCATTGGGACTATTCCCTATTTTAAACAGTGAAGCTACTTAGATCTAAAATGTGAGACCTCTACTCCACCTGTACTTAAGGGGAGAAAACTCCTTGCTGAACAATGAAAAGTACTTAAACCCATACTTAAGCCATGCCTATTTTTAGAAAGGGGTGCTAAGTACCTTTAAAGGTCAGGCAACTTGTGAACTTACAAGGAGCAAAGAGGTGAAAACTTACTCAGAAATTCTAGTCTACTCTGGTATAAATTACTCATAAGTTCACACCTAAAAATGGTCTGTCCTTTGAAAAAATATCTACTGTGATTGGTAGATGTAAGAATTTAGGGGAGGTGACAAAGGAGAAAATGCCCTTTAAAAGGAGACTAAAAGCTCTCTCTGGAAACAGTCAGCTGGTAAAGGCTGGCTTGAAGGGTCTCTCTCGAGACTCTCGGGAACATTTCAAAGAAGCATTGAGCTGGTGAAGTCAGCTGAGATGGAGCTGGCCTGGTGTCACTAGAATCCTTGCTTGGACAGATCTTGTGGTGAGTGATTAAAGACTGACTGATCTTTTCTCCAAGAGCCTAGCCCTGGGTTAGCCAGGACTGGCCAGGGCCGGCTTATCCCTTTCTCATTATTCTCTCTTTTTCTCTCTTTCTTTAATTCCTCATTGTATTATTAATTAAATTCTCTATAAAACCCAGTTGACTTGGGTATATTTGAATAATTGGGAATATTTCCCTGGCAACCACCTTATATTTGATTTGAAACAAGACACTGTGGTGAAAACATATTTCTGCGGTCACAATTTACTCATCCACTCTTATATCTACTATTTTTATCTACAACAATTTAAGTCTTCCACTATTTTAATCACTACAGTTTACAAGCTCAACTATTTTAACTCTCACAATATGTTGAGGTTAAGATATTTATTAGACATTAACTTTAAGACATCTCAAAGAGATGTGAGATTGGAGATTAATGGAGAGATTAAAGAAGGATAGATATATTAGAGAACCACCAGCATAGACATCCATGGGAGCTCATGAGATCACCAAGAGAAGTAAGTAGTATAAAGGGAAATGGGAAGTGAACACAGGATAAAATGGATGGATGGAGATGGAGGAGGTGAATGGTCTGGATGGGGATCCCTTCCAATACAGAAGAATAGAATTAGGAGAAAAAAACGTGTGAGGGAAGTGAATATCAAGGAAGAGAGTGTATTGTAAGAATTTAAATGTAGGTTTTTATGTGTAAGATAATTTTAGCATTGTGACTTGAAAATCTAAATTAATTTGATCACCAGGGAAAATCCCAAATACCCAAGTCAGCTGGAAATTATGGTGATTTTAATCAATATATAGAGAGATGGAATTAAGGAAGAGAGAGAGAGAGAGAGAGAGAGAGAGAGAGAGAGAGAGTTAATTTTAACTGCTCCAGCTCAGGCTGAGCCAGGTTCTGGGGGCCTTCAGTTCACAACATTGTTAAAATCCAGGCAGTAGTTAAAGGTCTTGGCCAAAGTAGCCTCCCTGAGCCCAAGGGAAAGGGAGTCAGTCTTATCACTCACCATGAGACCATCTCAAAGAAGCTGTCTGAGGGAGATCCTCTAGGCTCAGTTCCTCCTCTGAACTGCCTTCTGTCTGAATCTGTTCCCTTCTGGCCTTTACATCCTCTTTTTAAAGATTTTTTTTTTCTCTTGTGTCAACTCCCCTAAATTTTCACCTCTACCAATCACAGCAGATGCTTTTCTCCAGGACTTCCCATTCTTTAATTCTCACCTTCTTTGATTAGATTTTCTCCAGGACTGTCCACCCTTTAGTTCTCACCTTCTCCAGTTAGATTATATCTTTTGAGCTACTTCACACTTCTTTGTTAAGTTCACCTTTTGTTAGTTACTTGACCTTTTTGTGATAAATTTAACCTTTATAGGTACTTAACACCCTTTTGTATTAAGGTATAAAAATAGACTTAACTTAACATTCTAGCTTCACTATAAGGTATGAGTTAAGTACCTTCATTGTTCAATCAGAAGTTTACAACTTTATCTTCCCCTAAAGTACTGTCTGAGTAGGGTGGAATAATTTTTAAAGTTTCACATATGCTAATATGAAAGTTCTGAAGTATTATTGTGGTCACCAATTTAAAAATATTACAGCTTAAGTCAAAATGACTTTTAGCAGCTTTATTTATGAAGAGGTGAAAAGAGTGAAAGTGGAAAAATGTAAATTAAAGAGACAGAAAATACTGCCTGGCTACAAATACCCTAAATTTAATCCGAATGTCTCCAGATTTCAAATGCAAATATAAAAGTGAATCCAAAGAGCCAGGAAATGATGAAGAATCCATGGAGAACCTTCATTGCACACAAGGCTAAGACCAACAAGAATTCCACCAGAACTCACACTGAAGGGAGTGGCCCACCAAAATGCCAACAGGCAGAGAGGGTCTCCTCACTGAAGAACCAAAGAAGGAATCACTGCATTCACCATAATCTGATGCAGGTTCCATGTAAAGAGTCTCCTCCTCCACTCCTCCAGTCTGGCTCACCAAATCAGAGAGTTACTGAATCCTTGAGTTGGCCTTTTTAAAGCAGTTTTCTCAATGTTACTTCCTGTCACTCTCCCACTTTATTGCAGTCTTTCAATTTGCCTAGCACTGCAAAGGGGGCCGGGGGGGGGGGTGCAGTAACCTTTGGAAGTATGAATTTACTCTAGTAAGTGGCTTGCAACTTTCTTACTTAGTGTCAAGTAGGGGCACTTTAAGTTCTTGATTTGATTAGCTAAAAACAGACAAGGGGAGAATTAATCCTATCTTCACAACGTTCAACAATGTAAAAAGTTGAAGAGTGGTGGAAGAGAATCCAGAAAGAGAAAAGTTCTTTGGATTTGGGAATTAAGAGATCCCAGTAACTTTGGAGAGAGTAGTTTTTGTGAAATGACAAAGTAAAAAATCCAACATGGCAATTAAGAAAAGAGTGGGAGGGAAAAAATAAGTGGCATTTGTTGTAGATGACTTTTTTAAAAATCCTTACCTTCTGATTTATAATCAATACTGTGTATTGGTTCTAAGGAAGTAAGAGTGATAAGAGTGAGGCTATGGGGGCTAAGTGACTTGCCCAGGGTCACAAATCTAGGGAGTGTCTGAGGCCAGATTTGAACCCAAGATCTCCTGTCTCCTCTAGGCCTGGCTCTCATCCACTGAGCCACCCATCTGTCCCCTGTAGATGACTTTTTCAAGGAATATAGCCACAAAGGACAGAAGAAAAATAAAATAATAGCTGAAATGTAAGGATCAAGTCAGAGTTTTTTTTAAAGTTGGGGAAGACAAGACATGTTAGTAAGCAGCAGAGAAAACACCATTAGGCAGGGAGATATTAAAAATAAATGAAAGTAAAAGTGAAGCATGGGTATGACAGAGGTGGCAATCTTGGCTACAGGACAGAATAGAATCACTTGTGTAGGTAGAAAGTTTAGTCTTGTTTAAAAGTAAGGAGTAGTCACTACTATATTAAACAGAGGTGAAAGAAGACAGTAGCAGAGGGAATAGATAGATAGACAGACAGATGTATGCATACACACATACATACATACATAGATACATAGATGGATTGATGGATTGATAGATGGATCGAAGGATCGATGAATTGATGGATGAAGAGGGGATAAGAGAGATCTCACACAATTGACTTCAATTTATTTTTGTAAATATGAGACCAGGTTCTTAGTTCAGAGGGTGGAGAAAGGAGGCACCCTAAGAGGTCTGAGAAAGAATGAAAAGACTTGGGAGAACCACCAAGACTTGTTCATAGTGAGTTAATGTGGGAAATTTAGTAGGATTGCTTAGCAACAGTGAAAGCTGATTTTATAGATGGAGAGACTAAGGCAGGGAGTAGGTGACTTATTCAGGATTAAAAGCCAGTCTGAGACTAGTTTTGTACTCAGGTTTTCCGGGATCTCTCCAGGGCTAAATCCACTTACCCCACCTAGCTGCCTAATGGATAGATGCCTAAGGATAAACTGGCAAGACAAACAGAAGACTACTTTAACTTTCCAGACATGAGTTAGTAAAGACTAGAATAAGGGTGGTAGGTGAGTCAGAGGAGAAAAGAAAGGATGCAAGAGTTGTTGCTATCAACAAGACTTGTCAACAAATTAGATATGAAAAGTAAAGGGCAATAAGGAAAGGATTATCAAGTAGATCACAATCCTAAGAAACTGGTATCTTAAGTGGTACTTTTATCAGTAATAGGGAAATTAGGAAGAGGGAAGTTTTGGGAGAAAGATGCAAATTTTGTTTTTGACATGTTGAGCTTAATATATCTCTTGGGCATCTAGTTTGAGAAGATCAACAGGCAGTTGGAGATTTGGGAATAGAAATCCAGAAAGAGGTGAGGGTTGAATAGACTGGTAGTGATTCTCACTTGCCCTTGACCACAAAATAAGTAGTGGAGATAGGATTTATATCAAGTTCATAACTCTTTCTCATTGACATTAATGCTAGGTATACTGTATATACCTTATAAAATTATCTTTTTGTTTAAGCACATTCACAAGTTACCAAATTTATTTCATGCTTGAAAGCTGAATGTTTGCATGGTCTATATTCCAAATTGAATCATTCCCTGCCTTTCCATTTTCACTCTGGTATTTCAGCATAATTTCCTTTTGCTTATATTCTCCCACAGATCTGAACAGAATTCCCTCTGCTAAGGTTCATTTTAAGTACTACCTTCTCAAAGATGCTTGCCTCATCTAAGCTAGAATCAATGTTTTCTTCCTTGAATTTCTCAAAGCACTAACTTAGATCTCTCCCTATTCCCCTAATGTTCTACCTGGCACTGTAAGTTTCTGTTTATATGCTTTTTCTCCCTATTCCCTTTGGACTGGGATTGTGATATCTTATTGTTGGACACCAAAAAGTCATCTTGGTGTCTTGAAGAGAGGAGATACTTGCTTTTTTTCCTTCCTTTTGAAAAGGACCAAAGTCATAACAGGGTGATTCTGTGACTTGAGTGTAAATTGGATTAAAGTAAGACAGAGTTACACAAGATAGCCTTACCTCTTTCAGAGTCATTGAAATCTAGTGACAAGAAAAAAGTCAGGATGTCTGGTAATGCCCCTGTTATAATTGTTGACTGGTGTCTATCTTTCATACAACACTCACTGATGGCTCCAGGATGCTATAGCATGTACGCAGCCGTATCCTGGTAAAACTTTCCCAGCAAGCTTGCTAAACTAGTGTGAGGGTAACCAACAAGATTCAGACCTGTCAGTGAGTTAAGTGGATGTCCACCCTAAGCATGTATACATACTTAGTAAATTTTGCTTGAATTAAAATTTTAAAATTGTGATTTAGTGCCTTAGAATCATTATGCTAATATTGGGCCATGGAGATATTAGATCCTGATGATGCAGAAATAATGTTTATAGCTCTTTTTCATTATCTCCTATGGAGAGAAAATGAGATTCCCTGCCATTCCAAAAAAAAAAGTCATATACTTGCCTCATAAATTCCCAAACTTGAAGATGAGGATAAATTATATTGTATACTATAGATCCCTACAAATGTTTTTGAAGCAGTATCAAATTCAGTGGACTGTTTTGGATAATCTTATTTATTCAAATCAAGACCCTGCACTACATACAAGGCTTATATATTTTTCAAGTAATACAAAGCAAGAAGCAAAATAGTATATCAAGTCATAATAGCAAAGTAAGAGAAAAAAAATAAATGAACAGAATCTTTATTGATACTCCTTCCAAATGGTTGCTACCTTGGTACAAATTTTCATCCACTCATACAATAATCTGTAGCCTTAGTTTCCTAGTTGATCTCTCTGCCTCAAGGCTCTCTCCATGCTAGTTCAAATCAGTCCAGTCCATTCAAATGCCAGTGATCTCCCAAAGCATAGGTCTACTCATCAATAAGTTCCTATGGTTTCCTATAAACTCCAGAAACAAATAGAAAAACCTTCTGTTTGGCTTTAAAGTCCTTGACAACCTAGACTCCTTCTACCTTTCTAATATTTTTATGTTTCACTTCAAATACACTGTAATCCCACATTATTGACTTTCTGTTACTCTCAAATCACATTCTCTCTCTTGCCTCCCTGAATTTTTATTGTCTGTCCCTCATTAATTGAATTCTCTTACTTCTCACATCTGTCTCTTGGCTTCCCTGACTTTCATCAGGTCAGACCTCATTTTCAGCAGCAGAACTTTCCTAGTCATCTATTGCCATCCCTAACCATACCTTTCCCCCAAAGAAAAGCATATTATTATTGAGTAAATTGGATATTAAGGACATACAAGTATTAATTCAACATACTGTGATTTCAAGACATACTTTGGAAATTGTTTCTTTTTTATTAAATCTTTGATATTAATTCATATATTATTATCACTTGCCTTTCATAAAGGCAACTTGTTGGAACAGAAGATGAAATACTGTGCCTAGAGCTGTAAATAACTTAATTCAAATCAGGTTCCAGAAACTTACTAGCTATGTGATCTTTGACAGGTCACTTAATTTCTGCCTCAGTTTCCTCAACTCTAAAATGGGGATTATAATAGCATCTACTTCTCAGGATTATTATGAATATCAAATGAGAAAAATCAGTAGAGTTCTTAGCACAATGCCTGACAATTAATAAGTCTTTAATAAATACTTATTTCTTTCCTTTATAGAAGCTGTATCTTCAGGTCTTTAGTTAGCAAGGGAGGTATGGTATAGTGAAAAGTATGCTGGACCTTTGATACTTAGCAAAACTGTGTCAAATTTCTCATCTGTGAAATAAAATTAATGCCTAGGACTATTTTGAGGATTAGATAATATGTATAATTTGGTTTTTCTATAAACCTTAAATACTGTGTGCATATCAATTATAATTTTAATGTTTTGTAGGAATAATATTCTAAATGGACTAAATAAAATTTTCAAGTATAAAAAATAAAATAAAATAAAATGGTAGTAAAAAAAATAAGAGTAGGAATCCCAAACTGGAATGGAGGAGCAGGGTTTTTTTGAATTTGTTATTGTTATTGTTTCTTTGTCCCTTTATGGGTAGACAAAGGAAACTAGAGAGTTGGCCTTACTGGTATTAGGAGGATAATCAATATTGCTAAGTATCATAGATCATAGACATAAGGAAAAATACAGGAAGTCAAGTCCAATCTCATCTTACATTTAGGGAAATGGGTATAGAGTGGTTAAAAGGCTTTCTTAGGGTCAAGTGTCTGAAGAAGGGTTTGAAAGCTTTTCCTCACTCCAAGTCTAAGTGGTCCAGTGCTCTATTCGAAATGGCAGATTTTTTTGGTTTGCTTTTTGTTTGAAATATCTCTTTATCTATTTTATTAATATAGAATCTCAGAAATAAGTAGACCTTCTCACAATATAGACCTTCTCACCTTATCCTAATTGGTGAGGTGCCACAAATGAGCCCAATCTTTTTAACACTAAATTTAGTTTCCATGGTGAATCTGGTAAATGCTAATATTGCCTAATAAATCTTCCCATTGTATGCTCAATAGTACAAGTGAAATGAGACTACAGGGAGCAAGGCATATATCTGGTGAGATTATAGGAATCAGCATATATTGACTCCATAAGGAGGAAATTCTCATGATAGCACTAAAGACATCAATAACTTTCCCTTTTCCATTTGCAAATCTAGCTCATCTATTTCTCAGGAAGTCAACAATAACAATAAGAATAACAAGCCCCCCTCTATATTAAATGCACATATTCAATAAAAATTATCATTTAGAGTTATTCAATAATACCAGATAAAAACAAATGAGCAGCAATTAGCACCCCTCTCAGGCAATCATCCACAAGCTATATGACACTGATTTGTTTCTGTCTTTCTGGTTTGGAGTTGTCCAAGGTTTAAAAGTTAACTTAGATACATAAAAAATAATTTCTGAAAACAAAACGTTTGCTATTGTGACTGAGTTTGCTCATATTTTTTTGAAAGAGCACCAGCCACAATGACAATAAAATAAGTTTGACTTTGGTTTACGCATATCACAAAGCAAAAAAAAAAACTGTCAAGACTTCCAAGCTTCTCCCTTTTCCTTTGGTACCATTATGACTTTTATTTCATTGGGTGTTGTTTCTATAGTTCTAATAATTATATTTCACTCAGGGATCCATTTATACTTCTCCTCTGGCCATTCTTCCTTTCCTACTCCCTTTCTACTCCTCTCTCCTCTCTTTTTCACCATTTCTCCTCTTATTCCTTTCCTATTTGTTGAATTGAGAACACAGTGAGCCACCATTCTTGCTTAAACTGTGCCTCCTACCATAAATTAATACCTTTCAATCTGACTGGCTTATTCTATTTCAGTGTCTGAATTCTCCAGGCTTTGGATCTAATCCTATTTGTATTTACATTTTTTCTCCTTCATTTCTTTTCCATGCCCTTTCTAATGACTTTTTCTTATGATAGCATTTTTTTTCAAAGAAATATTTCCTTTGTTTCAGAATTAATTAAGCTAGGCATCTTATTTTTTTTTTAACAAAGCCTTGGATCCTTGTTGAAGCTCCATGTCATTCTACTATCTATAAATAAAATCATTCTTAATTTGAAAAGTGGTTTCTAATAGAAAAGATTTCTTAGTACCTCTTTTCAGAGAGACAAACAAATTTGACACTGTAAATGAAAAACCCTTTGTCAGATAAGAGTTCACATCAGACTCAGAACTTTTTGCCTGAAATTTCCACATACTTAATCATAGCTTATACTTACAGAGCTTACACAATGTTTTATACTCTTTTCATCATAAAACACGCACGTACTTCCATCTTACAGATGACAAAACAGGAATTGCAAAGATTGAACAGTCACAGCAATAGTAAATAGTGGAGTTAGAACTTGAATCCAAGCCTTCTCACTCTGAACCATCACGCTTTCTGCTCTCCCACCTAAATCCAATGGCTTTCCTCTCTAAACATCAAGGTTTGAAACTCTACTTGTATCTGTTTCTACCTTTTCCACTTATTAATCTTCCAATAGAATTTTGCCTTTGCATCATCAGAGCCCAAAATATTGCTCCACACTTTGATAGGTGCTCAACAAATGTTCATTAATTGTTTATTCTTGGTCTCCATACCCCTCCTTACCTTTGTACAATGCAGTTATGAGGAGTTATCTGGAACCCTTTAATCTGACCAGATGTTACTAACACCTTGCACACTTTGATCTAAGTAGATGACAGTCATCCCTCCCTGTTGCTGCTCCTTCCAAGCACTCCTCCCTTGTTGAAGTGCATTTAAACCTTGCTACCCCTCTTTGGGGATTCCAAACTCTAGTGCTATGTGATTATTCTGAATCCCAATTCCCTTGCTTTAGACCTTTATTGTTGCTACATTGGTAGTCCTTGTTATTACAGGGCAGTTCACTGAATAGGTTCTAAAAATGTTTGATTTTGAAAAGATTCACAGAGGTTTTGAGAGGGGAAAATAAGGCATGTGATGGCATTTCCTTAAACATCTAAAAGAACAATACAATTATTTTGGAAATATCAAGAATTTCTTAAGCACAAGTCTGTGAAACAAAAAAAAAGAATAGGTTAAAGGTTAGGAGAAATGATCTCTAAATATCAGCAAAAGGCTTAAAGAGTAAAAATGATCATTAAGGAGCAAAGCAACACAGATGTGAATAGTTTTTCTTGACTATTTATAATAATGAAGGTCTTCTTACTCCTGGTCCTGTGTGTGTGCTCTCCATTATATCATGCTGTCTTGGTTTTAACTCGTTATTCTCTTAGGAACCCACTTTTTTCTCTTGACTTTCTTGTTTCTGTTAGTGGTTTCATCTTCCTTCCATTCATCCAGGTTCAAAAACCTGGGAAGTGTCTTCATGAGGTTCTTTTCCCTCAATCCCATTACCCAATTAGTCAACTAAATCTGGTTGGTCCTTTGTCACAGTCTAATCAAAAGGAGTTTAAGACAAAAAAATTGAGGGAAAGGGAGATAGAAAAGTGTCTTTATCCACTAAATTGTAAAAAGAAAAGAAAAAGAAGTGAATAGAAGTTTATGAGAAAAAAAATGAGACAATTAAACAAAAAAGCCTAGTAATAAAATCTATGGAATTATAAATATGTACATTACATATTTATAAACTCAGTTGTCAATTTATGTACATATAAAAGATTACATCCATGTGAATATATACCTATCAAAACTCACATATAGGTGAATATTTATATTTATATAGATATATATAAGCTCAAAAATATATACTTACATATGCCCAAAGTATTGGCATTAAAGCAAGATGAACTAGAGCTCATAATACTAGAAATTAGCTTTGATCTTATAGATATCTCTAAGGTTTGTTGAAATGAGAACCATGATTACAACATGACTACAGGATGATATAACTATTTCAAAAGAAGCAGGGAAGGTAAATGCAGGGAAGGAGAGTGGATAGTATTCTTTAATAAGATATTCACATGAGGAAATCCTATATCAGATTGTGAAAGTATAGTAGAGAATAATTGGGTCAGATGACTTGATGCAGAGATAGAAACAAGGTTGTCATTGGAATAATCTGTAGAACACCTGCACAGAAAGAAGAAACAGATGAGGAGTTCAGGAAACAGTTTATAAATTTGACACTGATTATGAAACAACAGTCATGTGGGCCATCTGCTAGAACTTTTTCTACTTAAAACAGACTAGCTAACAATTTCTTAACTTGCCTAAAATATAATTATATCCTTCAAAAGGTGAGGAAAATGTGCCATCTTTGTAATTGGATAGTAAGATTTTTGAGAGCAGGAACCATGAAATATCATTCTATTGCCAAAATCATTTAGCACAGAATAGTCACATCACCATTTCCATAAATAATATTTATATTTTCAAAGTGCTTTCTTCACAACAACCTGAAGGTGAGTAGTAGTATCCTTTTTGTGGATAAGGATACTGAGGCAGTAACAGGATAAATAATTTGTTTATGTTGTTATAGTTAGTAATTGAGTGAAATGGGATGTCCTGATCTCAAATCCAGCATCTGATTAGCATAATAAGTCCTATGACTTAATTCAGATCACTTTAAGCAAGACTAGACAAAGTATATATGTTCAGTTCACTCAGAAAATTAGAATAATCAAGATTCTATCATATGATGGGATCTTTATTTTTAGGGCAATGTGGTATAGTGAAAAGATTTCTTGGATGAAATTCAGAATTTCTGGGCTCTAGTTCTAGTTCAGTTCAATAGAACAAAAATTTATTAAGTATCTTCTATGTGCAAGGCACTGTGCTAAGAGGAGGAAGTTTAAAAAGTGGCAACCTCATTTCAAGAAACTTTAAATCCAGTGGAATTTTGTTCTGAACCATATGACCTTGCATAATTCTCTTAACCTCTATGTCTTTCTGGACTGATGAAATGAACGGGTTAGATTAGATAATCCCTAAAGTAACTTCTAGTCCCAAGAGCTATAAATGAAGTTCCATTTCACAAAAAAAAAAAAAAATCTGCATTAGTAACATTATTTTATGAGTAGGCTCATATATAGCTTTTGAAACACTATTTCTTCACAGTGTTCTCCTGATTTCATAATGTTTATCACCATCATTTCAGATTTCCTTTATTTCATGCAGTCCTCAGAAAACATCTAACAACACAAAACAAAGCATAATAAGATGGAGTTCTTAAAGCTTCAAAAATGAGTGAAGAGTTTTAAATCTAAATATAGCGTTATAAATTTGCACATTAATGTGATACTAGAAAATGTACAAGATTGGCCTGTGGGCTCACAACTTTGTAATGAGATAAATGGAGTTGATGCATAAAATATACTCAGTTCAACATATACCTATTTATTGGATATTTCTTTCCAGATTAGTTTCTTCCTAATATAAAAGAAGCATGTTTATTCAATAAGCAACATGATATTTATTATTACAGATGTGATGCATTTCTCATATGAATGTCCCTTAGAAAAAGTTCTGTGTGGGTCCATATTCAGTGATAGCCACCTAGCCTTTATCAGAACTCTACCATTTCTCAATCAGAAAACACAATTGGTTCAATGAAAAGTCATTGAATAATACTATTAGGAAAATTACCTCCTAAAATAATACTGGGATCACTAACCCACAGATACATTCCAAAAGTGGAGAAGTAGATCTAAAAAAGGAAGCATACAAGAGAGCACACATAAATCAAAAATGTGTTGAATGTGCATATGTGAGAAATTAATATTTATATGAAAGCACTATTATCTGAAACCCTTTAATTATGCTGTTTAAGAAATTTTTTTAAAAATTTAATAGTACTTTAAGAAAGGCTAATTCTTTTTATATTTTCAGATCTTATAGTCCACATAGGCTTTTCATGTCTTTAGCAAAAATTTAATAAGGAAAGTTGTTCATTTTCCTGGACATTTAAACTTCCTATGACTTAGTTTCCAAGTTATTCGATTAGTTTTTCTGTTGACATTTTATTCAATCTACAAAACATTTGGATCCACTTGCTGGCAAAGCATATCTGTCTTTCTATCTCTCAACAATTACTTGGATTCCAGTAAAAATTTGACTCACTTATTGAGTCACTTAATATATCATTCAAATATTGCCATACCTAAAAATATGCAAAAACTGAGCTAATTCTATTTTCATATGACTAATTTCCCCACTAATTACCCATTGTAAAAATCCCCCATTATTTCACTAGGACAAACATCCTTTTTGTCTCAGTTTCCTCATCTCCAAAATTGGCAAAGTATCTGCTCCAGTTTAAGTATCAAATAAGAGGATATATGTAATCCTTGAAAATAATTTTCAACCTTCCTCTGCAATAAGAATGTATAATATGAATAAATATAAAGTTCTTCCACTTTTCAATAATATTTTATCCCTTTAGAGATGATCAGTTATAATTCTTGTTGGATTTATTAATAATTTTCTTTGTGAAGGCTGATACTTAGATCAGTTTTGAGTGGAATTAGAGAAGAGGAGGAGATAAAGGTATTTATGGTCAATTCCTGTATTTTATATTCACCACTTTTGTAACCTAAGAAAATGGGCAATTAATGTCAGTTTTATAAAATAAAAATTCCCTGTTTTATGTTTTGTGGCTTTTCCTTATCTCCACTTTCATCATATTTTTTCCTCTTCTATAGTTGTGATATACATTTATACCCTTGCTCTTCCAATTTGTTTATGATGCTGTCTTTTCTCCATAAGTCATATAATCATTTTGAATTTACCTTAACATATTATGTTAATCACATTCATACTAAGTTCCAGTTTTACCAGCAATCACTTGCCAAATAATGTGTGCCTGCCACTTTAGTTAGGATCTTTGGGTTTATAAAATTGTATTATATTTTTGTGCCTGTATATTATTTAATAAATGTCTCCTACTAATCATTTTTTCTTTGTTCTCAATTTTGATGATTATTTCTTTATAATGTTTGAGATTGGGTATTTCTAAAACTTCTCCATCATTTCCCAGTATTCTTTATTATATCTCTTGAAATTCTAGGTTTGTTATTCATATATGTCAATTTTATTATTTCTTCAAGTACTATAATGTAATTTTTGTTAGTTTCATTGGTATGGCATTGAATAAGAAAACTGACCTAAGCAATAGTGTAATTTTTTAAACCTCTCTGTTGAGATCTATATCAATATTATTTTGTAGTTGTATTTATATAGTTCTTGTGGAGGAATGAAGTAGTAATACAATAATCTTATATATTTTCTGTTCATATTTAGTAGAATTTTGTCACCTCTGAAGAGTTTTATTGGTGATATAAGTAGAGACTTTTAATTTGGGTGGTTTTGCTTTATATTGATCTATATTACTGATGTTAATTATTTTACTTAATTTTAGTTGATTCTGATATTCTACAAATTGAGTATCATCTGTCATTCTGGTGTTTCCTCTTAAGTAGAATATCTTCTGCCATCACTGTCATCTTTAATACTTGTTTATTCTTTATTCTTACTTGCTCAATTTATTTTCTTTGAGTTATTTTTAAAGTTAGTTCTTCTAGGACTATAATGATACTGATAAGACATACCATTGCTTAAACTTTTATCTTATTGGAAAGGTATTTATTTTATCATCAAATATAATGAAAAATCTTAATCTGAATAGACAATATTTAACATAATATGAGCAAAAATATCCCTATGCTCTTTAATGTTATGAATAGAAACCTATTAAGTTATTTTGGTTTTGTTGTTGTGTATTTTATATCTACATATATTTATGTCACATTATTTTAATTGTTTCATCAATAAAATGGTCTATTGCATTTATAATTCTCTTAATATTTAATCTCTTTGCTTTCCTATTATAAATCTAAATGAATATATGTGTATATATATTGTGTAGATTATATATCAATATGTAGATTCTTGGTTCATATTTAAATTGTAAAATAATTGCATTAGTGATAAGTAGGGACATTTTATTTATAGAGGTTTCTTTTTCCTTTCTCCCATTTTTCTCATCTTAATTGAGGTACCACTTTATTTGCATCATTGAGAATTTTTAACATATCATCATTTAAATTTTCTCATTTTTTATAATATTGGAATTAATTGTCTTTGAATGCTTGAGATAATTTGCAAAAAAAAATAACAAGCCATTAAAAAAGTATGATAGTTGATTTAGGCTTTATTTATTTTTCTGGGTTTGCACAAACTCTAAAGTTACCTAAGTGCTTTAGTTTTATTTTATGAAGCAGGATTTTTTAAAATATTCACCAATTTCTCTTGTCTGTTTTTCTGTCAAAAGTTAATGTTAAAAAAAAGTTTCTAATACAATAGCCTATTTTCTTCATTTGTTGTTATTTTTTTAATTCATGCTGGCAATTTTATTTTCCCCATTTTAAAAAGTAAACTAGATAATGATTTTTCTATTTTATTTATCAGGTTCTACTTTTGTTTGTCAATTGAATTATTCTTTTGATTCTATTGTTCTTTTCTTTAGGTTTCATACTTTTTTATTTTGATGCATTTTGGAAATTACTATTTTCTGTTTTTCTAAGTTTGAGTTTTCTTTTTATTTTGATAATAAACTCATTGATGTTATCTTTCCTACCCTTTAAAAATATGTAAAGATACATACATATATTATATTATTTTATACATATATATATATATATATATTTAACCTAAGTGTTACTTTGACTATATGTGGAAATTTCTTTTATGCTATCTCATTGTCATTTTCTTTTAACAATTATCTTATTGGGGCAGCTGTCTCCAATCAGTGGATTGAGAGTCATGCCTAGAGAAGGGAGGATCTAGGTTCAAATCTGGCCTCAGATACTTCCCAGCTGTGTGACCCTGGGCAAGTCACTTAACCCCCACTCCCTAGGCCTTACCACTCTTCTGCCTTGGAGCCATATTGGCTCCAAGATGGAAGGTAAGGGTTTAAAAAAAATTATCGTATTGTTTCTATTATTCATTCCTTTAAAAATAATAATAGCTAAAATGTATATAGCACTTTGTGCCAAGCACTTTAGAATTATTATCTCATTTAATTCAAAAAACCAGTCTCAGGGATAAGTACTAGCATTTTCTCCATTTTGCAAATGAGGGCACTCAGGCCGGTGGAAGGGACTTAGCCAGCATCACACAACTAATAACTACTTGAAGTCATATTTATACTCATATCTTCCTGAATCTATGTCCAGGATTCTTTTCACTGTATCACCTAGCAACCTGGAAGATTTTTACTTAATAATACTTTAGTATTAATTTGTTTAATTCCCCCATTTCAATCAGTTCTACAATGGATTAAATTTATATTTATTGATTACTGTTTCATTATATAGGCAATAAAATATGTGATATTCTAATCCCTAAGACATGATCCAATTTAACTAAGTCATTAACAATTCATTATATATATATATATATATATATGCATATATATGTGTGTATACATATCCTTTTGTAATACTATTCAGTAATCACACAAATATTTATCATTTCTTGATTTTCTAAAATTCTATTCAGGATTTTAAAGGATTTTATTTTTTCTGAATTTGAAACTTTTGTTGAAATTCCTAGCTTTTTTTAGTTCTACTGATCATTTATATCTTTAATTATTTTTTCATATGAATATATGAATATAATATTATTCAGGGCACATATATTAAGTAAATCTATGTGGGTTTACACACTCCCAAGCTTTCTGTCCTGTTTAGTTCCCTCTATGACCACTGTTCATTTCCCTTTGCATTGCTTCATTTAAGTCTTTCCAGTTTTTTTGTAATCATCTTCTTTGTCACTTCTTATATCACAAAAGGCTTCGCTTCAATATATACCCAAACTTGTTTGGTTGTCCCCCAGTTGATGGATATCTCTTCAGTTCATTGCCACAAAAAAAAAGTGTTGCTCTAAATAATTTAGAACATATGGGTTCTTTTCCTTTTTCCTTGATTACCTTCCGAAATAAACCTAATAGTATTATTCCTGGTCAAAAGGTCATAGTTTTATATAATTTTGAACATAATTCCAGATTGATTTCCAAATTCATTGGATCTGTTCACAGTTCCAGCAATAATGTATTAGTGTCCCTCTTTTTTCTGCATCTCCTCCAACATTCATCATTTTGCCCTTTTATCACTTTGGCCAATCTAGTAGATATGACATGACATGTCAAAGTTGTTTTGATTTGCATTACTCTAATCAATAATGATTTAGAGCACTTTTTCATAGGTTACATATAGCTTTGATTTCTTCATCTGAAAACTGTCTATTCATATCCTGTGGCCATTTATCAATTGGGGATTGGCTATGTAATTAATTTCTGTACCCTTGAACTGTGATTCCCAGCACCCCACTTTCTGCTCAGGTTGTATGATGATATAGGGAGGATATAAGTTTGGTGTAGCCCCACCTCTTGCTCCCTCTGCTTCCTGAAATCACAGTAGCTTCCAGTGGTTCTTTTAAATAGGCAAGGAGAGTTTTGACATAGTCTTATTTTGTTAAATAATTACCTTTTTATTCCTTTACTTCTAGTGATTATTAATAAACTTCATAAAATATAACATTTGGAGTATTTGACATTAATTTCAATCCTACATGGCTCATATTCATATATGTATTGTATATATACCTAGATAGATATTAGATATGAGATCTCTGAGAAACTATAAAAATTTTTCTCAACTCAATGTTTTCCTTTTAATTTTGGCTGCATTTGGCTGCAGTAATTTCTGGGCAATTTTTATTCATAATTTCTTGATAACTAGGACCTAGGCCTTTTTGTAATATTTTTCTGGTAATTTTGAAGATTCTTAGATTTATTTTTCCTTCATTTGTTTTCTGGGTTATTTTTAGTGAGATATCCCTTTTGTACTTTTAAAGTTTTTGTTCTTTATTTCTTATTATTCCAAAGAGTATAATTTTTGTTTGTTCCATTCTTATTCTGAGTGTATCTTATTTTGGTCATATTCTGGGCTTCCTTTTCTAACTATCTTTTCTCTGGAGTTCTCAACTCTTTTCAAATATTTTTTTTTCTATAGCTCTCATTTTATTTATACTACTATTTTAAACCTCTTTAATTTCTTCCAGCAGTTCTAGTTGATCTTGCGACAAAAGTACATTTTTGTTTAAGGTTTTACTTACATATGTTGAGCGTCAGTCTTCTTTTCTGGGTTTATATCTTGTGCATCCATTGATCCATAATATTTCTTCCTTAATTTTTTGATTTGGGATTTTATATCAAGACCTGGGTTGGAGAGAATGGCAAGTGCTTGGTTGGTCCATACCTATGTTTCTGAGGTCCTGTCTTTGCTTCTGTCAGATAATGCAAATCATATTTTTGAAGGGCCTCTTAAGTTCTATCCAATAAATTTAAAATATTATGTGGAGAGAACAGCAGTGGATAGAAAACCAACCCTGAGATCAGAGATTCTACATTCAAATCTGGCCTCAGGCATTTCCTAGCTATGTGACTCTGGACAAATCACTCAACCTTCATTTTCTAGTCTTTACCACTCTTTTACCTTAAAACTAATACATATTATTCTAAGACAGAAGGTAAGGGCTTTAAAAAAAAAAGAAAATGTCCTTTCTCCCTTAAAACCGCACCAAACTTTGGTATTTAGGATGTTAACCCACATAAACTAACAATACAGAAGCATTATTTTAGTTCTGAGCAATGTTAAAATATATGGAAAGCTATTTGAGAAACTGTCAATGGATATTTCAGTAGAATTTTTAATTTAATTTGAGCACAGGCCTTTTTTATTAAAAAATAAAATCAGATTTTTCAGAGAAAAAAAAAGAAAATGTTATATGATCTAAGGTCTGACTCACAGAACAGTAAAATTAATATCTTCCTAGTTTGAACTTTGGAAACCTTTTATTCTAGAATAGGGTAGTTAGCTGTAGGCAAGCATTTAGATAGTTGGCAATCCAATAAATAACCTTTCATCTTAGTAACTACTAGTACACTCAAAAGATTAATATGGCCAAAACTACTCTCCCTGACCTGTATATAGATACAGGTCCCATACCAATTTCACCTGCTGGATAGCAAAAAGATTATATTTAGTCAAGTCACCATGTTTGGTCAAGTAACATAGCTACAGGTTTACATTTGTTCCTTGCTTCCTTCCCTGATAAACAACTACAAAATATCTAAGGTGCTTACAGCATTTGTAATCCTTGAGGAAGTAAAAATAACTAGTTAGGAAGATTATGTAATTATAACTGGAATTGGACCAGATGTCCTTTCTCTCTAGGTGAGTTATTTCTTAGCACAGGTCTATTAAAATTCCTCTCTCCACAGTGTTCCTCCCAAAAGCAGTCATTCATTTTCTCAGGTACTCATTCCAATTTAAGACATTATTCCTAAGTTATTCCCTCAACAGTTTGTATATTGGGGTGTCTCCATACCCTAGTGTATAAATTTGCTTTAAAATTCTATTCAAGTTGGTATATTTTTTGTGTTTGCTTGAGGGACCAGAATTACTAGTTACAGTTCTGCCTTACATATTTATGTCTTTTTTACACTTAGGTATACTCAGAGGACAACAGTGACCCTCTGGCTAGCACTATTCAGTTTGAATTTCAGAGAATGGAAGTTTGACATAGGGATCTTTAAATGGAAAGGCTTCTCACATCTGTTCTACCAAGTTCCTTTTTAGTTCTTTAAGATTATGATATAAGGTTCACATTTCAACACCCATTTTAATTTTTCATGTTTTATATAATTCTTAAACATATGCTTGCAACCAGGAATGTTAGTTATGAAAGTATGGTAAGTAGGTATCCTATCCTTGTCTCATGGGGTTATAAAAGACACAAATATATTCAAATCCATGTTTGGATAAATATTTTTAAGGTCAAACAAAAAAGTATTTCAATATCTAAACAAAGAAAAGCAATATAGTGTAGCTAATGGAAATCCATTTTTTGATATTTATCAAGCATTGTGCTAAATGCTGATTTTTAAGAAAGTACTCTGAAGAAAATAATTAAAATGCTAAAGAACCATTGACTAGTGCCAAACAAATCAATCAAAGTAGAGGTTTTTAACCTATCTATTGTCGTGCCTCTTTGGAATTCTAATGAAGCCTATAAACCCCTACTCAATTTTTTATTCTCAAAATAAAAATACATAAGGTTGCAAAATGAATTAATTATATTAAAATATAGTTTTTTTAAGTTCATTGACCTCAGAAAAACAATTCATGAATTAAGAGAACTTGGAAATGAATGCCCTACAAAAGACAAGACAACTCAAATATAATAATTCTCTTCCAGAACTAGAATAGCTGTCAACTGGAAGAGAAATTTATTTCTTTAGTTAGTAAATGTAAGCAGAAGTAGGAGAAATGTGCAGAAGTTTCAAGGAACTAAATTTAGTCTTCAGTAAGGGAAAAGCTTCCAAAGGTAGAATATACTATCTCAGGAGATAATGACTTCCCCCTCCAAAGGGAATTAGAGGAAGAAACTGGACCACTTGTCAGATATGATGTCTAGAGGATTCCTTTTCAAGTAGGGATTTAGCTAAGTAGTCCTAACAATCCCTTCCTGCTCTGTGATTCTATGGTTGCTTTATGGATATATTGTTTTCTTTTTTATTTTATTATATTATTTTTTTAAATTTTCAGTTCTGTATTTTCTGTCTGCCCCTACCAACCAATTAAGAATACAAGCAATATGATATTAACTATACATTTGAAATCATGCAAAACATAGCTACAAAACAAGCTATAGTTATTCCTCTCCTGATCAATGGTCTAGGCTTCACCTAGGAGGAGATCCTGCTTCCTTGCAGCCACAAATACTAATTGTCCTTTCTACCTTGGAATTTTGACCAAGTCCCTTTCTGTAAACCTCAAATTTCCTTAGACTTATAAATGTTGGTAATTTCACCATTGGGATATTTCATACTTGGAAAATTTCTTACTGATAGTCTATTGGAATGGGAACCCCATTGGCATGGGAGGTTCCTTCTCTTCCCTTCTTAAGATTACTTTAGGACAGAAACCCTTTGCTGAACAATGGAAAGGACTTTGACCTATGCTTAAGCATAGAACAGGAATTTCTTTGAGTCTTGATTGATTTTAGAATTGATACAATGGAGATACTTGGAATAAATCTCCACCCTATTCAGTCCTAATAGGATTGAGTAAGGGCTGCAGCCTAGATCAAAATTTAATTATTCCAATCTCTACCATACTCAAGTTAACAGGATTTAGAAAGGGCTGTAGCAAAGGAGTAAAGATTTAATCATTTGAAAATATGACCTTCAACAGACATGTGCAAAAGCCAGAAACCTCTGGGCGGTCCTGGGTTAAGCTAGAGCCTCCATTGACAGGGAAATTGATGAACAGGGATTGGTAGATGTGAGGACTGAGGGGAGGCAACTTGGAGGGTTTCCTTAAAGATAGGGGGTCTGAAGACTCTGGAGGGGGTTGAGGTTTTGGTCGGTGTGGTTCCTGGGCTCTGAGAAGGCTTGCTCTGAAGGAAGCTGAAGGTGGGGGCCCCTGAGACTGTTTCTCCATTTTGGACACATGAGTGATAGGGACTGGTCTTTTTTCTTTGCCCCAGCTATCTAAGGGCTTGGGCCTTTTGGCCCAGCCTAAACAGAAGGGGTATTTAAGCCCTATTCCCTTCTCTCCCTTTTTTTTCTCTCTATCTCTAATTCCTTTCTTACTCCTATTGTAATTAAACTCCAAAAAAGGCTGATGGCTGACTTGAGTTTTTCATTTAGGAATTACATAGCTGATTCCTTGGCGACCTTAAATTAATATATATCAGTCTTTTAAAGTGATTCCCTTGTAACATTTCTCTCATATGACCAACCACAAGTATCCCTAATCCCCTTGAAACTGTGAAACTGTGACCCAGAACTACATAGAGGCAATGAGATTCCAAACAGTGCCAGGTCCTACACCCAGCAAAGCAAAATATCAAATGTAAATACTTTCTGGCTACTTGTTGAACCCCTTAGAAAAAATAGCCAAGATCTCCAAATGCTGCTACTGTCTGACTCCTATACCTACTCCTTGTATTATCTCCACATGCAGTGCCAACTAGTACAGGCCACAACTTCTTAGCTCATATGTTATCTGTGGGTGGAAAATGTCTTATAATAACATTTTGTTGGTTATATTGCTCCAAAATTTGATTTAGTGATTTAGGGGGCAGTCCCCTTTGGCATAAGAGTTTACATTCAGAAAAAGTATGTTCAATTCCCTTCAATTCAGTTCATTATATCCCAAAGTTCATTCTAGATCTTTGATGCAGTGTGTGACTTCTTCAGGCATCTTTTCAACACCTTCTCCAAAAGGATCCACTTTCTTGATTCAGGATGTTGGCAAATTTCTTTTCCTGAAATTTCTCCAAAATATTTTAAATCTTGGATTTTAGGATAATTACACAATCCCCCCTCAGGAGGGTGTTGACCAACACCAGAATCACACTGGGATACAGGACTGAGTTATGTGGTATATGAAATAATTTTCGAAAGAAAAGCAAAACAAAAACAAACCACCCAAAAAAAATCCCAAATAAAAGAGTAAAAAAATGCAATTCTGTATAAAAATAATAAGTACAGAAATAATAAAAATAAAATAAAAATCTCATGTGTATAAAATTCTGAGTAAAAAATAAGCCTGTAACAGGTTCTTGAATCACAGCAAGGCTATATTAAAGTGACTTATGTCCCACAATCCTGTAGGACAACAGCAGCAATACAGCACTTTACCCATTTGCAGCCAGGACTACAGAAAATTGCCAAACTATAAGAGAGGAAGGACTAAGTTTCAGCAACAAAGGGGAAAACCATTCCCTGGTCTGATTTTACCATCACTGTCAGAGATAAGGGGAGTCAAGATGATAGCCAAACTGAGGTACTTGACTCAGAATATTGCACATGGAGTGTGGTTCAAGGGAGCCCTGCATCTTAACATATGTCAAGTGCCACAACCTCGATTCTCACGCTAGATTCAAGTCCTTTCATATTGTCATAGAAGTTCAAAAATCCTCCCTGTATTGAATTTTTGGTCTGTTTTGACCTCGGACTACTTGGCACTGTATAGTGGCTCTTTTGTTCCTTTCTCTTGGAATAAGACATAATCATTTAACAAATTCCCATAACATTTATCAATAAATGGCAGGTTTCCATAGTTGAGAGGCTTTGGGGTATGCCTAGTTACTAGGGCTAATAAATACTGTAAACTTATACTGTAAACTGTATCCATCAAGGGAAAAAAACATTAATACTGATTTCATATAATTCAAGTATCACCAAGGTTAGGAAAAAAGAAAGAAAAAAATCAAATATCCTATTACAAACATAAAGAGAAAAAAGTAATTAAAAATTATAATTTCATAGTTCACATTCCATGTGACAATGTGTTAGCCAAACAGAGGCACAACACAAAAGGTACTCTCTCAAAAATGAAATGTATATCCCTCTTAACTTGACCAGGATCCACAGTGTGAGTGTACATAATTTTTTTCACCAGGCAAAGGCCTTTCAAAAACAGTAGTACAAAAATTAATACAGATTCTAAGAAGTACCAAAATCCCCAAAAGTATGATAGCCCATTTAAGGATAACTGCAAACAAATCCACTATTATTAGAATTCACATGACTTGCTGTGTGACATGTAAAAAACATTTGAAATCATGAATACTTATCACAAGTTCCACAGATTTAGCCAATCTTTCAACCTTAGCAAAGATATTTTAACAAACTCTATTGTTACCATCATTCCAAACTTTGGTGGGAGAGAAACCCAGAAAAACCTCTGTACTGTTGATGACAAGATAAAAATATGAGAAATTCCATTTCAAAGCTACTAGGCTTCATAGGAAAAAAATCATTCTCACCTACTGAATGAGATTATAACACATCACAGGTTAACTAAGCCACTTGGGCACCTCCCTCCCTCGTGGTATGAGACTCTAACAGTGTTAACAAAACTGTCTCCAATATGTCCAACCATTTTTATGTGGCGTCAAGGGCTAAAAAGTGAAAATCACTACAAATATGTCATCCATTATATTTACAATAAATGCAGAGATGAGAAAATACAACAATGCCATTGCAGTCCACTTCAACTATAAATGGACCCTTACCTCTTGTTACAAACATCTTAGAGTCAGACAAATAAATGATCAGCCAGAGGTAGGGATGCTCCCAGATATCTGAAAAACATGTCTGAATATTCATTAAAATCAATATAAATCATTAGACAATTAAATTCCCAAAACTTGTATACAAACTGAAACCAATGTGATGAAGTCCATCCATCATCATATATATGACACTTAACAAAGGCACAAAAGAAACAAAATGCTGTTTATGGGCTTTTTACAAATATATTCTTCAGTAAAATCATTGGGGAGGTGAAATAAGGACAATGTAAGAGAAAATTTCAATTTTAATAACTTATGAAGTGGTTGACATACATATATCATGTAGTTAGAATTGAATTAAAGAGACATCTTCATTCTGGGGAGGGGAACAAACTGAAACAGTTAACATCAATAAGGCAATGAGTTCTGAAAAGGCTTAAAATTCACCTCCAGACTCTTTGAGGTTCCTTTCCCTCCAAGTACCATCATTCATCACCATTTGTCCACACCTGTGGCATCCCCCATACTGAGGGGAATTCCCACACTGAGTACAGATGTTTGGGTAAGAGTTTTGATTTACCTCATTCGAATAACTATTCCTCCTACCAATATTACTATTCCTGAAACTTCTATTCCTATGTTCCTGACTTCTCTTCTTACAGTTCATAATTACATTACCCACTTTTCCACAAAAGTAACATGTTAGTGGTTGTTTTGTGGATTTTTGTAAGGGAGCTATGATCTCTCCTTGTTTTGCCTTTCCAACTGTTTCAGTTAATTTTTTTATTTCCTCCCTCAGTGTCTCTACTAAAGTGGCATTAGCAGTCAATTCTTTTATTTCCTTCCTTAATGCTTCCACTAAATCAGTATTATCCTCCTTTTCCTTATGTCCCTCAAAAGCATAAACTGCCACTCTTTTTAAGTCTTCAAGGTCCATAGCAGGCCAGTTTGGACAGCTAATCATAAAATAATTCCTAACTACCTTAGAACTGTTTTTCAAAAATTGTATTCTGATTTGTCTAAGGTTCTGTTCGAGTTCAATATATCTGCGTCCAACCTCAATAAGTCTATCCACAAACTGGGAGGGATTTTCATTGTCTTCTTGCTTAACATTTTCAAACTTAGTCCATGGACCAGACCTATCAGAACAGGTCCTCATAACTTTTAAAAAAGCATTTCTAGCTTGGCATAGTTGTAAGTAATCTTGCTCTGAATTTGGGTCCCATTTGGGATCTTCAGTTGGCCAGTGAGTTGTTCCCTCTCCTTGGGTCTGATTAACAAGAGAAAGAATCTAATTCCTTTCTCTTTCCATCAAAAAGACCTGGAGAAAATCTTCCACATCAACCCATATTGGGTTATATGTACCAAAAAATGTTCTCAATCCTATTTATTAACAAGATAGATTCCATTTCACATGAGGACATATTTTCTTTGAATCTCTCAATGTCCTGTGCAGGAAAAAGGTGTATGATGTCTAATGTTTACTAAATCTCCATGTCTTTTATATATAGGGACATCTCTTAGAGGGAAAAGACCTTTATTTGAATCATCTGTGGTAGCTGGTGCTTGACCTGTGTTTTGGAGTTCAATGGGGTGGGTTGCAGTGAGGCTAGTAGGGGAAAGAGGTGGGGTGATTGAATGGAGCTTGTTAGGATGTGGTGAGGCAGTGTGAAAAGATCATGGACAGGGTGGAGAGGAATGAGGAAGGGGCTGGGGTGGGGTAGAGAGGAAAGGGAGAGGAAATGGGGTAGGGTAGAGAGGAACATGGGAGGGGCTTTAGGCATGGTGGAGAGGAGGGCAGGTGGGACCAGGTACAGGGTGGAGAAGAGTAGGAGGGGTGAGGTCTAAAGGAGTCATAGTAAGGTGGATAGGAAGGAGGGTAAGGAAAAGGATTGAAATAGGGATGATATGGTGGGGATATGGGAGATGGGTGGTCAGTGGGTAGTGGGATGTTGAGGAAGGATAGAAAGGTAGATTGGGGGAAGAAAGGGATGGGAGGAGTAGGGAATGAGTGAGATCTGACAGGGAGAGGAGTTGAGGGGTTCAAGTCCTGGTTTGGGTTAGTATGAAAAGAAACCTCCTCACAGGAGAGGTGGGATGATAGAGTATGTTTCTTGCTAGATTTCACTGAAGGAGTTAAGTTAGAATGGTTTGGTTCCAAAGAAAGAATGGTTTCCTCACTGGAGGGAATGGTCAATTTATCAACATGATATGCCCACAAGAACCAGTATTTATAATCTTTGGAATCTTTGTTTTTAATGGCTAACTTCAAATCTTTTAAAATCTAGAAGTAAAAAGAGCCATACTTTGGCCAGGTAAAAGACATGTTCATCCATGCCTTACAAAGATTTCTAGCTTCTTTCTTTGTCATCCAATTCTCCTTAGGTAAATTGGGATCAGCCCAAGAATAAAGAAATTTATGCAGGAGTGAATCAGGAGGAATATTTACTGATTTCCCTAGATTTGTTGGAGTGTTTCCCATATTGTCTAGTCTTTATGTCTCATTCTGCCTATTTAAGCTAGTTTGAGTATTGCTAAATGGTCAGCTTAAACAATGAAAATTTCCTAAAACATAAAATAAATGGAGACACAAAATTCTTCAATGTTACTGTGGAAGGCAATAAGAGGAGGTTTAAAACAAAAAGGCTAATGTAAGGAAACAGAAGTTGTTGCACAGCAATACTATCAATAATGATTGTGTATTTGGTGTAATAATTGCTATTATTAAAATTAATAACAATAAGAATAATTGATGTAATTATTGGTGATGTTATTTAAAACTAATAATATGTATTTATTGTAATTATTTATATTAATAATTAGCAACCATAAACAAGTATCAATCACCAATAATAATTATTAGTAATTAAAAATAAGAGTGACTAATAATAGTTATTGAAAATTAATGATTATTGTTGATAGTATTATTAATGCTGCTGTGTTCTATAATTATTCCTTGATATTGCATGTAATTAATTTGATTTGATGTTGGCTTTGTTCAATTTTTGAAATTTGGTTTTCATTTAAATTCAATATTAATATTTTTATTTAAATGTATTCAATATAATAGAATTATTTTAGATCACTAGTAGCTGTAGCAAAGGAATTCTTTTCATTTTCCCACAGTTTTAACTGTCAACAGTAGATGGAGCTATAAATGTGTGTAGAGTGGAAGGCACTTATGGGTAGGCCTATCTAAACAAGCAGGGAGAAAGGAATGTGTGTGAGGGGGAAGTGAGAGACCAAAAGGAAGAGAAAGAAAATGTGAGTTTTTGATATGCTAAAGGACAACAAGCAGTCTACAAGGAAAGTTTGAGGATGGGGGAGGGAGAGAGAAAAATTGAAAGAGAACTTTCTTGTAAAAATGCAATCTGAAGAAATGTGATAAGGGGGGAAGGGAGAAGGGAAATAAAAATGGAGTTAAATCCCTTCCCCTCCCACAGAGCGAATAGCCATGTGTTTTTCTTTCAAAACTTGGGGGTTGGGGGGTGCAGGGAGCTCCTAACTCTAGTCCAAAGCCTGGAAGAGTCCCCAGACTTAATTTATCGAATATCTCTGAGCAGGCCCCTGCAGTAGAGGCCCAAGAGGCCACTATGGGAGCTGGGAAAGTCAGGCAGACACTGGGCTGGGAAAGACCAGTTGGGTCCTTGTGCCCCTTGGCTTAAAAAACATACTCAGTCCCATTTGGAATTGGGGGGGGGGGGGAATCCCATGAGCTGGGCTGTGCTAAGCTGAGGAAAGGCAGCAGGCATAGGGGAGCCTGTGTCAGTTTCTCCTGTATCACAGGCCTAGGGAGAGAGCAGAGTCTGGGAAGAAACAGGAGTCTGCATTTTTCACACCTGGGAAAATCAGAGTGCCAGGGGGCACTCGGGATCCTGCCCCGCCTTCTACCACCCACTCTTGGTTCTGTTTAGGGCAAAAAGCATCCTTTCCCTTCTCTCCTGCCCCAAGGAGCCCCTAACTCTAAATCCACAGCCTAGAAGGACCCCCAAGATCCGTTCAAGGGGTTCCCCCCACCCTACCCTGCACTAGGCTGAAGGAAGGAGCATTAGGACCTTGTGTGCTGTGGAAAGTAAAAGAGCAGGAGTTCCTGTTGGATCCTAAAACCCACTAGATGCCATATGGGCAAAAAGGCCCCTTCACCCCTATTCAAGCTGAAAGAAAAAAAGGAGGGTAGGGGGGAGAAAGCCACCTGGGAAGGAGCTTTCCTCACCAATACAATGTGATCCAATCTGGGAAAAACAGCAGCCTTTTCCGTGTCTCCACCAAGGTTTGTTTCACATATGAAGGCAAGCCAGCAAACTAAAGTTGTTTTTATCTTACCTAAGCTTTACCTAAGCACTTACTCAAAACTTCTCTCAGAAGAAAATTAAAGGTCCTTTCTTAAACCAAAGTGGTTGCCATTTTGTAAGAATTGAAATTACTAATTATACCCAAATATATATATTTTATAAAGTTTATTAGAAAGGGTAGACAATTATTCCTCTAAGTAACCTGACCACTTGGTCCCTAGCCTGCAAGTCTCTTCCTCCCTCCCTTCACCTGCCTGCTCTGTTTTCAACTTCTTCCTTCTTCATTCTCTTCTTCCTTCACCCTCCTTCTTAAGTCCAAAACATTGACTTTTATTGATGCAAGCATGTACAGGGACTCAAACCTGGAGCAACTGTGTTACATCAGGAATGTTTGATAGACAGGTCAAGCTACTCAGGAGGGGGAGGAAATGAACTTCCTCAACACAGGTGTGGGTGGGTGGGTGTTTGTCTAATCTTAAGGAATATAGTCTAAACAAATTAAAGGACTGATTGATTAGGGGAAACAGTGGAAAAAACAATACACTAAAGTTAAGATGACCAGAAAGATGAAAAACAACAAATCCCCCCAAAAAAATCCTCCAAAGAGAGCTAGGCAATGTACAAGAATAAATCATGATAGGGAAATTTGTAAAATAATAATAATAATAATAATAATAATAATAAAAACAAGGTAAACCATATTTCCAGCAGAGGTTGGCATTGGAAGACAGTTAGAGAGTTCTATGCACTTTGGAGATGGAGTGTATCCATACCATTCCATCCCAAGGCAAAGGTTATACACCAGTATAAGAAGATATCATAGGACAAAACTGGGGCACTGTAACAGAAAAACTTGCCAATTGGCAGCTTTGTCATTCACTATCAAGTCCCAGGTCACAGATCTAGGATGGACTGAGTTTAAAAGTGGTGACAAGTCTCAGATAACATACTTAGAAAGGAAGAATTTCAAAAACAAGCAGCAGGAGTGTGGCTCAGACTCCAGGAACAGAGCAGGATCTCAGTTCCAGCTTTTAGACTTGTCTGAAACATGCAGAATAAAAGTGAAGTCTGGAATCCCAGAACAAAGAGAAGTCAGTAGTTCTGTCACTTTGAAGCATCAGAGTTTTTCAGCTGACTAATAGGCTCTGAATCAAGCAGCAGTCCACTATTCTTCAGACATATACCCAGGTCAGGAACTTACAGAGCTCAGACTTTCCAAGATTTGATCACAGAAAACTTGCAGATCTCTAGCCTGAGGTAGCTCTGGGATTATGGAAAAACATAGTCCTTGCTACTCCAACAAAGCAGGACTAAAGCAACAGAGACCTTTTCTCCAGAAGTGCTCAGAGTCCAGCTCTAATATGAAGTCTTTTTTAGGTCTTTATCTTATTTTTTATTCAGTTTTGGTTAACTTTTCCATTAAGCATTTAGGATGTTCTACCACTTTTTCACAAACACAATATAGGTATCAAAGCATTATCTAGTGGGCCTCTTTTTTGGTTTTGGTTTCTTTTTTTATTTTATTTTGTAATTCAAAAACACACTTCCATATTGGTCATTGATGTGAGAGAAAATCAAGTCATACATAACCAAAACCTCAAAATAAAACCATAAATACACTAATGTGAAAGATGACTCCAACAGTTCTCTCTCTCTGGAAGTGGATAGCATTCCCTTTCATAAGACTTTCAGAATTGTTCCAGATCAATTCATTGCCGAGAGTAGCCAAATTCCCATCATCCAATATTTCTGTTATGATGTTCTCCAAGTTTTGATTATTTTTCTCAGCATCAATCCCTGACGATCTTTCCAGTATTTTTCCAAAATAATTTTGTTTATCATTTCTCATAGCACAGTAGTACTCCATCACCAATATGTACCACAATTTGTTCAGCCATTCTCCAGTTAATGGAATTCCCCTCAGTTTACAATTCTTTGCCACTACAAAAGGAACTGCTATAAATATTTTTGTACAAGTAGGCACTTTCCCCTTTTTTTATTATCCCTTTAGGATACAAACCCAATAGTGGTATTATTAGATCAAGGGTATGCACAGTTTTATAGCACTTTGGACATAGTTCCAAATTGCCCTCAAAAATGGTTGGAACAGTTCACAACTCTACCAACAATGTATCTAATATAAGTCTTGTGCAGAAAGTATACTGGAAGAATGAGGAGGGAAAATTCCACCATTAAAAAAAATGGCAATAGGAATGCTCAAGACTTAAATCAAGAAGAAACTATGAATCCCAGATATAGATAAGAAAGACTCAAATTAAAATATATTATATACAAATTCAATTAAAATTCTAGAAGAGATAAAGTATAAGTTTATTTTAAGAGTTAAAATGTTTTGTAAATTAAATGAATTTTAGAGGCAGAAAACTGAAAAGAGAAGAAAGCTATGGAAAAGTTGCTACTTGTCTGGCACAAGAGTTACTGGCAACTAAATGACACAGTGAATATAGTGCCAGGCCTAAAATGAGGAAGATGCATCTTTCTGAATTCAGATCTGAATTCAGACACTTACTACCTAAGTGACTCTGGTCAAGTCACTTAACACTTAAGAAGTCACTTAACACTATTTGCCTCAGTTTTCTCAACCACAAAATGAGGTGAAGAAGAAAATGACAAAACCACTCCAGTATCTTTCCCAAGAAATCTCCAAATGGGATCAGTCAAACAGGAGTGAAATTTCCTGAACAACAAAAAGAGATACTAAATCTTGCCCAAGAAATAAATTTCCTAGAAATGAAAATGAACCAAACTGAAGTCAATGATTCCATGAGACAACAGAAAAGTATTAAAACAAAGAACTGAAAAAAATAGAAGAAAATGCAACATATCTTAAAGCAAAAACAACTGACAAAAAAACAGATCAAGGAAATATATTTGTGTACTACTTGAAAATGATGTCCCCCCAAAAAAGAGCCTCCTCATATTTTTGAGAAGCAGAGTATAACATGAAAATAAAATCAAAAATTACATTCCTGAAAGGAATTCCAAAATGACAATTTCTACTATCATCTGAGTCAAAACACAAGGCTGGTAGATAAGAAAGAAATATTTTAAGCAGTCAGAAACACTTTAAGAATTGAGGATCCAAAGTTAGGATCACAAACATTTTTGCAGCCTCAACTATAAAGGAACAAAAAGTTTTGAATAAAATATCCCATAAGAAAAATAGCATACACTTACAACAAACAGTAATTTATCCTGAAAAAACTAGTATAATTCTAGAGAGAAAATTATTCTTTGATGAAATAGTAAACCTCCAAGAATGTCTAATAGAGAGACTAGAACTGGGTAGAAATTTTGAATTCAAACACTGGATGAAAGAGAATCATTGAAATATAAACATGAATGAACTATCATAAGAAATTAAACAGGTATAAAATATTTACATTTGAATGTGGGAGATGATAAATATGTTCATCAGATATTCTAATTAGGTGAGGACTGAGAATGTTTCTGTTAAGCCTTATAGAAAGAGTGGAAGAGGAATACCTTGGGTAGAGAGTGGTAAAAGATAAAGAAAGATTAAGGAAAACTTTCATATAAGGAGACATCTATATAAAAAGGGAATAGTGGATGTAGATTAATGCTGACATTTGATTCTCATTCTAATCTTAACTAGTCAAAGGAGACAAGAATGTATATATAGTAAGGTAAAGAAATAGCCTTTTATTTAATGGTGAAATAGTAGGAAAGGGGAGAAAGGAGAATTAGAGGGAAGGGAGATTAAGAGGTTTTTCTCCCAAATAATACAAGCTCTAAGTATATTAAAAAAATATAACTTTTATGAGGTGCAAAGAATGGTAATTGAGGAGGTACCATAAATTGAAGAAAAACTAAAAAGTTAGGGTATATAAAAGTAATATAATTCTACTGTGCTATAAGAAATTATGAAGAGGAGAGTTTTATAGAAAATTTTGAAGAAATATAGGGATTAATGCAAAATGAAATAAGCAGAACTAAGGGGAAAATGTTTACAATTACAAAAACAAGAAAGAAAAACAATTCTTTAAAATTTTTATTCAGTCAATTTAGAATATTATTCCTTGGTTACAAGAATCATATTCTTTCACTCCCTCACCTCTCCCCACTCTTCCTGTAGCTGATGCACAATTCCACTGGGTATTACATGTGTCCTTGATCAGACCTATTTCCATGTTGTTGATGTTTGCACTAGGATGTTCATTTAGAGTCTACATCCCCAGTCATATCCTCCTCCACCCATATAATCAAGCAGTTGTTTTTCTTTGGTGTTTCTACTCCCACAGTTTTTTCTCTGAATGTGGATAGTATTCTTTCTCATAGATCCCTCTGAGTTGTTCAGGATAACTGCATTTCCATTAATGGAGAATTCCATTATATTCAATTGTACCACAGTGTATCAGTGTCTGTGTACAATGTTCTCCTGGTTTTACTCCTTTCACTCTGCATTAATTCCTGGAGGTCGTTCCAGTTCACGTGGAATTCCTTCACTTTATTATTCCTTTGAGCACAATAGTATTCCATCACCAACATATACCACAATTTATCAACCATTCCTCATTTGGAGGACATCCCCTCATTTTCTGATTTTTTGCTACCACAAAGAGAACAGCTATGAATATTCTTGTACAAGTCTTTTTCTTATTATCTCATTAGGGTATGAACCCAACAGTGCTATGGCTGGATCACAGGGCAGGCAGTCTTTTTTTTTTTAACCCTTACATTCCATCTTGGAATCAATACTGTGTATTGGTTCCAAGGCAGAAGAGTGGAAAGTGCTAGGCAACAGGGGTTAAGTGACTTGCCCAGGGTCACACAGCTGGGAAGTGTCTGAGGTCAGATTTGAACCTAAGACCTCCCATCTCCCCAAAATGTAGTCTTTTAGTGCCCTTTGGGAGTAGTTCCAAATTGCCCTCCAAAATGGTTGAATCAATTCACAACTCCACCACCAATGCATTAATGTCCCAACATTGCCACAATCCCATTACTTTCCTTTGCTGTCATTTTAGCCAATCTGCTAGGTGTGAGATGATACCTCAGAGTTGTTTAGATTTGTATCTCTCTGATTATAAGAGACTTAGAAGTTTTTTTTTTCATGTGTTTATTAATAGTTTTGATTTCTTTATCTGAAAATTTCCTATTCATGTCCCTTGCCCATTTATTAATTGAAGAATGGCTTGATTTTTTTGTACAACTGATTCATCTTTTTATAAATTTGAGTAATTAGACCTTTCTCAGAGGTTTTTGTTATGAATATTGTTTCCCAATTTGTTGCTTCCCTTCTAATTTTGGTTGCATTTGGTTTTGTTTGTACAAAAACTTTTTAATTTGATCTAATCAAAATTATTGATTTTACATTTTGTGATTTTGTTCTAACTCTTTCTTGGTTTTAAAATCTGTCCTTTACCAAAAATCTGACATGTATACTATTCTGTGTTTACCTAAATTACTTAGAATTTACTTCTTTATATTCAAGTCATTCACCCATTCTGAGTTTATCTTGGTGTAGGGTGTGAGATTTTGATCCAAACCCAATCTCTCCCATACTGTCTTTCAATTTTTCCAGCAATTTTTATCAAATAGTGGATTTTGGTCCCAAGAGCTGGGATCTTAGGGCTTGCCATAGACTGTCTTGCTGAGGTCATTTTCCCCAAGTCTATTCCACTGATCTTCCTTTCTGTCTCTTAACCAGTACCATATTGTTTTGATGACCAGATTGTTAGTTTAATGGTTGGACTGAATATTTAATTAGTTGCCATGGATTTAATTTCTAAATCCTAAAAATGAATTATTAAATTAAAATGGAATTTATGGTAGTTTATTTTTACAATAGAGGAAAGCTATTAAGGAAGAGAGAGAGAGAGAGAGAGAGAGAGAGAGAGAGAGAGAGAGAGAGAGAGAGAGAGAGAGAGAGAGAGAGAGAGAGAGAGAGAGAGAGAGAGAGCATGCTCTGGCTCCCTCTGAGCCAGGTAGAAATTCTAAGGCCCCAGCCAGGGGGAAGGAGGCATCTCAAGACAGTGGGTATTTCCCAGGGACTCACATCTCCAGAAACAGCAAGGAAGGAAGTCAGCCTTTACACTCACCACAGTGTCAGTTCAATCAGCAAATTCTTTTATCAGCCTCAACTGCAGCAGGCTTCACTCCAAGAGTGTCTTTCAAACTTTTTCACTCCAAGTATCTTTTCACCGCAAGTGTATCTTCTTCTCCAAATATCTGTGTTCACTCCATGTGTCTCCCTTCAAGTATGAGTGATTTTATAGTATACTTTGAGACCTGGGTCTGCAAGTCCACCTTCCCTCACATTTTTTTTCATTATTTCCCTGAATAACCTTGATCTTTTGTTCTTCCAAATGAACTTTGTTATGGTTTTTTTCTAATTCAGTAAAAAAAAAAATTTTTTTTGGTAGGTCAAAGGGCATGGCACTAAATAAGTAAATTAATTTGGGTAGGATTGTCATTTTTATTATGTTAGCTCATCCTACCCATGAGCAGTTAATGTATTTCCAAATGTTTAGATCTAGTTTTAATTGTGTGAAAAGTGTTTTGTAGTTGTGTTCATATAGTTCCTGTGTTTGTCTTGGCAGATAGATTCCTAAGGATTTTATATTGTCTAGGGTGATTTTAAATGGAATTTCTCTTTCTAATTCTTATTTCTGATATGTGTTGGAGATATATAGAAATGCTGATGACTTATGTGAGTTTATTTTGTATCGTGCAATTTTGCTAAATTTGATGATTATTTCCACTAGCTTTTTAGTTGATTCTATAGGATTCTTTAAGTAGACCATCATATCATTCACAAAGAGTGATAGCTTGGTCTCCTCATTGCTTATTTTAATACCTTCATTTTCTTTTTTTTCTCTAATTGCTACTGCTAGTGTTTCTAGTACAATGTTAAATAATAGAGTTAATAATGGGCATCCTTGTTTCACTCCTGATCTAATTGGGAAGACTTCTATTTTATCCCCATTACAGATGATGTTAGTTGATGGTTTAAGATATATGCTGTTTATTATTTTTAGGAAATACCCTTCTATTCCTATGCTTTCTAATGTTTTCAATAGGAATTAGTGTTGAATTTTGTCAAACTTTGTATGTATTGAGATAATCAAGTGATTTTTGTTGGTTTCCTTGTTAATACAGTCAATTATGTGTATGGTTTTCCTAATATTGAACCATCCCTGCCTTCCTGGTATAAATCCTACCTGGTAATAATGAATAACCTTCATGACAACTTTCTGGAGTCTTTTTGCCAGTATCCTATATAAGATTTTTGCATCTATGTTCATTAAGGAGATTGGTCTATAGTATTTTTTCTCTTTTTGACCTGCCCGGCTGTGGAATCAGTACCATATTTGTGTTGTAAAAGAAATTTGGTAGAACTTCTTTGTTATTCTGTCAAAGAGTCTGTATAATATTGGGGTTAGTTGTTCTTTAAATGTTTGAAAGAATTCACTTATGAATCCATCTAGTCCTGAGGATTTTTTCTTAGGGAGTCCTTTGATGGTTTGTTCAATTTATTTTTCTGATCTGAGGTTGTTTATGTATTCTATTTCTTCTTCTTTTAGTCTAGGCAATTTATATTTTTGTAAGTATTCATCCATATCACCTAGATTGCACTATTTATTGCCATATAATTTGGCACAATAATTTTTAATGATTACCTTAATTTCCTCTTCATTAGAGGTGAAGTCTCCCTTTTCAACTTGGATACTATCAATTTGGTTTTCTTTTTTTCCTTTTTTTAATTAGATTGACCAGGACTTTGTCTATTTTATTTGTTTTTTCAAAGTACTATCTTCTAGTATTATTTATTAAATCAATAGTTCTTTGACTTTCAATTTTATTAATTTCTCCTTTGATTTTTAGGATCTCTAATTAATATTTGAGGGCTTCTAATTTGTTCACTTTCAAGTTTTTTTTTTTTAATTTTCATGCCCAATTCATTGACCTATGCCCTCTATAAATTGTTAATATATGAACTCAAGGATATAAATTTTCCCCCTGAGTACTTCTTTGGCTGTATCCCATAGATTTTGAAAGAATGTCTCATCGTTGTCATTTTCTTCAATGAAAGTATTAATTGTTGCTATGATCTATTCTTTAATAGATTTTGGAGAATCATATTAATTTTCAGTTAATTTTTGATTTGTCTCTCCATGTAACCTTACTAATTATAATTTTCATTGCATTGTGTTCTGAGAAGGTTGCATTTATTATTTCAGCTATTTTGCACTTGTTTGCAATGTTTTTATGCCCTAGTACATGGTCAATCTTTGTGAATGTACCATGTGCGGCTGAAAAGAAGGTGTTTTCCTTTTTGTCCCTATTTATTTTTCTCCACCTATCTACTAACTCTATTTTTTCTAACATTTCATTCACTTCTGTTACCTCTTTCTTATTTATTTTTATTTGATTTATCTAAATTGGAAAGTGGCAGGTTCAGGTTTCCCATTAGTATAGTTTTACTATCTATTTCCTCCTTCAAATCCATTAGTTTCTCCTTTAGAAATTTGGATGCTTTCCCATTTGGTGTATACATATTGAGTATTAATATTTCCTCCTTATCTATACTGCTTTTTATCAGGATGTAATTAAATTCCCTATCTCTTTTGACTAGATCTAGTTTTACTTTGGTTTTGTCAGATATCATGATTTCAACTCTTGCCTTCTTTTTTCTGTTGATACCCAGTAGGTTTTACTCCATACTCTTATTTTTACCCTATATGTGTCTACCTTCCTCATGTGTGTTTCTTGTAGACAGCATATAGTAGGGTTTTGGTTTTGCTTGTGTTTTATGGGCGAGTTCATTACATTCACCTTCAAAGTTATGATTACCAGCTGAAAAAAAAACCAATTTTGATAGAATTAGGAAGTCAGTTTAATGACAAACCATGATTTATTTTAGAAAATGAATGAAACTTTACTCATCTACTAACAAAAAAGTAAAGGACTAAAAAAAACAGCACAAAATATGTGTTGTTGTGCATGGAGAATGTAAATCTTTGTTTGGTTTTTTACTATGCATGTTAGTAAAGAGATTTTGTTTTTCTTTCATGCATTGTAGGTGAAAAATTAGGAGAAAGAAGAAACATGCAAATATACACAAAAAACAATGTACTAAGGCTGGCTTCTAATTTTGGATTATGACTTTGTCAAGCAATTTCATTTTTTCTGATATCACTTTCCTCTTCTGTAAATAAAGTGGTGTATACTCAATTATTTCTAAATCTCCCATTGAGCTTTAAAGTCAAGGATAGATTCATCCAGATACAGAAGAAATGAAAACTCATTTAGGTTGCTATTTTGGGTGGAGAGGGACAAATAGTCTGACTTGGTTTTGTCTAACTTGGTTTTGTTTCCTTACTTCTTGTTATTTATTTGCCCAAAATTCTCTTACCTTTCCATTTATTTTCCCTTAAAGACCTGAGGAAAATAAGTAGCACTACTTAAACTCTCATAGTGACTTTTAGTAAGATATTTGGTTCTTTTGTAATTTCACTCTTTTGATTGTGCAGGAAATCACTTAGAACAATGAAATTGTTTTGAAATACAGAATTACTACTGTGCCTTTAACTTACACATATGTATTCTTGTTCAAATGCAAAAAAAAAATTGGCAAGTCAATGGGATTAAAGAAAGAAAGGAAGACCCCTCACATGAAAATATATTAGCAAAGTAATGAGGAGGAAGGTGAGTGTTCATGTTTCAGAAAATAATTTTTGAAATTGTCAAATAAAAATGAAATAGGATATTATTGTATGGGGGAAATAACAAATGCAAGTAACTCAGAAAGACAGGAAAATTTATATGAACTGATACAGAGTGAAGTAAACAGAACCAGGAAGATAATTTACACAATGACAACAATAATGAAAGTGAAAGAAAAACCAAACCAAAATCACACATTGTACCATTCCTCAAATGGAGATCTAACAACCCTATTATTCCCTCTAAACTATAGTGGCTCCTTAATTACCTTCAGATAAGATATAATATTCTTTGTTTGGCTTTGAAAGACTTTCACAGCTTGACCCCAACCTATCTTGCCAGTCTTTATCTGTACCCTTTCCCAGAGCAGCATTCTGTCCTCTCTGCATCTCATACAAACCATTTACACACCTATCGCACTATTCCCCATGTTTGATACTTATTTCCTACTCACAGAAATCCTTTCTTTCCTTTTTTGCTTCAAAATTAGTTTAAGGTTCACCTTCTTAATGAATCCTTATCCCCCTACTACTATTGCCCTATATTCCTAACTATCTTGTATCAACATTTTAATATATTTTTTGAATTTTCCATTAAAACATATTTACATGTCTTCTATATTGAAATCTGTTTGCAAGTAGGCACTATTTTATTCTTTGCCTTTGAATGTCTTATCATTTAGCAAAGTGCATGGCACATAGTAATCATCCGTATTTTTTGATTGATAACTAGGATAAAGAATTTTATTTTATCAATTGTAATTCTAAATCTGTATAACCTATCATCATTTCATCATGTTTGGTGGTTTCTTACAATGGAAGACTCACTGAATAGGTTAGTAGAGGAATACTTGGAAATGACTAATTTAAAACAGAAGGCATTATCATTTAAATTAGTTTTAAGTACAGTTGACTTCAATGAAAATACAATAGGTACATTCTTGAAAAATGTTTAGGGAATATATCAGTTGGTCAATAAATATTTGTTCTTTTTTGTAGCTTTCATGTGATGGACACTCATCTAAATGCTAAGGAGTGTGAATATTTGTCTGTTCTATGTTTGATGGATGTTTTTCTAACTTCTAAAATCTCCTCTAGTTCTAGGTGCCAGTTCTGGCTAATAAAAACTTCTTCACGTAAGTTCAAAGTAAAAATGTATATCTCTGTGATACAAAGAGCATAAATACATCTGCCTTCATAATCTACTGATCGATATAAGCTAACACTACCTAAGAAGATTCTTAGACTTCTGATGCTTGGGTCAAAATAAAGCAGTAATTATATCCCTACCTAATGAACTGTTATGGTAGAATTGTTAAAGGGGAAAAGACAAGAAGTAAACATCTAAATATTTTAAGTTTATTGATGGGAAAAGGGAGAGGAAGGAGGGTAATAAGGGAGAAGGAAAACTTCTTACTTCTTGTCCCCAAGTCTAAATTCCCTTAATACAATCCTAATGGCTATCTTAACTAGGCTAAATAAGTTAAGTTCCCCCCAAACTTAATCTCACAAAATAGAGTCCAGTAAATGAGCCAAGATCCCAGAGGTAAAATTCAAAGTAGGTCCAGCAGAGAAGTAATGGTTTTTCTTTGGTCTTCTGTCCATCTGCCAACAGCCAGTAAAAGCAGTTTTTCTTCTCTCAAGCTGATATCTCACCAAAAAGGGCCAGAGACCTTGTAAAAAGATGGAAATCTCAGCTACCTCCAAAAGCTTCCCCCAGGAGTCTGTTTTTTTTTTTTTCCAGTTGGGAACTTAGAATCTTGACCCAGGCTCTCATGTGATTGTCTGTCACATAGCCCTGTCAATCAAATCCAGTTCATTTTGCAGAATCATTTTACAATCTTTCTTTGCTTACTAAATGGACTAAATTTCTACTCTCATGGTAGGATGGATGGCAAAAAATGAAATTAGATTTCAGATAAAATTTTCAGGATAAAAGAGATGACTAAAGAACTCCTTAGAATAATACTTGGAACCTGGATAAAACCTTTTTCTTTTTTAATGTTAAATTTTTAAATTTATTGTAAGGAATTATATTTAGGAGTTTGATTAAATATGTGAGAATTCTAAATTAATACTGTGGTCATCAATTTAAAAATATTGTAGCTCATGCTGAAATGACTTTTGGTAGCTTTGTTTATAAAGAAGTGGAAAGAGTGAAAGTAGAGAAATATAAGAAAAGGGTAGAGAAGATGTCTAGTCTATCACACTAAATGTTGCTATATTGCTAGGCTCAGCCCAGTAGGGCTTGTTAACCCTTCACAGGAGGACCCAGAGTTCCACACACACAACCTCTTCCAAGAAAAGGAGGCCTCTCTGGAACTAATCTCTCCAGAAGCCAGGAAAGGAAGGTCAGCTACTTACTCACACAAGAATCAGACCAAGAGCCAACATCCCAAGTCGAAAGCTGAGGGCCAAGTCCAAAGTCACCTCCAAGAGGCAGGTCACCAGCTGAAGCTCCAAGCCTAAGATTCAAGTTAGAGACCCCAATAAAAGAAGTTCAGGACTTTTTATAGTCCTTTCCTGTCCCTTCCCCTCGTCAGAGGGACCAATCACAACTTCAAAATTGCCTAGTACTGCCCACAGTGGAAATGCCTGTGGGATCCACCTCTCATCCTCTGAAGGTCTCAACTCTTATCAAAAGATTCACAAGTGTCTGATTGATTGGGTAAAAAGGATGGAGTTCTCCAAGTAAGTGACTTGTGAATTCTCTTACTTGATAACAAAGTGTTAAGTAGGAAGTAAATAAAGGGTAAGTAGGGGTTTCTTAGATTGATTAACTCAAAATAGACAATAAAGAATTCCCTTTCACATTATGTTTGTTACATTAACATTTCCAGGTAACTCCTTCCCTTCCTCCCCTGTCCTATAGTTTACAAGGATCATTGTAGATATTAGATATTATTTATATATATATATATATATATATATATATATATATATCATATATATATATATATATATATGTCAGAGAAAGATTGCTATCCACATTCAAAGGAAGAACTATAGAAATAGAAACACAGAAGAAAAGCAACTGCTTGATCACATGGGTTGATGGGGATATAATTGGGGATATAGATTCTAAACAATCACCCTAGTGCAAATATCAATATTATGAAAACAGATCTTGATCAATGACATATGTAAAACCAAGTAGAATTGCACATCAGCTATGGGAGGGGGTTGGGGATAGGGTGGGGAAAAAACATGAATCATGTAACCATGGGAAAATATTCTAAATTAATTAATTAAATAAAAAATTTTAAATGAAATAATAAAATAAAAAATATATGTCAGAGAAGTTAGCTAGCCCAGTGGATAGAGATCAAGGCCTGAAAACAAAAGGTCCTGGATTCAAAAATGATCTCTAGTTGTGTGATCCCAGGCAAGTTTAAAAACCCCAGTTTTGTAGCCCTTTCCTCTCTTCTGACCTGGAACTGATACTTGTTATTGATTCTAAGACAGAAGTTAAGGAAGGGGATAGAGGGGTGGTAAAAAAAATAGATGTTTAAAATTATTTTCATCGAATTTTGACTCCTAATCCAATGTACTTTCCCCTACATTATGGTTCCTCCCTTCAAGTAAAGGATTTGAAGTCAGAACTACCTTCACTCAAATGCTTCAGATACTTATTAGCTATATAATCTACTGTAAGTTATTTAACTTTGGTGCCTCAGTTCTCTCATCTGTAATACTAAAGATATGAATTCACTGGTCTCTTAAATTCATTTCAGCTTTAAATTTATAATACTATGATCTTTGATAAAAATGTATTAGTAATACTGCTTCTATACTTATAAGTTGTACTTGGCGTTTTTAATTCCAAAAATTAAATAAAGAGAATGGACTAGATAAGAAAATTAGATTTTGTTGAAATCAGGATTTTAAGAAATTATGTATTTGCCTACAGTAAAATTAGCTGTTACAGAAAAATGGAAATAGCTAGTAATAATATCTGTGAAAGAAAAGAATTGTAACAAACTATATTGGAATAGATATTTTCTCATGATAATCAACAGTGGGCCCCTTTAACCTAGGAAAATCTGGTTATAATTCAGAAAAAATGAAAAAGAGAGAGAGAGAGAGAGAGAGAGAGAGAGAGAGAGAGAGAGAGAGAGAGAGAGAATGAGAGAGAAAAAGAGAGAGAGAGAAGTGGGGCAGAACAGTCTCCTATTATATAGGGGAAAGGAAAGGTTGTATACAACTGGGGTCAATTGAATGTATGAGATTTTTTTCAAGTCAAGTACTTATAGTATGAAGAGAAGTTGCAACAAAAGAAGATCCAGAAGAATAGAAAAAGAGAGATCAACTTGTAACTTTCCAAACTGAATTGGATATAAAATTTCAGTGTTACAAAGAGGTTTATTTCAAAGAAGTCAGTGTTAGACCCACTCATTCATAGGTAAGGTGATTTTGTCAAGGTCTAGTAAATGTCTGAAGTCTGATTTGAACTCATTTCTTCCTGACTCAAGGCCAGGACTCTGTCCACCGAGTCCTTTAGCCACCCACATGGATCTACTCTACAGACTCCATTATTCTTGATGTTGAATGGGGAGAATCTGTTTTCTATAGGTTTAAAGTGAACTTTTTTCAATAAAAACAAGGAAATTTCTAGGGGAAAATTCTACTGGATTGTTAAACATTTTTCAAATGGTTATAGAAATTTCATTTCTTTTTAAGCCTAGACATACTTCTTGGAGAAGTTAAAACCTCTAAAAACAATTTACCTTTACCACATTATTTCAGCTTCATACAGAAATTCTGAAATAAGATTTAATGTTATATTTTCAACTTTTATGGGGAGATCAATACATAGAATGTCCATTTGAAGAACATTCCTGTATCTTTTGCACAGCCATAGTTGAAGACATTGTACATTGTTATCTCATGTCCTTATGAAAGGACATAAGTAATGAATTCCTCCTTGAATTCAATACCAGAGAGTTTATCTCTACAAGTAAATTTCTCCTCTATCTCATCATGAAAAGCCAACCCTCAGAGATTTTTACCTTAGTTCTAAGTAAATTTTCTTTAGCACTTTGCTTCATTAATGAATACACCCCCGGGGACTTCCGGTTAAGATGGCGGCTTAGAGAAAGCTCAAGTTCAGATCTCCGGAAAAACCTTCCCGACCGATCTCAAACTATAAGCTCCTAAGGCGCGGAAATTCAAAACGATCAACAGCACAGACCCTGGGAAGCCTCCTCCTGGACCTGGACCCGGTTCAAAAGGTACGGCTCCCCTCAAAAGCCAGAACCCGAGATCACTCGTACCGCAGGGGTAGGAGCGCAGAGTCCAAGGCTCCCGGAAGCCGGAGCACGGCCGGCTGGGCTCAGAGAGCAGAACCCTCAGGGCCTTCTACCCGAGTCCCAGTGAAAGTTACTGCCTGGGGCTCCCGCTACAGAGAGCTGGTCGAAACAACAGCAACCCTCAGGGCGGGCAAGACAGCCTCACGGGCTGGATCCTGCTATCCAAGTCTCAGTGAAAGTCCTTGCTCTCGGAGCTTGGGTTAGCTGCAGCCCATCCCCCTGCAGGCCAACGAAACAGCCTCACGGCCAGCGATTCTGAAGGCAACTTCCGGAAAGCAACGTGGTCCGACCCTTCCACTCCAGTTCCAGTGAGGCATATTCAGTTTAACCCAGGGAAAGTCATAGAACCATCTGCCCAGGACTGAACACCAGACAGAGACAAGAAAAGCCAATCCTCCACATTCAGAGATGGAAAACTCCACAGAAGCACAGAAGCCCCAAAATACCAAGAAAAATAAGAAGAAAGGGGCGACTTTGGACACATTCTATGGAGCCAAAATACAAAATACAGAGCAGATAGAAGATAATATAAAAGAAAATGCTCCAAAACCTTCCAAAGGAAATGGAAACTCTCCACAAACCTATGAAGAATTTGAATCAGAAATGACCAAAAAGATGGAAGCCTTCTGGGAGGAAAAGTTGGAAATAATGCAAAAGAAATTCACGCATCTACAAAACCGGTATGATGAAACTGAAAAGGAAAACCAGGCTTTAAAGGCCAGAATCAGGCAGCTGGAAGACAACGATCATGTAAAAGAGCAAGAATTAATAAAGCAAAGCCAAAATACCAAGAAATTAGAAGAGAACATAAAATATCTCACCGACAAGGTGATAGATCTGGAAAATAGGGGGAGAAGGGATAATTTAAGAATAATTGGACTCCCAGAAAAGCCAGAAATAAACACCAAACTGGACATGGTGATACAAGATATAATCAAAGAAAATTGCCCAGAGATTCTAGAACAAGGGGGCAATACAGCCACTGACAGAGCTCACAGAACACCTTCTACACTAAACCCCCAAAAGACAACTCCCAGGAATGTAATTGCCAAATTCCAAAGCTATCAAACAAAAGAAAAAATCCTACAGGAAGCCAGAAAAAGACAATTTAGATATAAAGGAATGCCAATCAGGGTCACACAAGACCTTGCAAGTTCTACTCTGAATGATCGTAAGGCATGGAACATGATCTTCAGAAAGGCAAGAGAGCTGGTTCTCCAACCAAGAATCAGCTACCCAGCAAAACTGACTATATACTTCCAAGGGAAAGTATGGGCATTCAACAAAATAGAAGACTTCCAACTTTTTGCAAAGAAAAGACCAGAGCTCTGTGGAAAGTTTGATACCGAAAATCAAAGAGCAAGGAATACCTGAAAAGGTAAATATTAAGGAAAGGGGAAAATGTTATCTTCTTCTTTTACTCAAACTCTCTTCTATAAGGACTACATTTATATCAACCTATGTATACTAATATGTGGGGAAAATGTAATGTATAAATAGGGGGTAAAGAAAGACCAAATAGAATAATTATTCTCACACAAAGATTCATATGGGAAGGGGAGGGGAAGAAAACTCCTATAAGAAGGAGAGGAAGAGAGGGGGGGGGGGTTTACTTAAACCTCAATCTCAGGGAAATCAACTCTGAGAGGGAAAAACATCCAGATCCATTGGGATCTTGAATTCTATCTTACCCAACAAGGGTAAGGAGAAGGGAAAACCAAGGGGGGGAGGGGGAGAGGGAGAACAAAAAGGGAGGGAAAGAGAGGGGGGAAGGGGAGGGAACAAAAAGGGAGGGACTAAAAAGGGAAACATCAAGGGAGGGGATAAGGGGGACTGTTTCAAAGTAAATCACTGGACTAAAAGGTAGAGCCGAAGAAGAATAGGTTAGAATTAGGGAAGGCAATCAAAATGCCAGGGAGTCCACAAATGACAATCATAACTTTGAACGTGAATGGGATGAACTCACCCATAAAACGTAGACGAATAGCAGAATGGATTAGAATCCAAAACCCTACCATATGTTGTCTTCAAGAAACACACATGAGGCGGGTTGACACCCACAAGGTCAGAATTAAAGGATGGAGTAAGACCTTCTGGGCTTCAACTGATAGAAAGAAGGCAGGAGTGGTAATCATGATATCTGATAAAGCCAATGCAAAAATAGACCTGATCAAAAGGGATAGGGAAGGTAATTATATTTTGTTAAAAGGGACTATAGACAATGAGGAAATATCATTAATCAATATGTATGCACCAAATAATATAGCACCCAAATTTCTAATGGAGAAACTAGGAGAATTGAAGGAAGAAATAGACAATAAAACCATACTAGTGGGAGACTTAAACCAACCATTATCAAATTTAGATAAATCAAATAAAAAAATAAATAAGAAAGAGGTAAAAGAAGTGAATGAAATCTTAGAAAAATTAGAATTAATAGACATATGGAGAAAAATAAATAGGGATAAAGAGGAATACACCTTCTTCTCAGCACCACATGGCACATTCGCAAAAATTGACCATACATTAGGTCACAGAAACATAGCACACAAATGCAGAAAAGCAGAAATAATGAATGCAGCCTTCTCAGATCACAAGGCAATAAAAATAATGATTAGTAATGGTACATGGAAAACCAAATCTAAAACCAATTGGAAATTAAACAATATGATACTCCAAAACCGTTTAGTTAAAGAAGAAATCATAGAAACAATTAATAATTTCATCAAGGAAAATGACAATGGCGAAACATCCTTTCAAACCTTTTGGGATGCAGCCAAAGCAGTAATCAGAGGTAAATTCATATCCCTGAATGCTTATATTAACAAACAAGGGAGAGCAGAGATCAATCAATTGGAAATGCAAATGAAAAAACTGGAAAGCGATCAAATTAAAAACCCCCAGCAGAAAACCAAATTAGAAATCCTAAAAATTAAGGGAGAAATTAATAAAATCGAAAGTGATAGAACTATTGATTTAATAAATGAGACAAGAAGCTGGTACTTTGAAAAAACAAACAAAATAGACAAGGTACTGGTCAATCTAATTAAAAAAAGGAAGGAAGAAAAGCAAATTCACAGCATTAAAGATGAAAAGGGGGACAGCACCTCTGATGAAGAGGAAATTAAGGCAATCATTAGAAATTACTTTGCCCAATTATATGGCAATAAATACACCAATTTAGGAGAAATGGATGAATATATACAAAAATACAAACTACCTAGACTAACAGAAGAGGAAATAGAATTCCTAAATAATCCCATATCAGAAATTGAAATCCAACAAGCCATCAAAGAACTTCCTAAGAAAAAATCCCCAGGGCCTGATGGATTCACCTGTGAATTCTATCAAACATTCAGAGAACAGTTAATCCCAATACTACACAAACTATTTGACATAATAAGCAAAGAGGGAGTTCTACCAAACTCCTTTTACGACACAAACATGGTACTGATTCCAAAACCAGGCAGGTCAAAAACAGAGAAAGAAAACTATAGGCCAATCTCCCTAATGAATATAGATGCAAAAATCTTAAATAGGATACTAGCAAAAAGACTCCAGCAAGTGATCAGAAGGATCATTCACCATGATCAAGTAGGATTCATACCAGGGATGCAGGGCTGGTTCAACATTAGGAAAACCATCCACATAATTGACCACATCAACAAGCAAACTAGCAAGAACCACATGATTATCTCAATAGATGCAGAAAAAGCCTTTGATAAAATACAACACCCATTCCTATTAAAAACACTAGAAAGCATAGGAATAGAAGGGTCATTCCTAAAAATAATAAACAGTATATATCTAAAACCAACAGCTAATATCATCTGCAATGGGGATAAACTAGATGCATTCCCAATAAGATCAGGAGTGAAACAAGGATGCCCATTATCACCTCTACTATTTGACATTGTACTAGAAACACTAGCAGTAGCAATTAGAGAAGATAAAGGAATTGAAGGCATCAAAATAGGCAAGGAGGAGACCAAATTATCACTCTTTGCAGATGACATGATGGTCTACTTAAAGAATCCTAGAGATTCAACCAAAAAGCTAATTGAAATAATTAACAACTTTAGCAAAGTTGCAGGATACAAAATAAACCCACATAAATCATCAGCTTTTCTATATATCTCCAACACAGCTCAGCAGCAAGAACTAGAAAGAGAAATCCCATTCAAAATCACCTTAGACAAAATAAAATACCTAGGAATCTATCTCCCAAGACAAACACAGGAACTATATGAACACAACTACAAAACACTCGCCACACAACTAAAACTAGACTTGAACAAATGGAAAAGCATTAACTGCTCATGGATAGGACGAGCCAATATAATAAAAATGACCATCCTACCCAAACTTATTTATCTATTTAGTGCCATACCCATTGAACTACCAAAATACTTCTTCACTGATTTAGAAAAAACTATAACAAAGTTCATTTGGAAGAACAAAAGATCAAGGATATCCAGGGAAATAATGAAAAAAAAAAACACACATGATGGGGGCCTTGCAGTCCCTGACCTAAAACTATATTACAAAGCAGCAGTCATCAAAACAATTTGGTACTGGCTAAGAAACAGAAAGGAAGATCAGTGGAATAGACTGGGGGAAAGCGACCTCAGCAAGACAGTATACGATAAACCCAAAGATCCCAGCTTTTGGGACAAAAATCCACTATTCGATAAAAACTGCTGGGAAAATTGGAAGACAGTGTGGGAGAGACTAGGAATAGATCAACACCTCACACCCTACACCAAGATAAATTCAAAATGGGTGAGTGACTTAAACATAAAGAAGGAAACCATAAGTAAATTGGGTAAACATAGAATAGTATACATGTCAGACCTTTGGGAGGGGAAAGGCTTTAAAACCAAGCAAGATATAGAAAGAATCACAAAATGTAAAATAAATAATTTTGACTACATCAAACTAAAAAGCTTTTGTACAAACAAAACCAATATAACTAAAATCAGAAGGGAAACAACAAATTGGGAAAAAATCTTCATAGAAACCTCTGACAAAGGTTTAATTACTCATATTTATAATGAGCTAAATCAATTGTACAAAAAATCAAGCCATTCTCCAATTGATAAATGGGCAAGGGAAATGGATAGGCAGTTCTCAGATAAAGAAATCAAAACTATTAACAAGCACATGAAGAAGTGTTCTATATCTCTTATAATCAGAGAGATGCAAATCAAAACAACTCTGAGGTATCACCTCACACCTAGCAGATTGGCTAACATAACAGCAAAGGAAAGTAATGAATGCTGGAGGGGATGTGGCAAAATAGGGACATTAATTCATTGCTGGTGGAGCTGTGAAATGATCCAACCATTCTGGAGGGCAATTTGTAACTATGCCCAAAGAGCGACAAAAGAATATCTACCCTTTGACCCAGCCATAGCACTGCTGGGTCTGTACCCCAAAGAGATAATGGACACAAAGACTTGTACAAAAATATTCATAGCTGCGCTCTTTGTGGTGGCCCAAAACTGGAAAACGAGGGGATGCCCATCAATTGGGGAATGGCTGAACAAACTGTGGTATATGTTGGTGATGGAATACTATTGTGCTCAAAGGAATAATAAAGTGGAGAAGTTCCATGGAGACTGGAACAACCTCCAGGAAGTGATGCAGAGCGAGAGGAGCAGAACCAGGAGAACATTGTACACAGAGACTAATACACTGTGGTATAATCGAACGTAATGGACTTCTCCATTAGTGGCGGTGTAATGTCCCTGAACAACTTGCAGGGATCCAGGAGAAAAAAACACCATTCATAAGCAAAGGATAAACTATGGGAGTGGAAACACCGAGAAAAAGCAACTGCCTGAATACAGAGGTTGAGGGGACATGACAGAGGATAGACTCTAAATGAACACTCTAATGCAAATACTATCAACAAAGCAATGGGTTCAAATCAAGAAAACATCTAATGCCCAGTGGACTTACGTGTTGGCTATGGGGGGTGGGGGGGGGAGGAAAAGAAAATTATCTATGTCTTTAACGAATAATGCTTGGAAATGATCAAATAAAATATATTTAAAAAAAAATGAATACACCCCCAATGCAAGGTAATATTTATTCCTTCTTTTAAACTACTCTCATTTTCTGTAATCTAATTTTATATTCTTATTAATTTGAAAGAGACTTTAAAATATTTTATGAAGCTGGCAGAGTGTAAATCCTTAAAAATTAATTAATTTAAATGAAATATTTAAATCTATCTAACTAAAACCAGCCCTATTACACCAAACTGGACATGGTGATACAAGATATAATCAAAGAAAATTGCCCAGAGATTCTAGAACAAGGGGGCAATACATCCACTGACAGAGCTCACAGAACACCTTCTACCCTAAACCCCCAAAAGACAACTCCCAGGAATGTAATTGCCAAATTCCAAAGCTATCAAACAAAAGAAAAAATCCTACAGGAAGCCAGAAAAAGAATAACTTTTTATGTCTACTTTCAGAGAAAAAAACTGATAAATAGAAATAAGGAAGAAATTATATATATATATATATATACATATATATATGTACATTCATAATATACACATATATGTAGATAGAGAGATACAGAGATGGCCTTCTCTAATGGGAAGAGAGGAGGGAAGGAGTTACCTGAATATTTTAATGTAATAAATAAATTTAAGTTTAAAAAAGTTAAGCATTATTTTGAAAATAAAAGAATTACTCCTCCAAGTCAGTTGATAGTGAAAGCAAAAAAGAAGTTTGATTCTCATTCCAGCAGAGAAAGGGGTTGACTAGTTTGTTTGCTTTCTTAACATTCCCATGAGCTGTAAGTTCCTCATTGACTAAAACATTATGGCTAGGGATTGCTTTGTTTTCATATCTGTGTTCCCAATGGCATAATAGAAGTGTCAGTACATCACACATAATAGATACTTTATAAATATGCTATGTAAAATTGAGTCATTTGTTGAAAATTTGTATATTTACATAGCTGGAGAGAAATCCTTAGCTTCAATAATCAAGAAATCTAAAGCTTAATCTCAAAATTTCAAAACTAAACTACAAAATGTGCATGCAGCTAGAAAGGTTTTTATTAAACAAGGAAAATAGATCTCGATAGACCTGGACTCCCAAGAAAACCAAGGACATATTGAAACATGTTACACAAAACAAAAGAGATCAGATTGCACACCAGAATAATGTAGCCTTACAAAATGAGTCTATTCACTGACAAAGAGATGAAACTTCAATAACAAAGGAAATTTGAATCATTCTTGCAAAAAAGTAATCTCCCCTCCTCTAAACTATCCTATTTGTAGGTGCCAAACTAAAGCACAAATATGAACATGGCACTCAAGATATGCCAGGGGTCATCTTTTGCTTCTATGATGAAATACAAACATTAGTTTCACATTTAAACCTGGTTTTAGTCTGTTTTTCTAGGCTTAGTCAACATATTCATGACATGAGATCTACATTCCAATCAAAGTGGACTAATTTACTTTTCCTTGCATATTCTATTCCATTTGGGCTCTGTGCCTTTGTATAGGCTATCCCCTCTCCATACCTAGAATGCACCCCCTCCTCACTTCCATCCCCTCAGAATTCATAGCTACTTCAGCTTGTTCAGTCCCTCCCTTTTGAAGCCTTCCATGATTACCTAATTTCTTCTCATTTCTGAATCCTCAAACTAATGGATGATATATTTCTTGATGAATAAATAGCTCTTCTGCTAGATTCTATTGGTAATAGAAGGAGGAAGAGAAAATCCCCTTCTCTCCATTAAGTGGTAGTATTGGGTTCTTTTTCCACTGCTATCTCTCTTCTTTCTTCTTCTTTCTTCTTTCTTCTTCTTCTTTCTTCTTCTTCTTCTTCTTTTCTTCTTCTTCTTCTTTCTTCTTTTTCCATCTTTCTGTATGTCTTCTGAGTATTTTGGAACCATTATTTTAGCTACTGCTTTGTACAGGGTGATTCCTCCCATACCTGGAATGTACCATCTCCTTGCGACACTTCTTAAAATCCCTAGGTTAAGAGACTTATTGAACTTAAACTTCCCTTGTTAATCCTGCTTACAATTCTTTTAGTTGTCTCCAGTTAAGCCACATAACCCTTTGAGTTTTTCCTTAAATAAGTCAACTAAGAAAGGCTGGTGCTTTCAGGATGAGGCAGTCTGACATAAAAGATAGACTTTTTTATCTTAGGATAACAAAGACCTGTTTTCAAGTCTCCTCAGACCTAAGGACCAAGTGCTCCCATGAAACTCTAAGATTATAAATGAACAACTCACTAATTTCCAGTGGGAAGGCAGAGTTTTCTCATCCAGAGTTTATAAAACTAAGGAAATAACAAGTCCAATTAAAAAATACAATACTGAAACTTTTATTTGGGCATCTCATCAATGGTGCATCTTCCTTTACCTTCCCTAAAAGAATTATACCTATTGACAATGAAATATATGACTTGCTTTAGAGTAAAATCTGTTCTGAGTTTACTATATTTGTGTATGAAGAATTGACAGATGTCTTAATAAAGAATTCCCAGCTGGTTTATAGAAAAAGCAGCACTATCAATTTGGGCTACAGTTTAAAACTACATAAAACATCTGTACCCTACTAATGGGTTTTAATAGTTTTTCATCTTGTGCATAATACCATTCAAAATATCTATAATTAAATGTGCATTTTGTTAATGAATCTTCTCACTGAATCACTTTTTAAAAATCTTATTTCATTGCCAAAAGACTTTTCAAGTCACGTTGGCTAATCTGTTGTTTTAGTTATCTTAACTTTCAAAATATAATTATTCTAGATCAATTTGCCTGACATACAAAACAACTTCTTTTCAGTGCTGTCACCATGTAGCTGCTATTGTTTCATTCCTACTGTTAATGCTGTCATAGATTCTAAAGAAATAAGAATTTCAGTCACAAGATTGTAGAAGAATTCTAATACAAACGTATACCAAACCATACAAAAAAAGACTGAAACATGTGGAGCAACTATTATTCTAAATTGTCTTTGTGCTCATTTAGAACCTTTTCATAAATGACTAAAAATAAACTGATATTGATTGATTTTAAATAATATGTGCCTTTTCTGAGTAGAGTAATCATAGGGTTGTAGTTTTCAATATATCCTACAGAAGACAGAATTGAGGACATTTCAACATTCTAATTTTTTAGCTTAACACTAGATATATAGTTGTAATCAAGAGATGTTGAAATAATGTCTATGAGAGGAGATATCTAATTCTAATGAGACATCAATCAACAGGGTAATCAACTATTATATTTATAATATGTTCCAAGCATGATACTAGGTTCTGGAGATGCCAAGACAACAGTAAAACATTCCCTGCCTTTAAAGGAATTTGCAATTAATCTGGATAATAACATATGTGTATACATGTGCTTATATGTATATACCATTGTATATATATTTTATATATCTATTATATATACTGTAAAGATGCAAAACTACCAAAACTATTAGTAGGGTACTGATGTTTAATGTAGTTTTAAATTGAAGTCCAAGTTGATTGTGTAGATCCTTCTATAAACTATCTGAGAATTCTTTATTAAGACATTTGTCAAGTCTTTATATGCAAACATAATATAATCAAAAGAGATTTAACTCTAAAGCAAGCCAAGAAATTTACCATCAGCATATATATGCAGAAAATATGCATATGTTAATGCATAGAGATAAATTTTATATGTGTGTGCACAAATATATATGCATATCATATATATATACATATATATATTTATAGAGAGAGATTCAATATCCACAAAAAATAGAAGGTCATTTGAGAGGGAAGTTACTAATAGCTATGGTCATCAGAAGAAGGTCATGCTCTGAATATTAGTCCTAAAGGAAATGGAAGATTTAAAAGCAGATATGTACAAATCATCCTAAATGGATAACAATATTTTTAGAGACAAGTACACAAATCTGATGATGGAATCAAGTCCAAGTCTCAGAATTAGAATTCCTAGAAAATCAACTCATCAATAAGCATTTATCAATGTACTTATTCCTATATGTTCCAGGAATTGTCCTGGGCCATGAAAACAAAAACAACCTAGACAAGTAAAGAGAATGTTAGGTAGTATGTAACTAATCTGCACCTTGAGCTGCCTTCCCCTTTCTAGACACTTTCTACAGCATCCCATAATTTTGGAGAAGGAAAGAAACTCAGATGTACAAAATTTATTCTATCTCTAAATTGTAATCACTTTTACAACAGGCTAATGAGTAGTCTTCCAGCTTCATCCTAAAGACTATTTATTATTACTATCAACCACTAAAGAAGGAACTAAAGATTGAAGCATACCATTTTTCAGATTATCTTCTTCATGAGTTTTTTGTCTTGTGTGACTGAATGTCTTATTTCACAAGATGACAAACATATAAATATGTTTTGTGTGATGGCACCTGTCATATTACCTGCCATTTCAGGGAAGGGCTAGGAGAGGAAGAAAATGTTGATCACAAAATGTCAGAAAATGATTATTAAAAATTGTATTTATATGTAATAAAATAGACGCTGTTGAGAGGAACTTGACTATTACTGAGAAAGCCCACATTGTTCCACTACCAAGAGTACAAAATATTATCAAGAATTCATTATTAATATTTTCTGTGATAATGAAAATTTTGTCTTGAACTATAAAATCTTTTTCAGATACTCCCAACTAGAGCTTTCTCTCCTTTAATTTTCATATGTATTTATTAGCTAAATCATATTATAATTAGTAATATTATTTATCTGTCCTCTACATCCAAATTTGCACATGCAAAACCATATTTTTAAGTCACAATTGTAGTTTATTTCATCTTTCTTAACCCAAGTCCTTGGACACAGAAGCATTTTAACATTCCATTGACTGAATTAGAAATTGGGATTTTATTTTTATTGTAATTTTTGTTTTAATAACAAATTTCAGCATAAATTTTCTTAAGTTATATGAACCAAATTGTCTCCCTTCCTTATTCCGTCCTCACTCCCAGAGCTGGCAAGCAATTCAGTCTGGGTTACATATACCCAAATAAACAAGTAAATCAAATGCTATCATCTGCATTCTTACTCTAACAGTTCTTTCTCTAGAGGTGGTTAGCATTCCTTTTGATAAGTCCCTTAGAATTGTTCTAGATCTTGGTATTGCAGTTAGTAGCAAAGTCAAACATATTTGATCATTACACAATACTACTGTTACTGTGTATAATGTTTTCCTTAAAGGTTCTGCTTATTTCATTCTGCATCACTTCATATAGGTCTTTCTAGCTCTTTCTGGAATCGTCCTGTTCATCAATCCTTATAGCATAATTTTATTACATCACCATCTTATACCATAGATTGTTCAGCCAAATAAGGGACATTCTTTTAGTTTCCAATTCTTTGCCCCCCCCCCCAAAAAAAAGAGTAGCTATGAATATTTTTGTACAAATAGGCCCTTTACCATTTTTTTAATTCTTTGGAATAAAGATCTAGTAGGGCTATTACTGGATCAAAGGCTTTGCCCTTTGGGCATAATTCCTAGTTGCCCTTGAGAATGGCTGGATCAGTTAGCAACTCCACCAAAAATGCATTGGTGTCTCAATTTTGCCACATCCCCTACAATATTTACCATTTTCCTTTAAAATCATATTGACCAATCTGATAGATGTGAGGTAATATCTCAAAAGTTGTTTTAATTTGCATTTCCCTAATCAACAGTGATTTAGAACATTTTTTTTCATTTGTTTATTGATAGCTTTGATTTCTTCATGTGAAAACTGTTTATTCATATCCTTTAACCACTTATCAATTAGGTACTAATGAGTTCTCATAAATTTTACTTAATTCTTTATATATTTGATAAATAAGAACTTTATCAGAGAAATTGGTTATAATTTTCCCCAGGTTGTTTCCCTTCTAATCTTTGGTTTTATTTATACAAACCCCTTTTAATTTAATGTGACAAATTAGTTTTTTTTAATTTTAAAATTTGAGCACATCTTTATCATTATTTTCTTTTTTATTAAGAAAAATTTTCCATAGTTACATGATTTTTGTTCTTCCCCTCCTCTGACTGTAAGGGATAAATTTAGGGGTTTTGACTAATATCCTTATAGTCACCAGGGATTAATTCAAATGCCAATAAAAATATTCAAGTCAGTTTGGAAATTTTATTGTGGCTTAATAAATATAGAGGGAAGGAATTAAGAGGAAGAGAGAGGGAAAAGTGTATAAGATTTCTCTGACCTAGCCTGAGCCAAGGGGAGTTTAGAGACCTTCCATCCACAAGGTCTCCATGAATATTAGGGGCCTTCTAGGAGGATAGCATTTTTAGGAAAGGTAAAGGAAAAAAAAAGGAATCAGCCTAAACTCCAAGAGAGCTCAGGGAAGATGTCTCACCTGAACCATGCTACTAAGCTTCTTCCAGTCACCACATCAAGGACTCTCACCACCAAACTCAGACAATAGCTGCAGCCATGCCAAGAAGCCAAGATGACCAGCATGTGGCCACCAGCCACTCTCCTCCAAAAGAGACCAGAGAGAGGAAGTGACATGAAATATATAGACCATTTTTACATCACTTCCTGAAATTCACATGTACCAATGGTAGCTTAAACTTGACTTAAGACAGCTCAGGGGGATCTGTCAATTGTTTCTGATTTGTCATTTGCTAGCACATGTCTGTCATAGGCCATCCTTCTCAATACTTAATCCTTAAGTAGAGGTGTAGACATTCCTGTTTTGTTAGACTAAGCAGGGTGGAGTAAATCTAAAATTCACACCAACCATCCTCCTCCCATAGCCAACATGCTATTCCATTGGATTCTATGTGTATCACTGATCAAGATCTATTTCCATGTTGTTGATATTTGCACTAAGGTGATCTTTTAGGGTCTACATCCCCAATCACATCCATATCAATACATGAGATCAAGCAGTTTTTTTTTCTTCTGTGTCCCTGCTCCCACAGTTCTTTCTCTGGATGTGGATAGCATCATTGCATTGCTGCTAGTCACAGTGTATAAGTCTCTGTGTATAAGGTTCTCCTAATTCTACTCCTTTCACTCTGCATCAGTTCCTGGAGGTCATTCCAATTCACATGGAATTCCTCCAGTTCATTATTCCTTTCAGCACAATAGTATTCCATCATCAACAAATACCACAATTAGTTTAGCCATTCACCAATCAAGGGGAATCCTCTCATTTTCCAGATTTTTGAGACCACAAAAAATGCAGCTATAAATATTTTTATACAGGTCTTTTCCCCTATTATCTCTTTGGGGCATAAACCCAGCAGTGGTATGTTTGGATCAAAGGGCAGACAGTCCTTTAAAGCCCTTTGGGCATAGTTCCAAATTGCCATCCAGAATAGTTGGATCAATTCACAACTCCACCAGCAATGCATTAATGTCCCAACTTTGCCACATCCCCTCCAATATTTATTACTTTCCTTTGCTATCATGTTAGTCAATCTGCCAGGAGTGAGGTAATACCTCAGAGTTGTTTAGATTTGCATTTTTCTAATTATAAGAGATTTAGAACACTTTTTCATGTGCTTATTGATAGTTTGGGTTTCTTTATCTGAAAATTGCCTGTTTTTGTCCCTTGCTCATTTATCCATTGGGGAATGGCTTGATTTTTTGTACAATATATTTAGCTCTTTATAAATTTGAGTAATTAGACCTTTTTCTGAGGTTTCTGTTATGAAGATTTTTCCCAATCTATTGCTTCTCTTCTAATTTTGTTTGCATTGGATTTGTTTGTACAGAAACTTTTTAATTTGATGTAATCAAAATTATTTATTTTATATTTTGTAATTTTTTCTAACTCTTGCTTGGTTTTCAAGTCTTTCCTTTCCCAAAGATCTGACATGTATACTATTCTGTGTTCACCTAATTTACTTATGGTTTCCTTCTTTATATTCAAGTCATTCATCCATTCTGAATTTAACTTGGTATAGGGTGTGAGATGATGATCTAAACCTAATCTCTCCCATACTGTCTTCTAATTTTCCCAGTAGTTTTTGTCAAATAGTGTATTTTTGTCCCAAAAGCTGGACTCCTTGGGTTTATTGTACACTGTCTTGCTGAGGTCATTTACTCCAAGTGTATTCCACTGATCCTCTACCTCTTACCATATTGTTTTGGTGACCACTGCATTATAGGATATTTTAAGATATGATACTCCTAGGCCCACCTCTTTCACATTTTTTTCTTTATTTCCCTTGATATTCTTGATCTTTTGATCTTCCAAATGAATTTTGTTATAGTTTTTTTCCAATTCAGTAAAAAAATATTCCTTGGTAGTTTGATATGTATGGTACTGAAAAAGTAAATTAATTTATGTAGGATTGTCATTTTTATTCTGTTAGCTCTCCTACCCATGAGCAATGCACATTTTTCCAATTGTTCAGATCTAGTTTTAATTGTGTGGAAAGTGTTTTGTAGTTGTACTTGTCTTGTGTTTGTCTTGGCAAATAGATTCATAAGTATTTTATATTGTCTAGGGTGATTTTAAATGGAATTTCTCTTTCTAACTCTTGCTACTGAGATGTGTTGGAAATATATAGAAATGTTGATGATTTATGTGGGTTAATTTTGTATCCCAAATTTTGCTAAAGTTGTTGATTATTTCCACTAGCTTTTTAGTTGATTCTCTAGGATTCTTTAAGTAGACCATCATATTATTTGCAAAGAGTTATAACTTAGTCTCCTCTTTGCCTTTTTTAATGCCTTCAATTTCTTTTTTTTTTCTCTAATTGCTACTGCTAGTGTTTCTAGTACCATGTTAAATAATAGAGGTGATAATGGGCATCCTTGTTTCACTCCTTAACTTATTGGGAAGGCTTCTAGTTTATTCCCATTGCAGATGATTTTTGCATCTTTGTTCAGTAAGTAGAGTGATCTGTAGTTTTCTTTCTCTGTTTTTGATCTATCTAGCTTTGGTGTCAGTACCATATTTGTGTCATGAAAGGAATTTGGTAGAACTTCTTTGCTTATTTTGTCAGTTTGTATAATAATGGTATTAGTTGTTCTTTAAATGCTTGATAGAATTCACTTGTGAATCCATCTGGATCTGGAGATTTTTTCTTAGGGAGTTCTTTGATGACTTGTTCAATTTCTTTTTCTGGTATGGGATTATTTAAGTATTCTATTTCTTCTTCTGGTAGCTAGGCAATTTATATTTTTGTAAATATTCATCTATATCATCTAAATTGCCATATTTATTGCCATATAATTTGGCAAGATCATTTTTAATCATTGCTTTAATTTCCTCTTCATTAGAGGTGAGGTGTTCCTTTTTATCTTTGAGGCTGTTAATTTGGTTTTCTTCTTTCCTTTTTTGTTTGATTAACCAGTAATTTATCTATTTTATTTGTTTTTTCAAAGTACTAGCTTCTAGTCTTATTTATTAATTCAATAGTTCTTTCACTTTTGATTTTATTAATTTCTCCTTTAATTTTTAGGATTTCTAATTAAGTTTTTATCTGGGGATTTTTAATTTGTTCACTTTCTGTTTTTTTTTTAATTTGCATGTCCAATTCATTGATCTCTGCCCTCCCCTAATTTGTTAATATATGCACTCAAGGATATAAATTTTCCCCCTGAGTAGTGTTTTGGCTACAACCCATAGATTCTGATAGGATGTCTAATCATTGCTATTCTCTTCAATGAAATTATTAATTATTTCTATGATTTGTTCTTTGACTAACTGTTTTTGGAGAATCATATTAATTTCCAATTAATGTTTGGTTTGTCTCTCCATGTACCCTTACTAATTATTATTTTTATTATATTATGATCTAAAAAGTTTGAATTTATCATTTCTGTTCTTTTGCACTTGTTTGCCATGTTTTTATGCCCTAGTACATGGTCAGTCTTTGTGAATGTACCATGTGCTGCTGAAAAGAAGGTGTATTCCTTTTTGTCCCTATTTATTTTTCTCCACATATTTGTTAACTCTAATTTTTCCAAGATTTCATTCACATCTCAACTTTAAATTTAACCCTTAAACTTCCCTACCTCTTTTGATCAGACCTATTTTTACTTTGGCTTTGTCAGATGTCATGATTGAAACTCCTGCCTTTTTTTTTCATTTGATGCCCAATAGATTTTGCTCCAGCCTTTTACCTTTTGTGTCTACCTGCCTCATGTGAGTTTCATGTAGAAAACATATGGTATGATTTTAATTTCTCATCCACTCTGCTATTTGCTTCTGATTTATGGGTGAGTTCATCCCATTCACATTTAGAGTTATGATTATCACCTGTGTATTACCCAACATTTTGATTTACTCTCCTAGTTCTGCCCTTTCTTCTTTTGCTATTTCCTTCTACAACAGTGGTTTGCTTTTAATCAATACTCCTAATTCCCACCCTTATTTTATTACCCATCCTGTCCCCTCCCTTTTAATTGTCTTCTTATAATTTAGGGTCTATTAAATTCTCCCCCATCGCTCTTTCCTTCCCTTTTGATACTCCCCACCCTACTGCCCCCCCCTTAGTTTTTTTCCTCTCAACTTTCCTGTAGAGTAAAATAGAATTTGATACCCCAGTGGATCTAGATGCTCTTCATTCTCAGAATTGTTTCCACTGAGAGTAAGGTTTGAGTATTACCTATTATCACTCTCTTCTTTTCCTTCTTATAATAGCATTTTTACCTCTCCCTCCTGTGTGCCCCTTTGTGTGGTATAGATTATCCTAATTTTCTTATTCCTTCAAGTTTCTCTTGGTGCCATCTTCTCTTCCCCACCTTTTCTTTTTTTTTTTTGCATAATATCTTAAACCACTTAATACCCTAATCTCTACCTATGAATAATTCTTCTAACTACTATAATCCTGAATATAATTTTTGAGAGTTACAACAACCATTTTTCCGTATCAGAATATAGATAATTTGACCTCATTAAAGCCCTTAAAGAAAAAAAGAAAAAAGAAAAAATTTCCTCTCCTTCTTATTTTCATTTTCATGTTTCTCTTGGTCTTTGTATTTGATTATCTAATTTTCCCTTTAGTTCTGGTCTTTACTTTACCAATATTTGGAAAACTTCTATTTTGCTGAATGCCCATACTTTCCCCTGGAAGTATATAGTCAGTTTTAATGGGTAGGTGATTCTCTTGCCTCTCTGAATATCATATTCCAAGCCTTTTTGTCCTTTCATGTGGAAGCTGCCAGATCCTGTGTAATTCTGATTGGTGCTCCTTGATATCTGAATTGTCTCTTTCTGGTTTCTTATACAATTTTCTCCTTAGCTTGGAAGATCTTGAATTTGACAATTATATTCCTGGGAGTTGTTTTTTGAGGATTTAATGTAGAGGGTAATCTATGGACTCTTTAAATGTCTATTTTGCCCTCCTATTAAAGAACATCAGGGTAATTTTCTTGTATAATTTCTTATAGTGTGATTTCAAGGTTTTTGTTTGTTTCCAGGTTCTTAGGTAGGCCTATGATTCTTAAATTGTCTCTTCTAGATCGGTTTTCCAGATTGGTCATTTTCTCAGTGAGATATTTCATGTTTCTTCTATTTTGTCAGTCTTTTGACTTTGCTTTATTGGTTTTTGTTGTCTTGTGAGATTATTGGCTTCTATGTGCCCAATTCTAGTTTTTAATGGCTAGTTTTCAGATGAGATGTTTTGGTTTTCCTTTTCAGTTTGATCTACCCTGCTTTTCATGGCTTCTAGCAGGTCATTTCTGGTCTTCAGTTTGCTTATTGTTTCATTTTATTTCTGGGCTTCTTTTTCTAAGAGAGACTCTGTCTTTTAAATTGTTATTTTCTTTTTTAATTATTTCCCATTTTTCTTGTCAAGTCTTTTTTATCTTTCTCATAATCTCAGATTTGAGATCTTCAAGAGGTTGTGACCAATTTCCATTTTTTTGGAGGGTTTGGATATGTTTAGTTGTTTGTTGTCTTCTGCTGTTTCCTCTTTAATCTGGAGTTTTTCTGCATAAAAATTATCAAGGGTTAAGGTTTCCTTGTTGTTTTTTTGTTTTGGATTGGTTTTTTTAGGTGGTTGTGGATTGTAGTTCCTGGAATTTGGTGGTCATTGCTTTGTTCCTTCCTAGTCAGAAGTCTGAGTGAGGTAGGGGGAGTTCTTTGTATTGAGCTCTAGAGAGATTTTTTTCCCTGAGATTTTTTTCAAGTCCCCAAATCTGCACCTGCGGTTGTGCTGCCCTGCACCATCTCTTTACCAAAACTCTATGTCCCTTAACCTCCTGGGGACCCAAGTCTCACTGCTCTTAGGGGCAAGTCTGTGGTATCCTCAGCCAGTCCCTGAGGACCTAGATGTTGCCCTACAGAGATCTGAGTTTGGAAGGTAGACAAGTCTCTCTAATGAACTCCAGAGATTTTTTTGTCCTGAGGCTATTTTTCGAGTCTCTGTGGCATCTGCTATGATCTGCCCCTTTCTGCCCAATCTCCACGTCCTATCTCCACATTTCCTCAGCCTTCTGGGGTCTCTAGTCTCTCTGTTCTTAGCGATAAGTTTGTGGTGACCTCAGCCAGTCCCCCAACCCCCAGAACCCAGAGGTTGTTCATGTTCTCTCTGACTCTGACACCATAGGTGGAGTGGGGGGTAGTGTGATAAGCTTACTCCTTGGTTGGAGTAATTTTACCCCCTTTTATAATGGAAATACCCAAACTTTGCCTACCTTCCAAGTTGTGCCCTACAGTGGAGTCCCTTGGCTCATCTGATCTTGATTTTGTCTTTTTGAGGCACCCTATCTTAATCAGTGGAAAGGAGAAGAAGAGCCCCCCTCTACTCTGGAGCCATCTTGAGCTGGAAGTTGATCATAGCTTTAAACTGATCAGTTAATCAATAGAATGCAAAACACTGTGCTAAATCCTAGGAATATACACAAAAAATAAAAACAATTTTTTGACTAAAAAGACTTACATTCTAATGAAGAGAAATTAAATAGAAACATACTATTTTCACAACAACATAATAAACTTATATATAATTTACAATGTCAGAAAAAACTAATTAAATAATAAAACTAATCAATTTATGGTATTTTAAGAGTAGAAGGACCAGGTATAACAACTATGATTTTTTAAGTTTGAATATAATTCACTATAAATTTTCCCATCTGTGGAACTGCACTTAAAGTTCAAATAATTAAAAGCAGATATATTTTTAATTTCATCTGATTACATTTTGTTTCTTTGCTTTATGAATTTTAAAAAAGCACTGCATTGATTGGTGCAACTTTATCCTTTTAAGTATTCTTAATTTCCAGTCTTTCATTAGGTATTACACATTTAGAGAAAAATTGAAAGTGGAATTTACATGGGAAATTTTCAACCAACAATAATTTTCACTTGGGTATAAGAGGACAAGAACATGTTTTATTTTTTACACATTTAATACATGTTTGAGGGTTTAAAAATAGTCTTCTAAAATATGACATCATATTTTATCCCATGGAGTTTGGGAACAATGCTCAATACTTTAATTTGTTAATAGTCTTATGCTCTTGGTTAAATTTTTCATCAAAAGGAATATACTGTTAGTAACTATACACTTTATCTTTCAAAATCACCTCAACTCTGTGAGATATATACATTTGGCCCAGTTTTGTGATACATGTTATATAGAGAGAAATGTATATCTATATATCTGAAGGGGTATTATTATTATTATTATTAGTGAAAATCAACCTTCATGAGCAAATCCTTTCATATTTTTCTATTAGGATATATCATTGAAATGTTTTAAGCGATTTACTGGTTTTATAAGCTATTTGCAATTCTATTACTACAAGATGTGAGACTATACCTTAAAGGATTTCCCCTCTCAACAGACCTGAATTCTTACTAAGAAAAACTAGGACAATGAATGAAAGTTATCCTGAAGTAACTTGAAGCCTTACTGCTCTTGCTTGTTATATCCCCTCCATTTGTTCTAAGGATGATCACATAGTGCAATAGAGTGTTTGCTGGCATATAACCCAGGCATATACCTGGTATTAAATCTTAGGGCTTCTACTTTATTATAAGTGTAACCTTAGAAATTCCTTCTATGAACTTCAGTTTTCAAGAATGTAAAATAAAGAGTTTTCAATTGGACACTTTTCTAGTCCTCAGTTTTAAAATCTATGATCCTATCATCCTCGTTATTAGTTAAACAAATCACTATGCAGAGCCCTTTGAGAACACACATTATTTCCTCCAATTATTCAAACAGAGGTTGGGAAGAATTAAGTGTCTCAAGACTTGATATCACTTAAATTACCTACACTATTGGTGACAGGATTATTGTCTGACGTCTAAAAGCAGCAATGAGTATTCCTGATAGGTCTCTATGGATTTTTGTTTGTTTCCTGAGTTGTATGTAAAAAGAAACTTTAATGGTTTTCTCAGAAGTGAATCCATTTTCCATGATATTTAAAGTAATTTTCTATCTTGGAACTATATGGTTTTCTCTCTAAAATTGCTCAGCTTCTATTTCTTATTTCCTTGAATTCTTGAAGTCTTTTCAGAATATTGAAAAACAAAGACAAGCATATTAAATAATATTGCCCAAGAAGGCTCTTCCCGAAATAATCTTATATTTTTGATCCTTTAATTTTTTGAGAAATTAAGAGGTTATATATCACCAATTTTGAATTATAAATTTTTGGTTTCCAACAACAATCAATTGAAAAGCTTGAAGTACACGTGTTAATATTTTAGTACCCCTCACAGGAATACATGATCCAGTAAGACAAATTATTTCTATAGAAATTATTTCTATATTCAACTGTTTAAAAATACATTATTGTTGATATAGAATTGTCTCTTCACTGAAAAAAAAAACCCTAATATAGCTTGATTATAACAATTGTCTTCAATTGCTCCCCTCTGGGTCAGGTGCTTGCATTAACTTCAAAGTGATCGTCATCTGCCTGAAGGAAGATATGTTCATAGACAACTAGGTCTATTATGATCTATTGCTTCCTGGTGACTGCATTTCACAAAAGCAAATTCTCATGGCAACAGAAGCTCCCTCAAACCTTGACTCAGTATGATCCTGGAATAACAAGAATATACAGGTATCAATGGTTTTATATGAAAGATTACAGTCAGCCTCATGCCAAGTACATATAAAGGACTAGACAGGAAATACTTTTAGCCACTGAAAATAAAAAAAAAAGCTTCTTTTCTAATGATTCAGGGAATCATCATTAACCACCTAAGTTTTCAGAAATGAGGGGACCATGTTGGGCCTGATTCATACAAGGGAGATTAGTAAAAATTCTCAAAGCATGGCTTATTATCTTGTTCTTGGAGAAAACTATACATTATCTTTTGTTCCCAGGTATTACTAGAAATAATGAAAATTACAAAACTGAATGATGATGGCATAGGTTGTATAGTAAATAAGAAAATAAATTATAATTTCATATGATAACAACAAAGTATATTAGAGTGACTATGTTCTCAATTGTTTCTTACTTCATCCAAAACTAATCTAGAAAAATTAGGTTCTATAATTGTATAAAAGTTTTTATCTCAAAGAGAAATACATTTTGTGGTGGGAAGTATTGAATCAGTCTCTGTATCCAAGCTAAGTTAACCAAGAAAGGCCTATTAATTAAAAGTGAAATTCATGTAGTTAATGTGTCAGAGGAGAAAAAATATTTGTCAAGGATCTGATTTTATGAAAGGTCTTTAGTAATCTTCATTTTCATTATAAAATAATTCAACAAAAGTCCTAAAAGGCAGTCAGAGGAATGGCAAGTTACATCATCAAGGGATATAAATTATAAAACATGTTATGTTTGATTTTATTTTTCCTAGATAAAAGAATTTTAAATTTCAAATAATGTCATAAGTGAGGTTGGTCATGCAAGAGGCTTTCAAGTCACTGAAAAAGAATTTAAGTGTTAGGCAACAGAAAGCATTCAGCATTCAATGACACAGGTTTGAGTTACTTCTTCAGACACTTACTTCCTACATGATTTTAGGCTAGTCATCATTTGTAAAATGAGTAATAATATATGTAATCACATTTTACTGCCTGGCTCACATAGTTGTTATAAAAGAAAGTATTTCTATGTTTAATAAACATTACACATGTGTTTATAATTATTATTAATCAACATGTATATACTGAGTGCAAACTATGAGGAAGGCATTTTTAGGTGCTGGAGATTTAAAGGTAAACAGGTAATACTCTCTGGTCTCAGTTTACCAACATTCTATTTGGGAGTGAGGGACATAACATAATCCCAAATAGATAGATTTGAGAGGAAGAGTCAAGGATGATTCAAAGCCTATGAACTCAGGTCACAAGGAGACACAAAGAGTTGCAGGAATGCTATGGTAGATAGCTTATAAATAAGTAAGACCCAGAAGTGAGTTTGGTTGATGTAACAAAAATAGTCAATGTACTGAAAAAATAAAGAAGAACTAGAATACATGATGTCAATAAAAAGAAAAGGTAGGAAAATAAGTGGCTATAGGAGGAAATTCAGACTGAATCCTTTAAGACTAATGAGAACCTTATACAAAATATTCATATGTACTTGGTGATACCTAAAGTGGAATAAAGATAGAGGTCATTGAAGAATATATCATTCTCCTACTTGGTTATCTAGAGTATTCTTGGATATATTAGATTTAGGCTTATCTCCTCTTATTTTAGACTTAATAACAGAACAAAATGAGACATTTGGAGATTAGTCAACAGTTCATGAAAGGAGATTTAACTAGTCATAAGAGTGAGATTATATTCAATAAGGATAGGAATTGAAGATACTTTGAGATGATTCAACTGAGCTAAGATCCTTTGCTTGAGTTACTCATCGTAAACCTCAGAGAATTCATGGAGTTTCTTGTAGCTGTTTTATACTCAGGTAACCATGAAGTGATGTCACAAAGTGAGCCAGTAATCCCCAGATTACTAAGAATCTAAGATAGTAAAGGAAAAATTAGCTTGATGTATTTGAGGAGGTGAATTAGTATATAGTTCTCCCCACAAAGAGGGTAAAAATATATTCAAGCATTTGTTAATTATCTACTATCTGCCAGGCACTGTACTTAATACTGAGGATACAATTAAAATAACAAAAAAACAGTATCTTCAAGGAGTTTACAATCTAATAAGGACAGATAACACAAAAAAGGGGGTAGTAAAATTTGAATGAGGGTGGATAGGAAGGAAAGAATTTAGAAGTGGAGCATCCTGTTGTGTGGAATTGGAACTAGACAGAGCAATAAATGCAAAGTTGGGTGAGTAAAGTCTAGTTTCCATCTTTAATTACAGAAGGCATTGGGAGAAACTTGGTAATCCAACCTCTATCTTCCCAATCAGAGATGACAGGAATCTGAGGAACATAGTTAGCAACAATGTAGTGAGTTTAAAGGTGCTAAGTTTATCCTGGAAGGTACTCTTTGTTTTTTCAGAGTTGAAACCAGGTGGAGCAGAAAATGCAGAGTGGAGTTCTATTTTTATCAACAGAAACTATTTAAATAAAGCAATAGTAGATACAGAAATTAAAGAAACAATAGAATAGCTCACAAAGGAAAAAAAAAATATATCAAGTACCAGATGAATTTAAAAGTGAATTCTATTAAACATTCAAGAAAAAAATAATTCTAATACTAAATAACTGGATGTAATTATAATAAAAGAAAGCACTCATAGCATCTTATAATCTTGATACATATACCAAGAAAAAAAGACAAATAAAGAACTTTAAAAAATACTATAGACCCATGCCCCTAAAGAATATTAATGCAAAAATTACAAATAAAATTTTGGGATATAAGCTATAACAATGCATTAGAAAGAGTATAAATACTCACAAAGTTGGCCTTATACTAAGAATGCAGGGTTGGTTCAGAAGAACAAGAATGATAAATATAATAAACTATATTAGTAATATAAAAATAAAAAGAATGCAAATATGTTAATAGATTCTGAAAAAAATATTTTGGCAAAATAAACTCTGAAAATCATAGGAATGAATGGACCTTTCCATAATATAGAGAATTTACCTAAAATCATGAGGAAAACATTATGTATAATAGGGAAAAGTTGAACAAAATCAGAGTTAATCAAGGATGCCTAATTATTGCTGTTAATATTTAAGATGGAGTGTATGGGGTGTTCAGGGAGGGGTAGTATCTCTGGTATGGAGGGCTTGTTGTAGTCTCCTAGGGCAGCTCTCTAGCCTCTGACCCCCACCTGACACCCAGCTCTCACTTGTGGCTCCCAGTAGCTGCTAGCATGCGGCAGAGGCCACCCCCCTGGCAATGGCTTTGACAAGCCGGCTACACCTTGTGAGGGTAGACATCGGGTCATAGACCCCTAGTGAACTGGGGCTTTGCTCCCCCAGCATGTGAAGACTGCTTCAGCTGAACAGACAGAAGAAACCAATAAGAAGGTTCAACGGCTGAGATGGCGATGCAGCAAGGCACTGTGCAGTGCTTTAGGGCGAGTTGGAGCACAAAGGACAACACAGCCATCCAATGCAGCTGAGGAAGTTTCCAGGTGTAACAATTTTTCGTGCCACTGGACCCAGGCTTCCAACACCGAGAGAGTGGGACTGTCTCTGTGCATTGGCTTTTCCACTTAAATCTCCTTCACGGACAAGTATCTTTGTGCACACTCATCTACCCTGACCCCGTCCACCCTCTTCAAGACCTGCAGCAATGGGGGAGTGGCAATGCAACAGGTGGAGGTGACCACTGGCAGTTGTAGTCACGATCCTGCATGTAGGTGGCCCACAGACTAGTGGTCGCTCGGCTCTGTAGAGCATCAGAGACATTCGGCAGCATCCTGGGAGACTGAGCAGCCCTCTCTAGGACAGCAGTGCTCACCCTAATCAAGGGAGGGGACTAGAAAAGGTGTCCCAAACATTGCCTGCCCTACAAACACCCGGTCAGCACACCGCGGCTGGCAGGTCATCCCTTTAAGCTTTCGAAATCAAAAGAAACAAAACACAAAGAAACTCCTACTAGGAGCATGGAACATCAGGACATTACTTGATAGAGAGAATACCCCAAGACCTGAGAGAAGAACAGCTCTAATTGGTAAAGAACTGGCGCAATATAGCATCGAAATTGCATCCTTAAATGAAACACGCTTACCAGAAGAGGGATCACTCAGCGAACCCACCACTGGATACACCTTCTTCTGGAAAGGTAGAGCCACAAATGAAGACAGAATTCACAGTGTTGGCCTGGCCATCAAGACCAGTTTGCTCAAACAGCTGCCAGACTTGCCTGTGGGCATCAGCGAGAGGCTCATGAAGATCCGTTTGCCTCTCAGCAAAGACCGGTTTGCCACAATCATCAGCGCATATGCCCCAACACTGACCAGCACAGAGGAGACCATTGAGCAGTTCTACTGTGACCTGAGTGCCGTCCTGCACTCAGTGCCCACAAATGACAAGCTGATACTACTGGGAGACATCAAAGCCCGCGTTGGCCAGGACCATGAAAGATGGAAAGGAGTGCTCGGCAAACACAGTGTGGGCAAAATGAACAACAACGGCCTACTGCTACTCAGCAAATGCTCAGAGTTCTAACTCACCATCATGAACACTGTGTTCAGAATGGCAAACAAATATAAAACAACGTGGATGCACCCACGATCAAAACAGTGGCATCTCATTGACTACATCATTGTAAGCCGGCGAGACATCCAGGATGTACAGATCACCAGAGCCATGAGAGGAGCTGAATGCTGGACAGACCACCAATTGGTTAGAGCAACTCTTCAAGTGCGCATTGCGCTTCGCCATCCAAAACGCGCCCAGACAGTTCGCACATTTTACAACATGAGTCGTCTTAGAGATCCATCTTATTTGCAAACATTCCAGTCCTGCCTGGATGACAAGCTGTCTGTCAAGGGACCACTCACTGGAAGCTCAATCAAGAAGTGGAACCAGTTCAGAGACGCAGTGAAGGAAACATCAAAGGCAGTCCTGGGCCCCAAACAACGCAACCACCAGGACTGGTTCGACGAGAACAACACTGCTATTATGGAGTGGCAAAATAACCCTAACTCTGCTCCTAGAAAGGACAGATTCAAGTCTCTCCAAGCCATGGCACAGTTTGAGATCAGGAAGATGCAAGACCGATGGTGGGGAAAAAAGGCAGAAGAAATCCAGCTCTTTGCTGATACAAAAAACTACAAACAATTTTTCAGTGCCCTCAAGACTGTCTATGGGCCATTAAAACCCACCACCACTCCCTTGCTATCCTCTGATGGAGACACTCTCATAAAAGATAAAAAAAAAAGGCATCAGAAACAGGAGGAAAGAACACTTCAGTCAGCTTCTCAACTGACCTTCAGTCGACCAAAGCGCCCTTGACCAGATCCCCCAAAACTGCACCATTGAACAACTTGACGTCTCTCCTTCAATAGAGGAAGTCCAAAAAACCATTAAACAAATGAGTACAGGCAAGGCACCTGGTAAAGACAGGATCCCAACCGAGGTGTACAAGGCCTTAAAGGGAAAGGCGTTTCAGGCATTCCACATAGTGCTGACCAGCATATGGGAAGAGGAAGACATGCCCCCAGAACTCAGAGATGCCTCCATCGTAGCCCTATACAAGAACAAAGGCTCACGAGCAGCCTGTGACAACTACAGAGGCATCTCACTACTCTCCACTGCTGGAAAGATCCTCACCCATGTTATACTCAACAGACTCCTGTCATCTGTTTCAGAGCAGAACCTGCCTGAATCACGATGTGGCTTCAGACCAGATCGCAGCACCATCGACATGGTCTTCATGGCAAATGCAGGAAAAATGCCTTGAGCAGAACCTGAGTCGCTACATTGGCTTCATAGACCTGATGAAGGCGTTCGACACAGTGAACAGGGACGCATTGTGGGTGATCCTTAGCAAGCTCGGCTGCCCAGCAAAATTCATCAAACTGATCCAACTGTTTCATGTCAACATCACAGGGGAAGTCCTATCTGGTGGAGAGACTTCTGATCGCTTCAACATCTCCAATGGCGTGAAACAAGGCTGTGTCCTCACTCCAGTACTATTCAACCTATCCTTTACCCAAGTATTACGACATGCTGTGATGGATCTAAATCTGGGCATCTACATCAAATACCGACTGGATGGCTCACTATTTGACCTTCGCCGCCTGACCGCAAAAAAAAAAAGACAACAGAGAGACTCATCCTGGAAGCTCTCTTCACAGATGTCTGTGCTCTCATGGCCCACCAAGAAAATCATCTCCAAACCATTGTGGACAGGTTCTCCACCGCAACAAAACTGTTTGGCCTGACTATCAGCCTCAGCAAAACAGAGGTGCTGTTCCAACCTGGACCAGGGAGGCCAACAAACCAGCCATGCATTACAATCGATGGCACGCAGCTTTCTAACTTCAACACTTTCAAGTACCTGGGCAGCACCATCGCCAACGATGGGTCCCTAGACCACGAGATTAATGCCAGGATCCAAAAGGCCAGCCAGGCACTCGGGCGGCTGCACTGCAAAGTCCTCCAACACAGCGGTGTAAGCACTGCGACGAAGCTCAAAGTGTACAACGCAGTGGTCCTCAGCTCGCTCCTGTATGGGTGTGAGACATGGACACTGTCCCGGAAGCACATGAAACAGCTGGAGCAATTCCACCAACGCTCCCTCCGGTCAATCATGAGGATCCGATGGCAGGACCGAATCACCAACTAGGAAGTCCTCGACAGAGCCAACTCCACCAGCATCGAAGTCCTGGTCCTCAGAACCCAGCTACGCTGGTCTGGACACATCATCTGCATGGACCCACAGCGAATACCAAGACAGGTATTCTATGATGAACTGTCAGCTGGACTCAGGAAACAAGGCCGACCAAAGAAAAGATTCAAGGATCAGCTAAAGTCCAACTTGAAGTGGGCTGGCATTACACCAAAGCAACTAGAACTCGCTGCCTCTGACAGAAGCAGCTGGCGAACCCACATTAACGGTGCCGCCGCCACCTTTGAAGATGAGCGAAGTCGACATCTTGCCGCTGCGCATGAACGCTGACACCAGGCCACAACCGCACCTCCGGTAACAACTGGCGTCCCAGGCCCCATGTGCCACAAACTCTGCGCCTCAGCCTTTGGACTCCAAAGCTATATGAGGGTACATGAATAAATAATAATGAACAAAGACAATTGTCATTCTCAGACACCGAGAGACTACTACTAGACTACTCGACTAATATTTAAGATAGTGTTTTAAATGCCAGTTATAGCAATGAGGCAAGACAAAATGTTGAGGAAATAATCATAGGCAAAGAGGTAGCAAAATTTTCATTATTTGCAGATGATGTGATGGTGTACTTATAAAAATTAAAAGGAGCAAATAAAAATTAATTGAAATTATGACCAGCAAAATTGCATAATATAAAATAAATCATCAGCATTACTATATATCAAACTAATAAAACACAGCCAGAAGGCCTAAAAAGAGAATAAAATACTTAGGGATATATGTTGTAAGATTCACCAAGGGACTATAATAATTTAGTTGTAAAACATTCAGAAATAAAGGTATACCAAAATAATTGGTGGGACATTAATTCCTCATGGGTAGATTGAGATAATATAATAGAGATAGCAATATTACCTAAATTAATTTACTTATTCAGTAATATATCAATCTAAATACCAAAGGAATATTTTATAGAGCTAGAAAAACAATAATGAAATTTATGTAGAGGAAGAAAAGGTAAAAAATCTCAAAGGTAACTCTGAAAAATAAAAAGTAGGAAGGAAGCTTATCAGTACCAGACTTCAAAACATCCAACAAATCTATAATAATTAAAATTATTTTGATGGAGGGAGGAAATGGGGGGTCAATTACCAAAAAAAAAGGTACACAATATACAGAAGGAAGAGAATGCTGTAGAATGGTTTTCAATAAATCCAAACACATTAGGAAAGACTCATTGCCTTTCAAAAATGTCTGGGAAAATTAGACAAGAGTCTAGAAGAAATTATTTTTTAGCAATATCTCATAAGATACACCAAAATAATCTGCAAATGGAAATGTGACCTAAGTATATAAGGCCAAATCTTGGTCAAATTAGAGGGATAAATTTCTTTGGGATATATTCATAGAAGAAATTTTCATAACTAAACCAAGGATATATCACTCAAGATAAAATAGACAATTTTGTAAAGTAGATAAACAATTATTTTGATTATTAAAAATTATAAAAGTTTCTATACTAACTTAATACAGTAAAAATTATAAGAGATATCAGTAGCCCAGGGAAAATTTTTCCAGTGTTTTACCCATGTCTCATTTCTAAAATGTGCTATGAACAGATTTAAATTTCTAAATCTAAAAGCCATACTCCAAAAGATAAATGGTCAAAGGAAATATATTACTGGTTTTTAAAGACAGAAATCCAAACTATCAATAAGCATATAAAAATTATCTATGTCTTTAATTAGAAAAATGCAAATCAACAACTTTGAGGTTCTGCCTCACATTCATCAGAGTAGCAAATATGGCAAAAGAGGAAAATGAAAAATATTGAAGAACTACAACAAAATAGTCATTCTGGAAAGCAATTTGAAATTATACCCCCCAGAATTATTCAAATATGCATACCAGAACTATGAATATGGCACCAAAAATTCAATATAACAGCAAACAATAATTTAGCAATTCTGTTTGTGGTTACCCAAAACTGGAAAATAAAGACCTATTCTCCTTTTGGTAAATATCTAAACAAAATATAACTGTACCCTAATACATAAAAAACAAGAGTAAACAGAAATAGTAGAATAAATTATATTAATATAACATTCAGAGAACTATTAAGAACTCTGATCAGCACAAGAAGCCATGAATCCAAAAGAATTAAGATAAAAAATGCAACTCACTTCCTCAGAGAGAAGTGATTAACTTAAAAATACAGAGAGGCTGTACACAGTATAAATTGTTTTATTAATTCTGTTCACTTCTTTCTGAATCCATTCTTATCAAATATGGTCAGAATGGGAATGTGTTTTTTTAGACCTTTATTTTTCATCTTAATATTAAAGTTACTCTAAAGCAGAAGAGCAGTAAGGGCTATGAAATGAGGGTTAAGTGACTTGCCTAGAATTATTAAATTGCAGAGGCCAAATTTGAACCCCAGACCTCCCATCTCCAGACATGGCTTTCTATTCACTGAATCTGTTCTAGGAATATATTTTGATAGATTATTCATCTACAAAGAGAGAACTTTACTTTGGGAGTTTATTCATTTGTTTCTTTATTTATTCCACAGTGGATGATAGAGGTGGTAAAAGGAAGAAAAAAAAGTGTGCATACTTTTCATTTGTTGCAAAATTACATCAGTGATAGTGAGTTATGAGATAACTTAAACCAGGAAAAAATTGACTACAATTATAGCCTAAAAATTGTTTTGCCATAAAATGGAATTATTAATCTGTTCTTTTGTGGTCTTAGCCATTCCTGTAGTTATATGTATTGTGAGAAGACCATACATGTATGTTTGACCATGGGACAGTCACTTAAACATACTGAGCTTTAATTTCCTCATTTGTAAAATGAGGATAACAACAGCAGCATTCATTTCATAGTGTTATAGTGGGGGGGAAATGAAATAATCTATGAAAACTACTTTGTAATTAAGTGCTATAAAGTATCATTGATTGCTATTATAATTGTTGTTAACAATAATAATGATTATTATTATTACAGATCATCATGGGTAAGCACAGACAAAAATAAGAAGTCTTCCAAAATGTCCCTGGAACCAATTATTTCTAATCTGATCTTCCTTTTGCTCCTATTCCGGTGATTAACACAGTGTCTTTAATCTAATAAGCAATAATATATTTATTAATTGATTGTTGTATTAGTTCAATTTATTCTCAGTAATTCTATCTAGCTCCCTTTTGCTTCTCTAAACTTGACTTTATTGATAATGATGCTGCTTCAAACTTCTCTACACTTCAGTATACCCTACAACACCACCCTAATAACAAGCTAACACTTCACTCTCAATTTAAGGATAGAATGGGATTTTCTTGAACTATGCCCAAACCACATAATATGGAGACAACCTGCTTCCCTATGTTCTGTAGCCCCCAATAGTGAGAAAGGATCACCGTAAAATCAAAGACATGGTCTGTCCAGAATCAGTCCCTGGGAAGTGGATTCAAGATGGTGGCATAGAGGCAGCAAAAGTTCAGACCTCTGAAAACCCTTCCTTACCAATTACAAAATAAATGCTCCTAGGGGACTGAAAACCAAACCTAACAATAGGAAAGAGCTTAGGAACCCTCCTTTTGGACTCAAATTAAAAGACATGCCACCCCCAAAAGTCTGAATTTGAGAACACTCAGGTATAAGGGGAAGGAAGAAGGAAGGTCCAGGACTCCACCCCCACCTAGAGCACTAAGACTTCAGCGACAGCAGGAATCTCTGGGTGGGAAAAGGTGCTGGTCTGGAGGGAGTACCCTGTGGGCAGAGATGTACCAGGCTCAGAGCTTCAAACACAGTCAATGGGGAAGGAGCTGATGAGAGAGGACAGAGTGGCAGCCTGGTCACAAGAGTGGAGACCCTCCATATTGCTCTAGCCTTATAGGAGGTTTGGCATCAGGGCACATTCAGCCCACCGATCTGAACTTAATCCCATCAAAGGTCTTCAGAGGTCAGGGAAACTCAAGCTCCAACACCCCACCCCCACAGACTTCACTTCACTGAGAGATCTCCTGACAAAGCTTCAAGAGGGAAGACTGACAGAAAACCCCAAAACCAAAAAAAATAAAAAATAAGAGGAGCAAGAGCACAGAAAACTGCAGGAAGTAAGAAGGGGATAAATATGAAAAAAGAACAGAAAAAGAAAAAAAGAAATTACAATTGACAGCTTCTATATAGGAAATGAACAAAGAGAAAACATAAAAGAGGAGGAGGAAACATCAAGGAAGAAAACAGAATCCAAGTGAATTAGATACAGGCTTTGGAAAAACACAAAATGAAATTCAAAATACAATTAAGAGAGGCTGAAGACAATTGGGAAAAGAACTTAAAAACTAAGATAAGTAATCTGGAAACAGAAAATAGTGTCTCAAAAGTCAAAATCAACCAGATTGAAAATGAGGCAAAGGAGATGAAAGACGAGTCAAAGAAGGTGAAAAATGAGGCAAAGGAGATGAGAGATGAGGTAAAGAGAATGAAAGATGACCTCCAAAGAATATCAGCCCGGAAAGAGAAGGATGACCAAAAAGCCTGGGATGAAATCCAGTCTTTAAGAACCAGAACACAACTAGAATCAAGTGATTTGACAAGGCAGCAGGACACTATAAAACAAAGCCAAAAGAATGAAAAAGTGGAGGAAAATATGAAACATCTCACTCACAAAAGAGAAGATTTAGAAAATCACTCGAGGAGAGACGAATTAAGAATCATTGGTCTACCAGAAGACCATGTAAAAAGAAAAAGCCTGGATGACATACTACAGGAAATTATCCAAGAAAACTGCCCCAATACTCTAGAATAAGAGGGAAAGGTGGAGATTGAAAGATCAGCTCCTGTACTTAATTCCAAACTGAAAACACCAAGGAATGTTATAGGCAAATTAAAGAATTACCAGACCAAGGAAAAAATATTACAAGCTGCCAAGAAAAAGTCATTCAGATACCATGGAACCACAGTGAGGAGAACACAGGACCTGGCTACATCTATACTGAAGGACCAAAACGCACATACTATGATATTCCAGGAAGCAAGGGAACTAGGTCTACAATCAAGAATCAACTACCCAGCAAAACTGACTATATTCTTACAGGGGAAAGTATGGTCATTCAATAAAATAGAAGAATCCCAAGCATTTGTAAAGAAACGACGAGACCTGAACAGAAAATGTGATGCCCAAGCACAGAACTCGAGAGAATCATCAAAAGGTAATTAAAAAAGAAGAAAAAACAAACAAAAAAACAATTTTTAAGAGACACAATAAGTTAAAATGATATGTATCCCTATAAGAAAAGAGGTCATTGGTAACTCTTAAAAAGTGTTATCACCTGGGCAGCTAGAAGAAGTACACTTAGAGGGAACAGTAATAAACTGTATAGGATGAAAGGACAGACATAAATATGTAGACAGATACATGTATGCATAAATACATGTGTTTGTATATATATATATATATATATATATATATATATATATATATATAAACACAACTAGAGCTAAAAAAGAGGTTAATACTAAAAGAAATGGGGAAAGAAACAAAAGGGGGTAGTTTATATGTCACAAAGAACCTCATGGCAAGAGGGGGGAGAACATCAATACACTGGAAGCATAAAGAGGTTGGAGATAGGAAATACTCAACTCTTACATGCATTGAAACTGACCCAGAGACTAGAACAATCAAATCTCTTGGGGCAGAGAATAGGGAAGGTAATTACATCCTGATAAAAGGCAGTATAGACAATGAGGAAATATCAGTACTCCACATGTATGCACCAAATGACATAAGACCCAAATTTCTAAAAGAGAAACTAGTGGAGCTCAAGGATGAAATAGATAGAAAAACTGTACTAGTGGGAGACCTGAAACTTCCCCTATCAGAACTAGATAAATCAAACCAAAAAAATAAATAAGAAAGAGGTAAGAGAAGTGAATGAAATCTTGGAAAAATTAGAGTTAGTAGATATGTGGAGAAAAATAAATAGGGACAAAAAGAAATACACCTTCTTTTCAGCCACCCATGGTACATTCACAAAAACTGACCATATATTAGCTCATAAAAACATTGCAAACAAGTGCAAAAGAACAGAAATAATAAATGTGACCTCCTCAGATCACAATGAAATGAAAATAATAATTAGTAAGGAAACATGTAGAGGTAGATCAAAAATTAATTGGAAATTAAACAATAAGGTTCTCCAAAGCAGGTTAAAGAACAAATCATAGAAACAATTAATAATTTCATTGAAGAAAATGACAATGATGAGACATCATTTTAAAATCTATGGAATGCTTCCAAAGTAGTATTCAGGGGGAAATTTATATCCTTGAGTTCATATATTAACAAATTAGGGAGGGGAGAGGTCAATGAATTGGGCATGCAAATTAAAAAACTAGAAAGTGAACAAATCAAAAGTCCTCAGATAAAGATTAAATTAGAGATCTTAAAAATCAAAGGATAAATTAATAAAATTGAAAGTCAAAGAACTATTGATTTAATAAATAAGACCAGAAGATGGAACTTTGAAAAAACAAATAAAATAGACAAAGTACTGGTCAGTTTAATTTTAAAAAAAGGAATGAAGAAAACCAAATTGACAGTATTCAAGATGAAAAGGGAGATCTCACCTCTAATGAAGAGGAAATTAAGGCAGTAATTAAAAAATTATTATGCCCAATTATATGGCAACAAATATGGTAATCTAGGTGTAATGGATGAATACTTAGAAAAATATAAATTGCCTAGACTAACAGAGGAAGAAATAGATTACCTAAACATCCCCATATCAGAAAAATAAATTGAACAAGCCATCACAGAAATCCCTAAGAAAAAATCCCCAGGTCCAGATGGATTCACAAATGAATTCTATCAAATATTCAAAGAACAACTAATCCCAATATTCTACAATCTATTTGACAGAATAAGCAAAGAAGGAGTTCGACCAAATTCTTTGTACGACACAAACATGGTACCGATCCCAAAGCCAGGCAGGTGAAAAACAGAGAAAGAAAACCAATTTCCTTAATGAATAGAGATGCAAAAGTGTTAAATAGGATAATAACAAAAAGACTCCAACAAGTCATCACAAAGATTATTCACTATAACCAGGTAGGATTCATTCTAGGAATGCAAGGATGGTTCAATGTTAGGAAAACCATCCACATAATCGTCCATATTAACAATCCAACTGACAAAAATCTTATGGTTATCTCAATAGATGCAGAAAAAAAGCCTTTGATAAAATACAACACCCATTCCTGTTGAAAACACAAGAAAGTTTAGGAATAGACGGGCCTTTCCTAAAAATAATAAACAGTATATATCTAAAACCATCAGCAAACCCCGCAATGGGGCCTTCCCAATAAGATCAGGAGAGAAACAAGGATGCCCATTATCACCTCTATTATTTAAAATTATACTAGAAACACTAGCTGTAGCGATTAGAGAAGAAAAAGTAATTGAACATACTAAAATAGGCAATGAGGAGACGAAGCTATCACTTTTTGCAGATAATATGATGGTCTACTTAAAAAATCCTGGAGAATCAACCAAAAGGCTAGTCGAAATAACCAACAACTTTAGCAAAGTTTCAGGATACAAAATAAACTGGCATAAATCATCTGGATTTCTATACATCTCCATCGCATTTCAGCAGCAAGAATTATAAAGAGAAATTCCTTTTAAAACCACCCTAGACAATATAAAATACTTAGGAATCTATCTCCCGAGACAAACACAGGAACTATATGTACACAACTACAAAACACTCTCCACACAATTAAAGCTAGATCTAAACAATTGGAAAAACATTGATTGCTCATGGGTGGGACAAGCTAACATAATAAAAATGACAATCTTACCCTAATTAATTTACTTATTTAGTGCCATACCCATTGAACTATCAAAAAACTTTTTTACTAAATTAGAAAAAAAATAACAAAGTTCATTTGGAAGAACAAAAGATCAAGGATAATCAGGGAAATCATGGAAAAAAATGCAAAGGAAGGAGTACTTGCAGTCCCAGATCTCAAACTATACTATAAAGCAGTGGTCATCAAAACAATTTGGTACTGGCTAAGAGACAGAAAGGGGAATGAGGGGAATAGACTTAGGGTAAATGACCTCAGCAAGATAGTCTATGATAACCCCAAAAAGTCCAGTTTTGGGGACCAAAACCCACTATTTGATAGAAATTGTTGGGAATATTGGAAGATAGTAAGGGAGAGATTAGGTTTGGATCAACATCTCACATCCTATTCCAAGATAAACTCAGAATGGGTGAATGACCTGAATATAAAGAAGGAAACTATGAGTAAATTAGGTGAACACAGAATAGTATACTTGTCAGATCTTTGGGAAGGGAAAGACTTTAAAATCAAGCAAGAGCTAGAAAAAATCACAAAATGTAAAATCAATAATTTGATTACATTAAATTAAAAAGTTTTTGTACAAACAAAACTAATGCATCCAAAATTAGAAGGGAAGCAACAAATTGGGAAACAATCTTCATTGTGAAAAATTCCGACAAAGGTCTAATTACACAAATTTATATAGAGCTAAACCAATTGGACAAAAAATCAAGCCATTGTTCAATTGATAAATGGGCAAGGGACACTAATAGGCAATTTTCAGTTAAAGAAATAAAAACTATTTATAATCACATGAAAACATGTTCTAAATCTCTTATGATTAGAGTGTTGTAAATCAAGACAACTCTGAGTTATCACCTCACACCTAGCAGATTGGCTAACATGACAGCAGAGGAAAGTAATGATACTGGAGGGGATGTGGCAAAGTTGGGACAGTAATGCATTGCTGGTGGTATTGTGAATTGATCCAACCATTCTGGAGGGCAATTTGGAACTATGCCCAAAGAGCGATAAAAGACTGTCTGCCCTTTGATCCAACCATAGCACTGCTGGGTTTGTACCCCAAAGAGATAATAAGGAAAAAGACTTTTACAACAATATTCAAAGCTGTGCTCTTTATGGTGGCAAAAAATTGGAAAATGAGAGGATGCCCTTCAATTAGGGAATGGCTGAACAAATTGTGGTATATGTTTGTGATGGAATACTATTGTGCTCAAAGGAATAATAAAGTGGAGGAATTCCATGGAAACTGGAACAACCTCCAGGAATTGATGCAGAGTGAGAGGAGCAGAACCAGAAAAACATTGCGCACAGAGACTGATACACTGTGGTACAATGGAATGTAATGACGTCTCCATTAGCAGCAATGCAATGACCCTGAACAACTTGAAGGAATCTAAAAGAAAAACCACTCTCCACATTCAGAGGAAACACTGTGAGAGTGAAAACACCAAAGAAAACCAACTGCGTGATTACATGGGTCAAAGGAATTTGGTTGGGGATGTAGACTCTGAATGAACATCCTGGTGCGAACATCAACAACATGGAAATAAGTTCTAATCAAGGATACAAGTAATAGGTAATGAAATTGCATGTTGGCTGTGGGAAGAGTGGGTGGAGGGGAGGGATGGAAAAATGTGATTATTGCAACCAAGGAATAATGTTCTAAATTGACTAAATAAACTAATTCAAAAGAGAAAAAAATAATTTCATTGAAGAAATGACAATTATGAGACATCCTTTCAAAACCTATGGGATGCAGCCAAAGCAGTACTGAGGGGGAAATTTATTTCCTTGAGTTCATATATTAACAAACTACAGAGGGCAGAGGTCAATGACTTGAGCCTTTAAATTGAAAAAAACTAGAAAGTGAACAAATTTAAAATCCCCAGATGAAGACTAAATTAGAGATCCTAAAAATCAAAAGATAAATTAATAAAATTGAAAGTTAAAGAACTATTGATTTAATAAATAAGACTAGAAGATGGTACTTTGAAAAAAACAAATAAAATAGACAAAGTCCTGGTCAATCTAATTAAAAAAGGAAAGAAGAAAACCAAATCGACAGTATCCAAGATGAAAAAGTATACCTCACCTCTAATGAAGGGGAAATTAAGGCAATCATTAAAAACTTTTATGCCCAACTATATGGCAACAAATATGGCAATCTAGGTGATATGGATGAATATTTACAAAAATATGAATTGCTTAGACTTACAGAGGAAGAAATAGATTACTTAAACAGAATCACTCCTTACATGAGACCCCCAAAACCCCTCCTTTCCTACCTCCTCTCTGCTGCACTTGGCAATACCTTGCTGTTCCTGCTAAACTCACTGAAGCAAATATTTCCCTGAGAATCTGGGATATACGGTTACATATTTACATGTGATTCATTATCCTATAGAAAACTCTGTCTAAGCTTCAGTGAGGTAAACTAAGTCATTGTACTAAGATTATAAATCATTACTAACCATTGCCCATGTAAAAAGTTAACTGAATCCCTTAGCCTACATAACTTTTTCTATAAAATACTAGCTGTGATCAGTAAACCTCGCCTCTGATTGCTACCAGCTTCAGTGGCCCTCCTGATGCATATCATCCTTCTCACCATTCTCCTCACCCCTTTGGGACCCCCAAATGTTTGTAAGAACCCCTTGGGACTCCCTGCAAGTGTTCCTCTTTCACTAGGTGTGAGAAATCTACTTTGATTGGGTGCATAGCCAGAACAGGTTGCATTTTTAAAGTGGGCAGACTAAAACTGTATTGCCTTCTTTATTGCATGCATTCTCTTACCTGCTGTATTCAGTGAGTGAAAATCACACAGAGTTTACCTAAAGTGAAAGTGCCATGAACTGAATCTGAAGGAGAGGATATTTCACCCTACATCTTATTATATTCGATAGCTCCAGGAAATTGGCATATGTACTTGATTGACTCTTCATCACTTGTGTGGAAAGGAAAACTGAATCAAGCTTTGGCCTTTCTGTCACTAAGATAGAGCAGACAGCAGTTGAAATGTTGGAGTGAAGATATTGACAACAAAGGCAGTTGGATGGGGGAGGGGAGACATGGAAAGTGACAATTGCTCTTGAAGGATGACTCTTTCCTGGCCCTAGAACTGGAAGGAGTCCTTTCTCCCTGTCTCTGGATAGACATACCTCTTCCTGGATTGTTCCCAACTGTGTGCTCTACCTGGATTCCTGTGGATCATGTCATCGAACAAAGCGATTTAAGTGGAGAAGCTTGCACTTAAGGCCAGGCTTTAGGGTCTGAAGAGATAGGCCTAACCAGCTCTGAAGATCAGATTCTTTTCTTCCTCATGCTGTCTACTGCTAAAGGCTTTGAATTTAAGAAAGTTAGCATAGATTAGCATAGACAGGAATGAAAGAAACCCTCTACCAGCCTGTGAGGCCTGGCCTCAGCTCAAAAGCTGAGGGAGACTCAAACCCAATCTATGGCAAAGTATAGAGCAATTCCTATTCCCTCAACCCTGATACCATCCCAATTTGAATTTGTTATTAAATTCATCTATAATTAATAAAACACAGTCAGATATTTTTGTAAAGGTGAGGATACCCTGAAGGAAGTAAGGGTTTTTAGGGGAGAAGGTTCTTTGTAACCACAAGTACCCCAAATCTTGAGGTGTCCTTCCATACCTCTCCCTCGTTTCACCCCTGGTATATTATCTGTCCTCAGAGTATTTTCCTACACTTGTCCATCTCCTTGTTCCAGTTAGTTCTTGATTAATTCTTTGTCACTTATCCATCTTAGTTTTAGGCAAAAGAGGGAATCTCTATTGGCCCCAAGAGCCACAATTTCAGGTGTGGTAAGGGAATTCTCCTCCCTTTATTTTGATGGCATCAATCAGCAACCTTTGATTTAATCAGTCAATGTTTACTATTGAGATGTGGAGGGATAGACAGGCCCTCAGAGAAAAGAAGTTGAAACCAAATAGACTGGAAACTGGTTCCACAGGTACTTCCCCTCCCCAAGGATGGTGCCAAGCAAATTAAGGAACTATGATTGGTTCCTGAGATGTGAGATGGTGGGTGGAGAAAACTGCTTATGAGAGAAAAGCTCCACAGAAACACTATCACACTATTCTGGCTGGTGATTAGAACTTGAGGGAAAATCCCTGTTGGTGGTGAGCTTCATTCCATCACAATGGCACATAGGGTGGCAGGTCAAGCAACTCTCCGCCTCTTTCCTACATTTCCCTCTCTTTACCATCACTACTTTGATGTAATAAAGCTACTAAAACTACTAACAACCTCATAATTTAATTTTAATTATTACGCAAGCAAGATGTTATAGTCAGACAGACCAGAAGAGAAACCCTAAAAATCCTTGTTGCCTGGTACTTGACCACCTCTTTTAGAACTTGAAATTATGCTCTATAAGAACTGGACTAAACTATGACTCTAATCCCTTCTACCTTCCCAGAGACTTAGATAGTATAAGAGAAAATTAACACACACACACCCCATTCGTGGGATGATGATTCTATATTTGTGATTATACCTTTGAAGTAAATATTTCTTTGTAAAATCTAATCTGACTATTGGTAGTTAAATAGAACTGGGATATAGGGGGTCCCACTCTACCAACTGAGATAATAACATTAGTAGGAGCCAGAACCATTGCACAAAATTTAGACACTTCCCAATCTCCCTTAAGTGTAATAGAGAATCCTACAGGAAAAGGGAAATGTCACAGGAAATATAGTATAGGGTAGTCAATCTTATATTTAAAAAAGGTTCCAGTAAAATATATTGATAAAGTGTTAAAGTCATAATTCTTGGGATATTAGACAATAAGAGGTGGCAACATATACAATTATATGAATGAATGAATGAATGACCATATATTCAATGCTTATGTACAAAGCACTCTTATCACTGAAGATATAAAAGTATAAAAGGAAATATAGATGACTCCTCTTTCTAGGAGCTTACATTCTAAAAGGGGGAAACAACACATATAAGCAATTTTAGCCATAATTTTGAAAGATGTAATCTGATGATGAGATATAATCCTTGTAACTGTATTTATGTAGTTAATAAAGTAGATGGCAATGGATCAATCTTCAGTGTCATTTCCATGGATAAAAAAACATTCAGTGACATCCATAATGGTATCAAAGAATTTGATGGAAAGAATATTTTTGCTGGATCTTTTGTAACTATGGATACTAAAGAGTAAGGAGTTGAAAATCCTCCAGAAGCATTTGTCAGCTCACATCATGATAATAGTTGTTTCCCCAGATTTGAGTTATAAAGGTTATTCACATCTTCAGTGTTATAGAGCTTTTTACTTATATTGACCTTCTCCTTGTGATTTATTGCTAATGATAGTAATTTTATTGGGTTAACTATTAAAATTGAATAGAACATGTTTAGCTTAATGGGACTCAAATTCCACTCAAAATCTAATTCACCTAAGATAAAATGAATGTCTATCAGTCAACAAATATTCATTTTTATTGAACTCTTCTTTGTGTTTGACATCATGTTAGGCATAATAGAGCATTTAACTTCTTTTTCATCTACTATCCAGTTTAGATTCACATATGGAGCACAGGGAACAAATATGGGCCCTAAATGTGTATAGATCAAGGATCAAGTTCCCAAAATATAGATTTGTGGCTCTGTTTCCAGAAGTACTGCAGTGACTCAATTCTGTCTTTTAACCCTGATGTAAGCCTACAATGGAATAATCAGAGCAAATGTCCCAGACTAAATGACAGTAGTTCAGGCACTCTCAACCTCCAGAATCTTCCACTAAAATAATAGTGACTAAGTTGAGCAGCAGTTTATGGATACCCCCAAAGAAAAATGATCCATCTTGGTCTAGAACTTGTAGAGTTCTTAACCTAAATCACAATACATTGGGAGTATTGAAAACTTGCAGGTCCCCAGCCTGAGCAGCAAAAGCAGCAGAAGGACATAGAAAGCAGAATCTCAAACTAGACATCTTCTTACCCAGGAATTGCACAGAACACAGCACTAACATGAAGTACAAATCAAGAAGTAAAATTGAAGAATAAGTAGAAAAATAATAGGATTTTACCACAAAAAGCATTATGGTGACTGGCAACCTCAATACACAAACACAGAAAATAATGATTTTAAAACATCAAAGAAAAAATGTAGCTTGAACTAGGAATAATAATTCCTAGAAGAGAAAAAGCATTTCAAATCAGCTAAAATATTTTTTTGAAAACCAAATGAAAGTAGGATAGGAAAGATGAGAAAGAAAATGAGCATTAATGAATAAAGATATGATAAGAGAATTAACAGGTGAGAAAAAGAGGCACCAAATTTTTCTGCAGAAAATAACTCCATTCAAATTAGAATTGGCTAACTGGACCCTCTAAAGTAAGGTAAACCTTATACTCTTCCATGGGTGAATAATATAGTTAATAAACAATTATGAAGTACCACTATGGACCAAATATTATCCTAAGCCCTGATAATGAAATTAATAAAAAGAAAGACAGACTTATTCCTCAAAGAGTTTGTTGTTCTTACTCCATGTTTGAAGAGGGTCAATGATATCAAGAAATCAGTCTTGATATGCAGAAGAATTGGAATTAAATAAAGCAGAGCTACACCCAGTTTTCAGCCTTGTTTTCCCAGAGTCACCAAAGTCTAGTGGCAAAGCAAAAGTCATGATGATTTTTGATGTCCCAGAATGCAGTGAAAGGCTTTGGAGTCTTTATATCCAACCAACCTTTAAGGTAGGGATTCCCAAACTATGGCCCGTGGGCCACATGTGGCCCCCTGAGTTCATTTATCGGGCCCACCACACACTTCTGGAAGGGGCACATCTTTCATTGGTTGTCAGTGAGAGGAGCACATGATGCACCGATGGTGGTGATGGGCCTGTTCAAGATGGGACAGGCCCATCACACCCAGCACTGTAGCCTCAGCTATCCCAGACAACAGTATACAGTGTCACAGACCCAGCACTAACTCCAGTACAGGCATCAGATAGTGGTGATCTGGCCTGTGACATCAGCAGTGGGCCTCTACTGTGAGAAGCCCACCACTGCCACTGGGGGTTTTATAAGACACCCACTGTTTTTTGGGGGGGTCAAATTAATATAAGATAGTTTCTTATTTGGGGGAAAACACAGTAGTACAATGGCCCTCATACCCTATTATAGGGGCCATTATGTTGTGCATCTAGGAGAGTGTGGGGGCCATTGTACTGTGTAGTAATGTGGGGAGAGACTTTTGGGCAAAGGGAGGTTATAGATGCTATTATGCTGTGCTTCTAGGGGAGTATGGTTGCCACTGTACTTTGTGGAGGAAGGGAGGCATGTGTTTTTCATATTATGGTCTATAATTACAGATCTATAAATATGGACCACAAGAGAACACACACTAGTGCCGTGCCTTATTTTTTCCTGCCGTGGAATCTGATCACAATGGGTTTCACACAGGGTAGTGTGAACTGGAAAGGTGGTGGAGGAATTGGCTCTGTAATCGTGCCAGTTCCCTCACTGCACAAGTATGACCCTGAGGTAAAAGTGGAGTTCCACCAATATGGCCACTGGTGAGGCTGAAATAATGTGGACTGGGAAGACTTCATTGATGGACACAGATCAGACTGGATTGATGGGCAGTGCAGTCTGTATGCCTCTGTGTGGACAAAATTATTGTTGACATATTGTATATATTATATGTACATATATATATATATATATATATATATATATATATATATATATATATATATATATATATATATATATGTATAGGGGCGTATGGGGTGCTCAGGGAGGGGTAGCATATCTGGTATGGAGGGCTTGTCGTGCCCTCTTAGGGAAACTCTCCAGCCTCTGACCCCCACCTGACACCCAGCTCTCACTTGTGGCTCCTAGTAGCTGCTAGCATGCAGCAGCGACCACACCTCGAGCAACGGCTTCGACAGGCTGGCTAAACCTTGTGAGAGTAGCCATCGGGTCATTGACCCCTGGTGAACCAGGGCCTTGCTCACCCAGCATGTGAAGACTGCTTCGGCTGAACAGACAGAAGAAACCAATAAGAAGGTTCAACGGCTGAGAGGGCAACACAGCAAAGCACTGTGGAGTGCTTAGAGTGTGTTGGAGCACAAAAGACAACATGGCCATCCAATGCAGCTGAGGAAGTCTCCAGGTGTAACGATTTTTCGTGCCACTGGACCCAGGCTTCCAACACTGAGAGAGTGGGACTGTCTCTGTGCATTGACTTTTCCACTTAAAGCTCCTTCACGCAGAAGTGTCTTTGTACACACTCATCTATCATAGATGAAAACACACAAAGACAATCGTCATCCTCGGTTACCGAGAGACTACTACTATATATGTATAGGTATTTTACTAATAGCAATTTGGAATCCCTAGGAAACAATGATGTCAAGAAAGAGAAAAATTGACTCGAAGTGTAGGGTATTCAAAGAATAGTGGATTTATGATTACTTTTTCATACAGTACAAGGAAAGAGCTGCGTGTTTGATATGCCAGAATATAGTGTCTGTGTTTCAAGAATACAATTTGCATTAACACTATCAAACTCAACATAAAAATAAATATAATTGTTGGGTTGGAGATGTGAGAAAAGGTAAAATATCAAAACTGAAAAATACATTGATGACTCAGCAAAATACTTTTGTGAAGCAGAAGTAGCTAAATATTTCATCACTATGAGCAAGTTTTCAAGTTGCCAAGCTAAAAGCATGCACTGGCAGACCATTTGTGGAGGGAGAATTTGTTAAAGAGTGCCTTCTTTCTGTTGCCAAAGAGATGGGTCCAGAAAAGGCAGACTTATTTAGTACTACTAGTCTTTCAGGATCTACAATTACATGAAGGATTGAAGAAATGGGAGACAATTTGCATCAGCATTTGCAAAATTATGCAAGAAAACTTTATTTTTCCTTGGCACTCAACTAGAGCAATGATGTTCATGATTCTGCACAACTTCTAATTTTTATTTGTGGGACGAATGACAATTTCTAAGTCATAGAAGAGTTTTATGCACTGCAAAGCATGAAAGGAACAACTACAGGAAAGGATATCTATGAAAAGTTTTCCCAAACTGTGAAGGATTTGGAGCTGAACTGGGCTAAACTAGACAGTGTGACAATTGATGGTGCTCCTAGCATGGTGTGGTCTAAGAAAGGAGTAATTGTTCACATTAGTCAAGAGATGAACAAATGTATCCATTCTCATCCAATAGCCATACACTGCCTTATCCACCAACAAGCACTGCTATGTAGTAAATCACTGACTCTGTTATGAAAATTGTGGTATCTTATGTTAACTTCATTAGAGCTAATATACTAAATCACAACAATTTTAGGAATTTCTGTCTGAGCTAAATGTTTCCTATGAAAATGTTCTGTACCTCACAGAAGTCCATTGGCTGAGTCGAGGGAGAGTTTTGGGACATTTCTATGACTTACTTCCACAGATTACAGCTTTTATGCTTTCAAAAAACAAAGAAGTACAAGAGCTCAATTATGCAGATTGGAAATGGAACCTCACCTTTCTGACTGATGTAACAGAGCTACTCAACAGTTTCAATGTGCAACTTCAAGGAAAAGGAAAGCTCATCTGTGATATGCAATCATATGTGAAAGCATTTGAAGTAAAATTAGGTCTCCTTATCAAATAAGTTAAGGAGGAAAATTTCTGCCATCTCCCCTTAACTCAAAATCTGTTAGCAGAAAAACCCTTGATTGCATTCCCCAAAGAAACATGTGTGAATTCACTGGAAAAAAAATTGCAAAAGGTGTTCCAATTCAGATTTAAAGAGCTTCACCTCCATGAATAGGACATATAGCTTTTCTGTAACCCATTTCCTATTGACATTGAAAATTGTAAGATTTAAAATTGTTGATGTTGTAAACTGTAGTAGATATAGGAGTGGGTGAGTAAATTGTGACCTCAGGAAATATGTTTCCACTACAGTGTTTTGTTTAAAATCAAATATAAGGTGGTCGCCAGGGAAATATTCCCAATTATGAATATACCCAAGTCAACTGGGTTTTATAAAGAATTTAATTAATAATACAATGAGTAATCAAAGAAAGAGAGAGAGAGAGAGAGAGAGAGAGAGAGAGAGAGAGAGAGAGAGAGAGAGAGAGAGAGAGAGAGAGAGAGAGAGAGAAAGTATAAGTATGAAGGGCCTTAAGCCAGCATGGCCTAGACCTGAGTCTTAAGAGAGAGAGAATCAGTCAGTCAGTCTTTTATCACTCACCACAAGGTCTGTCTAAGCAAGGATTCTAGTGACACCAGTCTCCTCAGAGAGAGTTCCAGCCAGAGTCCTCCTCAAAGAGCCTTCCAGCCAGAGACTGTTTCAAAGGACCTCTCTCCAGAGCCTCCAGAGGGACAGAGTCCCCTCAGAGGAGCTTCAGCGAGACCTCCTTAGAGATTGTCCTCCAAGAGCTTCCCTTCTCCAGAGCCTCTCTCCAGAGATTCTTCCCAAGCGATCCTCATCAGAGATTTCTCCAAAAGGATTGTCTTTCAAGAAATTCTGCTTTTTCTTATATAGGGGGTTTTCTCCTATGTCACCTTCCCTAAGTCCTTACATCTACCAATCACAGTAGACGTTTTCCAAAGGACAACCCATTCTAAAAACACTGCTGGGTCGACTAATCCCCTCAGTAAATCTGAACCAGAGAAAACACAGCTGAGTCGACTAATCCCCTCAAGAGAAAACCTCTAAGTAAGTTTTCACCTCTTTGCTCCTGGCAAGTTTACAAGTTGCCTGACCTTTATAGGTACCTAGCATCCCATTGTATCAATTCTAAAAACAGGCATGGCTCAAAGAACTCCCTGCCTCATCATAAGCATGGGTCCAAGTACTTTCACTGTTTAGCAAGGAGTTTTCTCCCCTAAAGCAGTCTTAAGTATGGGTGGAGTAGAGGTCCTCCCATTTCTGATCTAAATAGAGTTCTCACATCCAAATGTGGAATGTTCCCAGTAGGGAATTGTTCCAAATGAGAATTCCCCAATGTGGAAATTTTTAACAATCACAAGTCTGAGAAATTTCAAGATTTACAAAATGTAGATACAATTTACCAAATGGAACTGGCTGAACTGCAGAATTGTAACTCTGAAAGACACATTCAAGTCAAACAGCTTGCCTAATTTCTATGCATCTCTGCCCTATGAGACATATCCTAATCTCAGGAACCATGCACTCAAAATGGCAACCATCTTTGGCAGCACTTATGTCTGTGAACAGACTTTTTCCAGAATGAAACATCTTAAATCTCCAAACAGATATAGACTAACTGATGCACACTTGCATCACTTGTTATGTCCAGCAGTGACAAATATGGAACCAGACATTGACCATCTCATTAGCCAAAAGCAGGCCCATAGTTCTCATTGAAATACTGGTCAGTTTGTTGATTTAAATTTGCTTGTTCTTTATTTTAAATATTGTATTTGTTCCATTTTTTTTTTACTTTAAAATAAGATATGTTCAGTGTGCATAGGGATTTGTTCATAGTTTTGTTTTATTTTTATAGTCAGACCCTCCAAAAGTCTGAGGGACAGTGAACTGGCTCCCTGTGTAAAAATTTTTGGGGACCCCTGCTCTAAGGTTTCTATAGAACCTGATTTAACTACTTAGGTTGATGTTAGAACAAATTGTTCTCATCAGCCCATTCCACCAAGGTAAAACTTTATTTGCTTTGAGTAGACATCTTCCTAACTCACAGATTGTTTGAGGTCTGTCCATTACCTTCAAACTGGATTAATGTCCAAAGATGTCATTACTAGGGGCCACTAAGCATGCTATATCTTCTTGGAGCACAGGTGATAGTGAGATGAAAGACAGACAACAAAGGTGGATGAGCAACCCTGAAAAGGGCCCTTGAAGCCCTCACAGAAGAAGTTCTACATCCTCCCTCAACACACAGAAATTCCTCACAGAGCTTAAAATCAAAATGGGGGTGAGACAACACACAAAAGGGAGCAGGAAAGGGAGAATAAAACAAAACAGGGTAAACTTCACCAAGATATCTAATTCTCTTGACTTTGTTTTTTTTCTTTTTTTTAATTTTATTCAATTGATTAATTTAGAGCATTCTCCCATTATTACAAAAAATATGTTCTTTCCCTCTTCTCCCCCCAATCTCTTGACTTTAAATAAATCAATAAATGCAAAATAGAATGAGCTAAAAGTACAATTTCTACCCTCCCTAAAAGAAAGTATTAAGAGAAGTTTAATATTCCACTCTCCAGTCCTCCAATCAAAAGGAAGAGGAGAATGGGTAAGGTGGTGTCAGTCAAGGTTTGAGTTTACAGCATGATGAAATTAGAAGTGATGAGTTTAAAATAGACCTAGTCATAATAGTTTAATGACCATCTTCATTATAGTTTAGCAACAATAATGGAAAAGACAAACTAACAAAGAATCTTGTTTGGGCAGGTCATGAATGTTAATAGGACTAGAGGGTAAAGAAATCCAGAAGCAGCTAGGTGACACAATGAAGAACAGGACTTGTGGTTAGGAGACAGGAATTCAAATTCTGATACTAAAACCTACTTAATTGTTTGCCTTAAGTTACTTAACCTCTCTCCAACAGCTTTCTCTTTGGCAAAATTGGGATAACAAATAGAACCTAATTTGCAGGATTGTTGTGAGCATCAAATGAGATAACATCTGTAAAGAACTCTAAAAAACAAAGCACTATAATAGTAATAATGGTCATTTTCATAGTAGTAAAGTACATTATATATTTTAATATAATCACTACAAAATTAAGATTCGAGGAGAGAAAAATAAAGTAAGAATAGAATTGAAGGCTTAGAAGAATAAAAGACAAAAAATAAATTTAGAGGTATAAAGCACAGGGAGAACTAGAAAGTCAAAAGGTTGCACTTAGATAGAATTTTTGTGTAAATAATGGAAGATAAGTAGAGACATGAGTGATGGTAATTTCTAGGTGATATCTATCCCTATATGTAGCTGAAGACTAAATGTTTTGGTTAGAGGAGATTGATGAACTCAAAAGCCAGACCTTTTAAGTATATCACTATGTATGAAGAAGTCTCCAAGATTAAAATTAGGAATGAGGAAGACTGTGAACCAAGTATTGAACAACTGGAAAATGGAGGTAGATACTGGTAGGTAGCTGCCAACAGGATTTGGACAGAGTAATAAATCTGGGTGAAACAAAACTAAAAGGAGAAAAGGTTGCTAAATGATGGCAGAAACAGAGTCTAGAAAATGACAATAAAGGACAAGAAGTATGTCTACTTCTATTTCTGGTTCAGTTTTTAGAGAGCATGAGAGACTTGTCTCAATGTTTCATTCACTTCAAGGGTTATGAGAATAAGCGAATAATTTCTCAATGATTTAGCACTTGATTATATGTATAACTCTTCTATGTTTCTTTAATAAGAAAATCAATCAAATTACTTTAGTCACATATCATATTTTTTCACCCAAATGTTTTCCATTGCTTTCTCTGATCATTATCTAAAAAATTCTATCTCAGACACTTATGAATTTATTTTCTTTGCATGTATTTTTGTGGTCATCTTACCACCATCAAATATGAGCATACACAGACAAAAGTAAGAATTCTGCCCAGAAGTCTTTGTATTGATTTCCTCTATAGTACTCTTCATCTTGGGGCCATGAACTTGGAAATCATTAAAACAGTGATATGAACTATAAAGACTGCAGTGTTTGTGAAATTCTTTATCATGTCTTAAAGGTTAAAACTACACTGAACAAAGTTCTATTAATAAAAACGGTAAATATTTTATTTGGGCCTGGTATCATTATTTCCTCAAGGAAATATCTTCCTCCTGGAGATGTGTGAAACCATGTTCATCCAGTTCTGGCTGGTGAAAATATATTTGCTGGTAATATAATATACCTTTCAAGATAAGGCTATTGAAAATATCTGTACCCACTTGGGATTTTTTTTTTTTGCTTTTACCTTTATCCTAAAAGAGTGCACTATGTTGCAATTATTTTGAAGGGCACATGAAAGCTGATTAGTTTCTCAATTTAATGTTGTCCCATAATATAGGATTGAGGAACACTAAATGAAATTAAGGGGTTATAAATTTAGAATCAATTGAAGGAAATATTTCTTTACATAGTATATACAAAGTAGTCACTCGATACACTTCACTTACACAGGGGGTCATCAACATGCATAGGGTAGCTTGAATTTAAAAAAGGCATAGCTAATTTTATGACCATTCATAAATATTTGCAAGCTAGGACAATGATATGGGTAATAAAGCATCATATTCAGAGCATAAGCCATTCACCTACAAGGGTCAGGAAGGATTTTCTTTTTGCCCATATATTCAGCATTTGATTGACTAATGATCATAGGAGACTTCACCTTCTCAAGTTTAAGCATTAGTAACCACTGATGGAAGGATTCAGAATGAGCAAGGACTATTCTTCAAACAAATATAAAACAGCTTTCAAAATCTTTGGGTCAATGCCCTGCACTAGTCACAAAATCATTTTTATATTACCACTGTTGTGAGGTTGAACGTACCCTTTTTATTTTTCTTTATTTTGTAAATGTTATAGTATTTCTATAGTTATTTGTCAGTCTCTAATATACTACCTATTATTTCAAAGTTTATGAGTGATAGGAAAAAATTTAAGAGCTTATTTTTCAATGGTAGATATCTCATTATATTCCAATCTGTCTTGAAAGGTTGCATACAATGATTGGAAATAAATACTCCATTTCCCCAACATAGCAAAATATTTCCATTTCCCATACAATAATAAACTACATTCAAAATTTAAAAAATGTTAGTCTCTTTATTAGTCAAGTTTTTGAAGATGCAGAAGTTTCCTTTTTGAACTTTTATATTAGCCAAGTCCCCTTAGAATTTTTTTAATTCAAGTTAAATGAAGATATCCTATTCAATGAAAATATCCCATTTGATATTTCAGCATCATATCTCCAAGGCTTTAAGCTGAAGAAAATAATCATCATGATCTGAATTAATAGAATATATTCACATTAGGAGATCCTAATACCAATTAATTCTCAGATCTAGTGACAAATGATCCTAAAAATCACTACATAATAACTGCTAAATCAAAGTGGAGGTAGTGGGGTCATTGGTAAAAAAAAGTTGGAACTGGACTCAGAGTTCAAATCCTGACTGCCACTACCTCTGAGATATCTTGGGCAAGTCATTTAAGCTCCTCACAATTGTAAAAATGAAGTATCCAAGCCTATATGACCTCTAAGGTTTCTTCCTACTATGCACCTATGATTTTGAGAAATGGATCCTATTAGCCTAATAACCCTTTCTGAGCTCAAAAATTATTTGATTATTAGAAATTCTATTTTCTGAAATAGGCTCATTTTTTTCATTTTTATACCATTGGATGTGGATATGGAAATATCCATATGGAAATGTTTGATATTTAAACCTGTTCTTTTCTTTGCATAGATTAGAAGAAAAAGTTTTTGTTCAGAAATAACAATATCTATAAAGAAGATGGAGGTCCAGTTAATTGTAAGCTATTTAATCTTTTCTTTATCCAAAAACTCACTCTTCTTATATAATAGTCTTACTACCCTTATAATATTCTTCCATATCCTCAATAATGGTTTTATGAATGCTTCATGAGATTTCTGTTGAAACAGTAAGAGGACTTTCTTAAATACAGATCTATATGCTTTAGCTCCATATTTGGCTCTTTAGAATCATAGTCCAAGAATTCAAATAATCTTGTTTTTCTCATTCCCTAAATGTACAAACAGATGAACAAGATTTCCCTTTTAAAGGAGTATAGGTTTTCAGACTCCTGGATCTCCAGACTACTTTTCCACTTATGCTCCATTGGTCTTCTCAGAACAGTGATAGTTCCACTGCTGTACCCTCTTTTTTTTCCAGTTTATAAATTTATTTTCTAAATATCTATTTAAGGAAGTACTCATACCAAGCATACCTACCTACACCCCAACTCAACTTTTGACTCCCCAAGTTACTCTTCCACAATGTCCCAACCTGGGTTGTTCCCCTCCATATATTCTAGATTTCATTTAAGTGATTTTTCCCCTTATAAAATGTAAGCTACTTGAGGGTAGAAATTAATTATTTTTTTGCTTTAGTATTCTAATTCTTAGCATACTGTTTAGTCAAGAGTAAGCAAATGCTTTATCTAATCTAAAAACTAATTATAGTTTAAAATCTAAATGTGTGGATATGGTTTATCTTTGGTTATTAGTTCCATGAAATGGATTATTTTAGTTTAAAGTCCTTAATTCTCTTAGAAGCTGTGACACAATTCTCATAGAATATAGATATATAGTTACATTAAATATTCTGAACCAATTGTTTTGTGTTTTAAACCAGACGTAATTCAGAGGCATAAAGCATAAACTTAGTCTGAAAAATGAAGCCCATTGCCTGAAGGAAAAGATTTCATGAATTCATCCATTGTAAACACTTACACAAATATTTCTTGAAAACATCACTAAGAATGCCTAAGAATATTTTAAAGTTATTAGTTTAAATATTTTAGTTTTAGTATAATTTTATAATATTTATAAGCATATTATTGCAATTACATAATTACATATGCCAAATATGATGTGTTATTTAGTCATTTCAACTTTTTGTTAACACCTTTTAGTGTTTTCTTCTCAAAGATACTGAAGCCGCTTGTCATTTTCTTCTCCAGCTCATTTTACATGTGAAGAAACTGATGAAAACAATGTTAGGTGACTTTCTGAGGGCCACACAACTATTGGTGGTCAGATTTGAACTCACTTCCTCTTGACGAAAAGCCAGACACTCTAGCCAGTGCATCTCTGAGTTTCCCAATATATAATATAAAAAAACACAATTATAAATAAGTAATAATAAATACATTAAATAAGTAAATAATAAATAAATATAAATTGTCATAATTATAGGTAAATATAGTACTTTTATTAAATAAACAATATGATATACATAAGCATATATATAATCTAGTTTTCCTTATCTTGAAAGGACAATCTATAAAATAGCATTTGTTGACCTTGAAAAAAATGATTTTTCTTAACTTTTCTAAACAGTAGCATGACAAAATTTCTTTGTTTTAGCAATCCTGTTTAATTTCATATCTTCCTATGATTTCTGAATATGTAGTTCTACTCAGGAAATCTCAGAGGAATAAAGTTTTTAAAATCCTCTTTCTTCCACATTTCACATTACATTCTTGGATTTTTCTTGCAGAGTATGACTTTCTGGTATCTTTGAGAAAGGTAATTCTACATCTTCCTTTAAAAAAAAAGCAAAGCCTCATGGGATATTTTATAAATACTACAAAAATAATTAGAGAAATGAGAAAAGTACAAAATATAATAACATTTTCTAATTTCCTAAAATAATCTTTTCCCCTATAGAGTTCAAATAATCTACAACTATCTTTCAAAATTCTAAAGAATAAATAAAATTGTATATACATGATACATTATAGTCATTCATTTCACTTCTAAAAGTGACACTCTATCAAGTACAACCACTTGGTGGTTCATCCATTCTTTCATTGATAACTATTAAATAGCTATATAATATATTATAACATATACTATATAATAATATATTTCTCCAATGTTATACCACTTAAATTGGACTTACTTTACCACTAATTATGATTTTGTGGCATTCACTTAACCTTCTTTCCTTTAATTTCCATATATGTAAATGTAGATGACTTACAAGATACCTTCCAAAACTAAATCTGTCATCTATTAATATTATCTGTGATATTAGATATATATATTTATATTATATGTGATATCACCTTTTGAGGCTTTGGCAATTATCAGATTTTTTTAATATCAATCCTCTATTTACAGA